>NC_083324.2:87377815-87688133 GCF_963455315.2 Globicephala melas | reverse complement strand
CACACAAGGGAATCCCCATAAGGTTAACAGCTGATCTTTCAGGAGAAACTCTGCAAGCCAGAAGGGACTGGCAGGACATATTTAAAGTGATGAAGGAGGAAAACCTACAACCAAGATTACCCAGAAAGGATCTCATTCAGATTTGATAGAGAAATTAAAACCTTTACAGACAAGCAAAAGCTGAGAGAGTTAAGCACCACCAAACCAGCTTTACAACAAATACTAAAGGAACTTCTCTAGGCAAGAAACACAAGAGAAGGAAAAGACCTACAATAATGAACCCAAAACAATTAAGAAAATGGGAACAGGAACATACATATCGATAATTACCTTCAATGTAAATGGATTAAATGCTCCCACCAAAAGACACAGATTGGCTGAATGGATACAAAAACAAGACCCATATATATGCTGTCTACAAGAGACCCACTTCAGACCTATGGACACATACAGACTGAAAGTGAGGGGATAGAAAAAGATATTCCATGCAAATGGAAACCAAAAGAAAGCTGGAGTAGCAATTCTCATATCAGACAAAATAGACTTTAAAATAAAGACTATTAGAAGAGACAAAGAAGGACACTACATAATGATCAAGGGATCAATTCAAGAAGAAGATGTAACACTTGTAAATATTTATGCACCCAACATAGGAGCAGCTCAATAAATAAGACAAATACTAACAGCCATAAAAGGGGAAATCGACAGTACCCCAGTCATAGTAGGGGACTTTAACACCACACTTTCACCAATGGACAGATCATCCAAAATAGAAATAAATAAGGAGGCACAAGCTTTAAATGATACATTAAACAAGATGGACTTAATTGATATTTATAGGACATTCCATCCAAAAACAACAGAATACTCATTTTTCTCAAGTGCTCATGGAACATTCTCCAGGATAGATCATATCTTGGGTCACAAATCAAGCCTTGGTAAATTTAAGAAAATTGAAATTGTATCAAGTATCTTTTCTGACCACAACGCTATGAGACTAGATATCAATTACAGGAATAGATCTGTAAAAACTACAAACACATGGAGGCTGAACAATACACTACTTATTAACGAAGCGATCACCGAAGAAATCAAAGAGGAAATCAAAAAATACCTAGAAAAAAAGGACAATGGAGATAAGAGGACCCAAATACTATGGGATGCAGCAAAAGCAGTTCTAAGAGGGAAGTTTATAGCAATACAACCCTACCTTAAGAAACAGGAAACATCTTGAATAAACAACCTAACCTTGCACGTAAAGCAATTAGAGAAAGAAGAACAAAAATACCCCAAAGTTAGCAGAAGGAAAGAAATCATAAAGATCAGATCAGAAATAAATGAAAAATAAATGAAGGAAACGATAGCAAAGATCAATAAAACTAAAAGCTGGTTCTTTGAGAAGATAAACAAAATTGATAAATCATTAGCCAGACTCATCAAGAAAAAAAGGGAGAAGACTCAAATCAATAGAATTAGAAATGAAAAATGAGAAGTAACAACTGACACTGCAGAAATACAAGATATCATGAGAGATTACTACAAGCAACTCTATGTCAATAAAATGGACAACCTGGAAGAAATGGACAAATTCTTAGAAATGCACAACCTGCCAAGACTGAATCAGGAAGAAATAAATATATGAACAGACCAATCACAAGCACTGAAATTGAAACTGTGATTAAAAATCTTCCAACAAACAAAAGCCCAGGACCACATGGCTTCACAGGTGAATTCTATCAAACATTTAGAGAAGAGCTAACAGCTATCCTTCTCAAACTCTTCCAAAATACAGCAGAGGGAGGAACACTCCAAAACTTATTCTACGAGGCCACCATCACCCTGATACCAAAACCAGACAAGGATGTCACAAAGAAAGAAAACTACAGGCCAATATCACTGATGAACACAGATGTAAAAATCTTCAACAAAATTCTAGCAAACGGAATGTAACAGCACATTAAAAGGATCATACACCATGATCAAGTGGGGTTTATTCCAGGAATGCAAGGATTCTTCAATATACGCAAATCAATCAATGTGATAAACCATATTAACAAATTGAAGGAGAAAAACCATATGATCATCTCAATAGATGCAGAAAAAGCTTTTGACAAAATTCAACACCGATTTATGATAAAAACCCTGCAGAAAGTAGGCATAGAGGGAACTTTCCTCAACATAATAAAGGCCATATATGACAAACCCACAGCCAACATCATCCTCAATGGTGAAAAACTGAAAGCATTTCCACTAAGATCAGGAACAAGACAAGGTTTCCCACTCTCACCACTCTTATTCCACAAAGTTTTGGAAGTTTTAGCCACAGCAATCAGAGAAGAAAAGGAAATAAAAGGAATCCAAATCGGAAAAGAAGAAGTAAAGCTGTCACTGTTTGCAGATGACAGGATACTATACATAGAGAATCCTAAAGATGCTACCAGAAAACTACTAGAGCTAATCAATGAATTTGGTAAAGTAGCAGGATACAAAATTAATGCACAGAAATCTCTGGCATTCCTATACACTACGATGAAATATCTGAAAGTGAAATTAAGAAAACACTCCCATTTACCACTGCAACAAAAAGAATAAAATATGTAGGAATAAACCTACCTAAGGAGACAAAAACCTGAATGCAGAAAAGTATAAGACACTGATGAAAGAAATTAAAGGTGATACAGATAGATGGAGAGATATACCATGTTCTTGGATTGGAAGAATCAACATTGTGAAAATGACTCTACTACCCAAAGCAATCTACAGATTCAATGCAATTCCTATCAAACTACCACTGGCATTTTTCACAGAACTACAGCAAAAAATTTCACAATTTGTATGGAAACACAAAAGACCCCAAATAGCCAAAGCAATCTTGAGAACGAAAAACAAAGCTGGAGGAATCAGGCTCCCTGACTCCAGACTATACTACAAATCTACAGTAATCAAGACAGTATGGTACTGGCACAGAAAGAGAAATATAGATCAATGGCCAGGATAGAAAGCCCAGAGATAAACCCACACACATATAGTCACCTTATCTTTGATAAAGGAGGTAGGAATGTACAGTGGAGAAAGGACAGCCTCTTCAATAATTGGTGCTGGAAAAACTGGACAGGTACATGTAAAAGTCTGAGATTAGAACTCTCCCTAACACCATACACAAGAATAAGCTCAAAATGGATTAAAGACCTAAATGTAAGGCCAGAAACTATCAAACTCTTAGAGGAAAACATAGCTAGAACACTCTATGACATAAATCACAGCCAGATCCTTTTTGACCCACTTCCTAGAGTAACGGAAATAAAAACAAAAATAAACAAATGGGACCTAATGAAACGTCAAAGCTTTTGCACAGCAAAGGAAACCATAAACAAGACTAAAAGACAACCCTCAGAATGGGAGAAAATATTTGCAAATGAAGCAAGTGAGAAAGGATTAATCTCTAAAATTTACAAGCAGCTCATGCAGCTCAATAAGAAAAAAACAAACAACCCAATCCAAAAATGGGCAGAAGACCTAAATAGACATTTCTCCAAAGAAGATATACAGACTGCCAACAAACACATGAAAGAATGCTCAACATCATTAATCATTAGAGAAATGCAAATCAAAACTACAATGAGATATCATCTCACACCAGTCAGAATGGCCATCATCAAAATATCTAGAAACAATAAATGCTGGAGAGGGTGTGGAGAAAAGGGAACCCTCTTGCACTGTTGGTGGGAATGTAAATTGATACAGCCACTGTGGAGAACAGTATGGAGGTTCCTTAAAAAACTACAAATAGAATTACCATATGACCCAGCAATCCCACTACTGGGCATATACCCTGAGAAAACCATAATTCAAAAAGAGTCATGTACCAAAATGTTCATTGCAGCTCTATTTACAATAGCCAGGAGATGGAAACAACCTATTTGTCCATCATCGGATGAATGCATAAAGAAGATGTGGCACATATATACAATGGAATATTACTCAGCCATAAAAAGAAACGAAATTGAGTCATTTGTAGTGAGGTGGATGGACCTAGAGTCTGTCATACAGAGTGAAGTAAGTCAGAAAGAGAAAGACAAATACCATATGCTAACACATATATATGGAATCTAAGAAAAAAAATGTTATGAAGAACCCAGGGGTAAGACAAGAATAAAGACACAGACCTACTAGAGAATGGACTTGAGGATATGGGGAGGGGGAAGGGTAAGCTGTGACAAAGTGAGAGAGTGGCATGGACATATATACACTACCAAACGTAAAATAGATAGCTAGTGGGAAGCAGCCACATAGCACGGGGAGATCAGCTCGGTGCTTTGTGACCACCTAGAGGGGTGGGATAGGGAGGATGGGAGGGAGGAAGACGTGAGGGGGAAAGGATATGGGAACATATGTGTGTGTGTGACTGATTCACTTTGTTATGAAGCAGAAACTAGCACACCATTGTAAAGCAATTATACTCCAATAAAGATGTAAAAAAAAAAAGAGTTTGAATCAATCATTTATTATTTTCTGAAATCTTTCTGTTTATTCCTCTGTCCATAAGTTGAGTGATTCATCTGTTTCCTTTTGCTCACTGTCATAACAATCCAAAGCTATACACATAATGTTGTAGTGTACGCAAGACAGGGCAAGAGGAATGTAAAGGTAAATGGTAGAAATCACCAGAATGGTGAATGGAAGAGATTCTAAGATTCATCAGCATAAGAAATCAGAAAAAGAACACACCATCCAAAAATAGCCAAATGGATCATTCTGAATGAGATGTTGATATGAAGCTGTTAAGCTTTCAAACCAGAAAAGAGACAAGAATTTAAGAACGGAGGAGAAATTATCTAAGTGTATGTAACTTTTGTGTTTTGGCAGCCAGAAGAATAGCAATATTTTTCCTAATGTTGTCAGCAGTTAGCAGTATAAAGTCTCTCTACCTGGGATTTCCCTGGTGGTCTAGTTGTTAAGAATCCACCTGCCAATGCAGGGGACACAGGTTCAATCCCTGGTTCAGGAAGATCCCATATGCTGCAGGGCAACTAAGCCCATGCGCCACAACTACTGAGCCCTTGTGCCACAACTACTGAAACCCCCATGCTCTAGACCCTGTGCTTCACAAGAGAAGCCACCTCAATGAGAAACCTGTGCACCACAACAAAGAGTAACCCCTGCTTGCTGCAACTAGAGAAAGCCCATGTGCAGCAATGAAGACCCAGTGCAGCCAAAATAAAAAAAGACTCTCTACTTGCATTCAGCAAAATGGACTCTACTTTATGGAAGTGCTCAAAACAATATGATCAGCTCTGAAAATGACTGAGCTAGGTGCCAGGAAACTAGATTCTAAGATGAAGGTTGTCATGAACTTATCAAGAGACTTCAGGTCAGAGTCACTCACAGCCATCCATTCTTTCTTGTGTTCATTCAACAAGTATTTCTTGAAATGTTTATTAGTATGTGCTAACAAAAATGATAAGTTATAGATTGTAAGAATTAATTAGAAATGGCCAGTAGCCTCAAATATTTCCCAGTCTAGAAGGAAAGACAAATAACAGAAGTGTTTGTTGAACATCTTTCGTTTCAGGGTAGCACTACCTACCAGTATTGCTGAAGCAAGGAGGGAATCTTGCCTCACATTCCTCACTGTCCAAGGAAGTATCACTGGAACTATTCCACTCAAGCATTTCAGTCACGATGCAAATACACCATTGAAGATGAAGTTTGGGGTAAGACACCAGACTACCCAGCCTGCTGGCGTAGAAGAAGAGTCTCCAGATTCATTCTCAGGCTGCCATGTCTGGTAGCTACCACAGCTACAACATGCAACCATGAACTTTTCAAGAGCCTACAAAACAGTTTGCACCCTGAAAAAGACAAAAAGCAAAAGACTATGTGGTGTACAATTTTTTTAAATTATAAAATCAAAAATTATAATTAAGTTCTAAAGCCAGAAAGTTATTTCAACTTATCAGTTGCAACATAATATATAAATAAAGTTTGAAGTGAGCTGTGTATTTTAACATATTTGAAATAATGTGGGCTGGGGTAAGAGTACCCAGGACTCACAAAGGTCTTTTGGATAGTCACTGTAGAACTGGGCATGGATTCAAATCCTGGCTCAGTCACTGGCTGGTTGGGGACTTGAAAAACTGCCTTCAATGTCTTAAGCTTTAGTTTACTTTCTATAACAGGGGATAATGATATCAAACTTAAAGCATTATAATGAGTAACAAATGATTTACTACGTAGAAATTGCCTAGCATAATGCTGACACATACTGGTTTTTCAATAACCATTGTTTCTGTTTTCTTCTATTTCGGGGAGGCGCTGCTGTTTATACAGTTCTGAACATGTATTTGTGGGTAAGGATGTTTGGAATCAGTCACCAAATAATACTTTAACACACGGTTGATCCATTCATACTAATGTTTGCTTCACTCTGTATATGTGATGGTTGCTATCCTCTCAAACATTGGGCCCTAAGGAGCTTGTTAGGAAAATAACGATCTATCTATAGATGTCTTGACTTCCCAAGGTGGTGCTAACGTAGTAATAAAAAAAAAGAGCTTTTGCCCGGCTGGGTGCTGTTTACTCAAGGGATACTCTGTCGTCTCTTCAGAGAATTTCTCAACGAGCTTCTCCCATTCTTTCCTTTTCTTTCTTTTGCTGAAACTCCGTGGGAAAATAATAGAATTTGCTTTTGAAAAAGTCATCCATCTTCACGAGAGATACGCTTGACCGTATGATTTCTTTTGAAAATGATGAAGCCTTGAGTCATTTTCAGGGTTCACTTTTATTTTTATATTTGGTAGCTACAGTCCTGAAAAAAATCCCGTCTCTGGAGAGATACGTGATGAGGAATTGAGTGAAATTTTCATAATTCAGCCTGCATTTTTCTTTCTTTCTCAAAGTTCCATAATTAGAGAATAAGATATTGAAGATTCATGCAATTTCATAATCTGTTTATTAAAATGACTGGTGATATATGTGTGATCATGGAGGTCACAGGGCAGCCAATGAGTATAGGTGTATATTGGGGGAAGGGAGGACAGATAACTAAACTCCAAATTGAAGACCTTTACTTGAATAACACCTTTATTTGAACAACAAGGTGAGCTTGTTGGAGTTGTGTCCCTAAGTTTCCATAAGTGGAAAAACTCATACCACCTCTCTCCACACACCCAACTACATTGGCATATAGCATGAGGAAGAAAAACCCTTGTTTGGTTAAGTCACCAAGATTTCAGAGTTTGTTATCCTGGTATAACTTAGCCCATCCTCGTTGATACTGTAATCCTGAGGCACTTGTGGCTTTTTGTTTTTGTGCGTTTTCTGCAATAAGAAGAAAACCAGAATTGGCAATCTACCTGCTTCACAAGTTGTCATGAGGAATTAGTCCTGGGATAATTATTTTGTAAATCCCTTATATGTAGATTGGAAAATGCACTGCAGGACTATATATGTGAACATTAGAGTTTCTATAGATAGAATCACTCAGAAAAATGTTAGATATTTTTAATGTAAGAGTAGAGATGGTCTGTTATTGTCTCAGTATTGCGCTAGCTCTTACTAATCAGAATAATAAACTCCAACAAGCTCACCTGATTTCTCTTTTTAGCATCATATGAATGTCCTTTTACTTGCCAATGAAATAAATATTTGTTGTCTTAAAATCCCCTCCCTGTATACAAGAAAAAAAAAAAAGCTTTTAGTTTCAGAATTCCTTCTGGAAACTTATAAATATATTCCAGATTTCTCAGATAATAATTATGGCTCATCTCAAAATAGGCAAAAATAAATAACTAAATAAAATTAATTTCAAATCTACACAATGACTATCTTAGTGTCCTAAACCAATATCTGATGTCTAAACAAAAACCCTTTATGTGGAAATATAGCCCACTAAATACATTTTAGTTTTAGTCATAAATAATAAAATGATTGTTGGTTTAAAACCCCTCTTTGGAACTTGACGTTATTTCTCCAATGATTTCTATGCATCTTTGCAATTTTCACACTGAATATCTAGTTCTTTTATGCAGTTCCTTTAAATATATAATGCATATATCCAAATTATAACCTGGCTGTATCCTAAAAGTTTGTCTAGGTAGGCAGCTTGACACCCAGAATATATTTTTGTCATAGAAACAATGCTGTAAGTTTTTGAGAGGTTCCCAGGGTAATATACAAATACCTATTTGCCTTGTGGACGGAGCTCACAGCACTTGCAAAACTAGAAGGCTGTTTGGGACCCTGAGACTTGAGATGCGGGAGTGATGAAAACCCCAATAAAGGGCTTTAAATTAAAGAGAAAGAAGGGAAATCTAAATGGTGTGAAGAAAATGGACACGAGCTGGAGACAGAAAGGTGAAGAAAACACGAGGAATGGTGAGGAAGGGAAAGAGAATAAGACAGCAAAAAAGAGAGCCTGGATGCTGTTTCCAATTTCACTTTCACTTTAACCCTCTAGAGGTTAGTGAAGAATGAAATAAAGGTCAGGATGAGAAGCTGGAGGTGAAGGAGAGCTTTCTCTTTTCCCCTCCCATCCTCCCCTCCCAGAATCAGCCCGTTCAACCCCCCTCCGCCGCCCGCCCGCCCCCAATTCTCTCAATCTGGCCACAATATGGTGAGACAAAAAACTGTACACAAATTAAAAAAGACTTCAAAAACAAAGGCTGCCCAGTGAATTTTTATGTAGATAATTATAATATTGGCCGCTGTCTTTCAGAACAATTCCATGCTGTGGTTACACAGCTGTAATGAAGAGATCACACTGTGAAGTGAAAAGTCTCCTTATCCTCTGGGATTAGATTCAGATTTGCCTTCTTCCAGAAGGGTTTCCGAACGCAAGGAGAAGAGAAACAGCATAAAGAAACAACAGAAAGAATTGTCTTGATCTCTGTTTTGCGAGCCTGGAGAAAAGGTGCCTTTGCAGGAAACTGGGTTTGCAAACAAGGAACATCTTTTGTGTTGCTTTTTGGCAAAGTAATTGATTCTAGTCAGAGATTGGCTGGGTGCCACCGTGCAAGTAGTCTGTCTTATTCTGAAGAATACAGTAGGAAGAGCTGCAACTGAGGCTTTTTTATTCTTTTCTTATTATAGCCGACGTTACATACTTTCTTCCTGCTACCCCCTCTACTGTAACCAATGGTATGCAATTCATAGGTCACATTTTATAATATTTTTAAAAATTATAGAGAACAAAATAAAGCTTTTAAGACATTAAAAAAAAATAAGCTGGAAGAAGACAATTTCTTATAACCAGTATCCTCTCCCTTCCCCCACTCTGATTGGGATTTATGTTTACCTTTTCCATCCTAAGAAAGAAACCAAACCAAAACATTGTACTATGAGCAGAAAGGTAACAGGAATTTATTCAAACTTTATAAAGCTGATGCAGATAATACAAAGATGGATTTCACTGTGAGAACCGTACCAGGGGAGTATTCAGGGATGCAACCATTACATTTCTATTAGATTTGCTTTAATAAAAGTAAAAATTACTTAATATTAAGTTTTAATTAAATTTTGTTCCATTAAGAAAGAGATGGACATCTACCACTGATATTTTGTTTAGTAGCTTCTTCTGTTTAAGGGAACTTGGACATTTTATTATGACCATGAAAGGTATTATACAAATGATTTAACATTAAACAGTATCTAATAATAGGCTTTGGTGTAATTGACACTTTGAAAGCAACAGGAGTTGAGACCTTGCAGATGACCACAGAGAGGCTGAAGCCCAGAAGCGTGGCTTCCCTCCTCTCACAAAAGGGGCCACCACAAAGTTGGGGAGGGGCTGGGTAAATCCACTTCCCAGACACTCCTGCTTTCTTTCTTGAGCTGGGATCTGGGACCAGCTTTAAGCAATATCCATTTTGAGGACCCACTTGGCTTGGGCTTGGAAGACGAATCCCATGTCTAGAAAGGAGGGAGCAGAAGTAAGCCACCTCCCCTACATCTGGGAGGAGGCAGTTTGTCTGATTTCACACAGCGAAGGAAACATAAATGCTTCTCCTCTGTGACAGTAAAATGGGTTCTGCGAAATAAACATCCCAGCTTATTTTTCAAAATGCAATCCAGCAACAGATGCTACAAATCCAAACAAGAGGCCAAGCAGAAAAGGCTCTGATCATTGTTACACTGATTAATTGTTGTCAAAGCCAAGGGTGAAAGAAGAGCCCTTCATTTTAGCAAATATCCTGATGGCAACAGAGGACTCTGTTAAAGGATTATTATGTGTATTTTATTAAAATTTCCTGGGACTTCCTTGGTGGCGCAGTGGTTAAGAATCCACCTGCCAATGCAGGGGACACAGGTTAGAGGAAGATCCCACATGATGCGGAGCAACTAAGCCCATGCACCACAACTACTGAGTCTGCGCTCTGGAGCCCACAAGCCACAACTACTGAGCCCGCAAGCCACAACTACTGAGCCCACAAGCCACAACTACTGAGCTCACGCGCCTAAGCCTGTGCTCCACACCAAGAGAAGCCACCACAATGAGAAGACCGCGCTCTGCAACGAAGAGTAGCCCCCACTCGGCAAAACTAGAGAAAGCCCGCATGCAGCAACGAAGACCCAATTCAGCCAAAAAAAATTTTAATTAATTAATTAATATTTTAAATTTCATAAAATGTTTTGAAAATCTGGTATTATTCGAAATAGTTTTTAACCACAGGGTTATCAGATCATTGTTACACCTTAAAGAATTGAAAACAAAGTGATCCCACTTCATTCTACTGAAAATTTTAATTTAACTATCCAGGAATACACATTTGTAAAACATTCTTGACAGAAATAAGAAAGCAGTTTAGGGCAAAGAGATGAAATCACTCTGTGACTCAAATTTTACTCCTCAATAGGAAAACAGGAAGCTGAAGGAATTAATATTTTTTTTAATTTAAATAACACAGAGTCGTGACAACTTAATTAGGACTACTCAGAAGTAACTGATAGCTAAGCTTATTGACTTACTCTTCCTTTTATATGTGTGTATATATGGTAATGCATTTAACCTCTTTTTTAAAGGTTGATTTGTTTTCATTGTAAAAGAATACATGCTCATTAAAAAAAGGAAGTAAAGTAGAATAAGAAAAAAATGACCCATAGGTTTGGCACTTGAAGACGCTAAACATTTTAGCCAATTTCCTTTTATTTTTATTTCTTTACGTATATATATTTGTTCATATTTATGATATATTCATCTACAGGCACACACAATTTTGTTTCTCTGCTTTTTGATCCTTTCATACCTTTTCTCTTTAAACATTAAAGTGCATTTAATAAGACATTTTCTTTTTTTGATGATAATGGTAACCTTCATTATTTCCTAAAAACTATGGAAAGGATATATTAAAAAGATTAAAATCACCATCAATTCTATGACAGTGGACATAACCACATTCTGGTGTTTGTCCTTTTCACCCATAGTCCATGTACATCCATTCATTCATTTATTCAGATACACTTTTGGAGGAGCTATTATATTCCAGGCTCTGTTCTTTGTGCTAGGAACACAGCAGCGTATGAAACAAAAATCCCTACCTACATGGAGCTTATACTCTAGGCAAAGGAAACGGAAAATAAATAAATAAAATGCGCATTTGTCAGATGGTGAGAGGGTAAACTAGGAAAAAGACATGGGATGAATAGGATGATTTGCAATTTTAAATAGGGTGGTCAGGAAAGGACTCGCCAAGACTAGGACATTTGAGCCAAGACAGGAAAGCAGTGAAGAAGGAGAAAGATTGAATATCTGACAGAAGAGCAAGCGCAAAGGTCCTGAGGTAGGAGATTGGCCAGTGAATTCTAGGAATAGCAAGCAGCTGGAGCCCACAGAACTGACAGTATAATGGTGAGATCCAAAGGTAAGGGGAGAGAGATTCCCTTTCTTTATCTGAGTGATATGGGAAGCCATTGGAGAATGCTGAGCAAAGACTTGACCTGACCTAGTGTATGTTTTAAACAGTTCATTCTACAATCGGCACAGAGATCAGTAAGAAGTTGTTGCAATAAACTGTGTGAGAGATGTTGGTGCCTTGGACTAGAGTTAGTGCTGAAGGTGATATAAAGTGTTTACATGACTTTTGAAGGTTCGGACAACAGGATCTGCCGATGGGGGATCTGAGAGAAATAGAAAGTTAAAGGTGGATCCTTCCGTCTTAATCCTTTAATCCTTTAGTCCTTAACTTTAGTCTGAGCATCTGGTAGAATGTTGTTGCATTTACTGAGATGAGGACTAAGGGAGGGACAGGTTTGTGGGGCAAACAAGGAATTTGGTCTCAGACACGTTAAATTAAAAGGGATATGTGAGTCTACAACTGAGGGAAGTGGTCCAGTCTGGAGATAAAATTTTGGTAAATGTCAGAATATTTATAGTATTTAAAGACGTGATAGGATGACATCTCAGAAGGGCTTGGTGGAGGAGTTTCTCTTGGGCAGAGAAAAAGAGAAACGAACAAGAGAGGTTAACAACATAAGATCAGAGGAGTGATGAGAAGGATTTTATTCAATCATGGGTTGGCCTAAAGGAGTGAAAAACCTTGTGACTTTGGATTTTTTCAGAAAATAACCCTAACCTGTCTAGATAATATAGCAGTGGTCTCCAATATAGTACACAGACCTCTGGAAGTGCCTCAAATAATCCACTGAGGAATGGGAAGAAAGCATTAGACATCACTCTTACAAGAAGTTAAAATTTAATATATTGTTATATTATGGGCTTTATAGGAATACACATGTATATGTACGGATGTCTATATTTTAGAGATGAGAGATCAAAAATGCTCAGAAAAGACTGTACTCTAGTGCTAGAATCAGCGGAAAGATGCAAAGGGCTTTTGGCCCTTTTTGTTATGGATCATATGGGAACATAGCGCCATCCCCCGTGCTTGGATGTGTGGTTAAAAAGGCCACTAAGGGTTCAAATGCGTGGCCCTGGCAAGGGTAGGCTCTGTCCTGTCAGCATCGATGTTGTTATCTCGCGGGGTCCTCTCCCCCCTCGGAGGCCCCGAAGATTCGGATGCAGACTCGGATTCCACGCCAGTTCACACACTTCTTGACAGGATCCCGCAGTGCCGTGTTGGGCCTCAGCCGCCTCGGAGAGGAATATCGGTGGCAGAGTGAAATCGGAGGGCTTGAGAATATCGCCCTGCTTCCCTTTGTTGTGTTTTTCTGCAATTATTTCATCTGAGAGAGACCCTCTAGGGTTCCTGCATTTGTCCTCTGAGGAGGGGGCCCAGCCCAGCAAAGTCTGGAGGCTGCTTAAAAACCCCGCATGCGGCACTGTGATCATTCCTCGCCGTTTATTCTTGCGGAAGCTGTGTACCTTTGATTAAACCTGGCACAGCACTTTAGAAGCCACTGATAGACATCAAAGAAGTTAGCTCTCTGATATCAAAATAGACTGAAGGTTTGGACCTAGACCAGCACTGTGTGAACACTGCGAACAGTCCACAGCGGGAGGCAATGGCTTTTGGACAAGAATCAGAAAAGAACCAAATGGATTTCCTCTATTTCTCCCTTCGTTAGCTGCACAGCAAATGCCTTCATCCCATCAGAAGAGAAATCTTTGTTGGATTTTTATCCAAAATCCTGCGTGGGGGGGTGGGGGAGTAAAATTTGAGGTGAAAAATTTAAACAACCTCCTCAATTATTAAAGTTTGTTAAAAAGGTAGATATAATTTATGTCTGAGGAGTAGAAAAATTACCTTGATTGTTCCCTTTATTTTATATGTAATTGTAGGCGGAGCACAAATGTGTTTGAATAATGTGGATTTACTTTGTCTTCACTTAATGATCTGGGAACAATTAAAAGGAACACATAGATGCATCATAAGTAGACCACGTGTAAAAAATTATACATGTAGATATGCTTTTGAGAACTTTTCCCCAAAGGTATTTTGTGAGAATGAAGGAGCTGCATTTTTATATACTCTACCTTCAGGGATGAGTACCTGGTTTATTGGAGACATCTAATAAGTATGTGTATAAATGCTTTTAAATCCCTATTTCTAAATCATAACTAATATATATCAATTTATTAAATAGATCATATATCATCTACTTAAAAATAAACTCAATCAAATTGGTAGAAGGACAATTACAGCTATCGGAACAAAATAACTAATAATCAGTAATTCTTTTTTTAACAACTAATAACTAATAATTCTGTTTGGTTTTTTTTTTAATAATGAGATTTCCAAATGCTGAGAGATTAACGACCTCATTTGTTCTTCACAATAGCTCTATGATGTGGACACTGTTATTGATCCCTGTCTACAGATGAAGCCACTGAGACTCTGAGAGTAGATTAATGCGCCTGGGATCAATCAACGGTTTGAATCAGGGAACAGCACGTTTCTTCTGTAAAGGGCCAAACAGTAAATATTTTAGGCTCTGTGGGCCGTCTGGCTGCTGTTGCAACTGCTCAACTCTGCCACGGCAGCAGGGAAGCAGCCATAGAGCATGCGTGAATGAATAAGTGTGACTGTATTTCAGGGCATTTTACTTATGGACACTGAAATTTGAACTGTATATAATTTTCATGTGATGAAATGTTGTTCTTCTTTTGATTTTCTTCCCCAAATGTTTAAAAATGTAAAAATTTTAAACCACAAGCAATTAGAACCAAAAAAGGTGGTGGATTTGGTCCTCCAGCAGTAGTTTGCTGATCCCTGGTAGAAAGTGAGGGGGTCAGGGTGTCAACCCAGATCTTCTACCACGGCCCATGTTCTTTCCACTACACCATGTGGGTTTGTTTCATCATTGAGGAGAGACCCTACTCAGAGACTTGAAATCTGGAGAGTTTTACTGATGTTCGTACTTTTGAAATTAAGTACAAGACTCAAACATATTAAGCTTCTGCATCCAAAGAGAGAGAGAGAGTAATCACCGGCAGCAGAGCAATTAGCAAAGAGCGAGCCAATAGCAAGCCCAGCGAACACTTCATTGTCAGCTAGAGGGTTTGGCTAAAAGTAAATTTAATACTCATTAAAAAATGAATGCTGCTTTAATGCCACTTCAGAGGCTGGTAAATTGTAGCTAACTCTAAGCAATTCAGGAAGCAGTCCCATTGCTTCAAGGCTGACAAACAAATCCTTCACAAGACAGGAAGATTCGGAGAAGCCCCATCTTGGAAAGGTTAGGCGTCCCCTGAAACAGTCCAGACTTCGAATTCTGCTCCCTACGAAGTGCAGTGGGCATGGTCCCAAGCAGAAGAGAGAGTAGGCATTGATCCTGCCGGTATGCTGGCATGCAAACTTCATAAAGTACAACCCTACCGAGAAAAAGTTTTGAGAATTGCACCTGCCTAGGAAAATAGTGATTAAAAGCACACTCTTATCAAGGTTCATTTCATCATTTTTACATGTGTTCTCCTGCTCCCGTACCATGATTTACAGCAACCCCTCTGAAGCATGAGGCTGAAATCTGTCTCCTTAAACCTCTTCTTCCCTGAGTGCTTTTGCTGGGATAGAGTTGTTCCTGAGAGCCGGGCAATTGCTGCTGTGCTATGGAATAAAACTGTCAGTGTGATTTAAAAATACATATTGCAGAAAATAAGAAAATGCATTTGAAAAATCTTGTCATTTTGTCTTCTATGGAAACAAAGGCAGTGACATAGAGAGTTCAAAATAATGAAAAGTCTTTGTTAACTGGGAGGCATTTACAACCTCCGAATCACATCAGTGCCAGCAGAGCTAGCAGGTATTCAGGTGTCTCAGATCTAAAATAACAGGAGCTAATTGCCCCTGTGATAGACGACTTCAGAGAAATGTACTTGAATAAGTAAATTAGTGAAGGAAGAAAGGAAATGAGTGACTAACTACACTTATGTACATACATAGACTTTTTGGATATTTTTGGATTTTGGATGGAGTCGATTGATCATCTTTTACGCTGCCCATTTTCCTTTTGCTCTGGTTGAGTTTATGACATCACAGAATTAACCAAGAAACTCAGAAATTAACCTACAATGCTTGGCTTGGCTTTAAATTCCTGTTAGTTTTATATTCACCTACAGTCTATACTTGGAGAACTTCCTCAGCTCTGGAGGTTTGTATATGCACACATATGGGCTTGTGGGACATTCTTTCATCAGAATGGCATTAATATATCTTGTGTCTCATAATGAATATTCTACTCTGTACTACGCTTTGAAGGAGAAATGCATATTCATGTGCTTGCGAGTGGGTAAGAGAGGAGAGGAAAAAGAAAGTATGCAGAAGGGAGATGATTTTACCCCTACCGTCTAGATAGACGGATAGAAGATAGCTAGGTATTTAAGTACATCCTTTAAGCATAGACACAGATATTTGGAATTTTATAAGTGAGTTTTTCCCAGCCTCTTTTTTCCCATGAAGCACATAGAAAATGATAGTATTTTTAAAATATACTGTGGCAAATGGGAAGGAATTTGAGAATATCTATTTGGGGTTTGGTTAAAAATATTCTTTTATTTTAGTTATAAAATTGAGGTAAGAGAAAAAATGGAAAGTATTAGGAAAGATTAATTATTTTTTATAAAACCTAATAATATAATATTTAAAGAGAAATTTGAGCTTGCTTCTGTGAATATATCCTTTTCATATCAGGTTTTAAGCTTGAAGTGGCTTTACATAAATTCTAGCTAAGGCTTTGCAATGATGGTTTCTCCAAATTCTTGCTATTTATGATCTATGAAATACTTCCATATGACTAAATAATGTATTTTTTAAAAATGTCTTTAAAACCTTTCAGCCATTTACAACAGTTGATTTTCTTAAAGGATCTAATCGTTCTTTTTCTTAAATTATCAACTATACTGAAATTTCTTGAGGCTGGATTTCAAACCCAAGTGGGCTTTTTAAATATCAGTTATGTCAGAAATAATGAAGCTCCGATTTGCACAACACGCATGCATCTGTGAGGGCAGTCACCCGCAGCCAGCTTGTGCGCCAACAGAAGGCGCGTCCGGCAAATGGACGTAAGTATACAATATATGTACATACACATAAGGATTCAGGGTCTTTTCAGAAATGTACCCACCAGTAGCTCCCCCTCCTCTCATCCCCCGATTCCCTATTTCCCACCTACAGGACTCATTTGGGGATGAGTGCCACATACTTTGGCACTTGATACACTGGTTCTAAAAGACCATGGTTCCTTGGTGACTAATGGGCAACCGCAGATTCTGCAGCTGGTACAAATGCACATGTCTAGTGCTTCAGCATCTCCTTGGCTATGCTCAGCTGTTGCACTGGGCAAGGGTGCCATCTTGCTCATGGTCTTCTTTATTAGGGCCTCTGCAAGTGGACCTTGAAACAGCTCCACTGGAGGGTCCACAGAGGTGAGAAAGTGGTTGCCTGTGCTTTCCCACACCCAGCCAGGGCTCCATCTATGTCCCTCAACTTTCCAATCTCCCAACCAAAAGAGCCAATGGTCCGTCTTAGAGTACCCCTTCCCAACCTCAGATAAACCGGAACTCTGAGAATCTAGAGGCCACCTGAAAGTTTCTGTAAAAGAGATATTCTACCAAACTCTCTGAGTAACCGACATTAATAGCGGAGGTGTTTTCTGTGCAGCCCTGGGACCAGCACCTCTTTCGGTGCAGGAGGAAGTCAACTCCTTACCAGCCATTACAACTCAAGTTTTCCCCAGGAGACCACACTCTCAACCAAGGAAGCTATGGTTGCCTATTTCTGGGCTATTTTCCCTGCTTCCCCTGAACATGGGGCAATTGTGAAAACAGAAAAACAGAGCCTGATCAACATCAGATACACAATTGAAAGGTTCCAAAATTAGTTTTTGTTTTACATGTTGCTAATGGTTAAAAAAAGGCTTTTCTGTATATCAAAGAATATTTTTTGATTTGCTGATATTATAAAAATTGCAATCTTGGTGAATTCACTCAATTACAAATAACTCAAAAAATATATCTCTTAAATAATTACATCTCTTGCCGAAATTTTACCTTACCCAGAGGTTGTTCATAGAAATTTTACTTTGATCTTGGTCAACGTGTTAAGTGTAGCATTAACATTAAAAAGGTATGTTTTGCATGAGGTAAAAATTAGATCACTAGTAATTCCAGTTTCAGAATTGTTTTTAGTATTTTTGTAATAATCATAAATACATGTGAAGTACTTGTTAAAAATAGTCTCCATTCTGGGGCTTCCCTGGTGGCACAGTGGTTGAGAATCTTCCTGCTAATGCAGGGGACACGGGTTCGAGCCCTGGAAGATCCCACTTGCCGCAGAGCAACTGGGCCCGTGAGCCACAACTACTGAGCCTGCGCGTCTGGAGCCTGTGCTCCGCAACAAGAGAGGCCGCCATAGTGAGAGGCCCACGCAGCGCGATGAAGAGTGGCCCCCGCTTGCCACAATTAGAGAAAGCCCTCCCACAGAAACAAAGACCCAATACAGTCTAAATAAATAAATAAATTTTTTTAAAAAGTCTCCATTCTTTATGTGCTCAAAAAATCTAAATATTCTTTTTTTATTGAAGTATAGTTGATTTACAATGTTTCAGGTCTACAGCAAAGTGATTACATTATATATATATATATATATATATATATATATACACACACACACACACACAGAATGTATATATATTCTTTTTCAGATTTTTTCCATTATAGGTTATTACAAGATGTTGAATAAGTTCCCTGTCCTCTACAGTAGGTCCTTGATGTTTATTTTATATACAGTAGTGTGTATCCATCTCAAAAATCTAAATACTCTGATGGAAGGAAATTTAAGGTCAGTTTGACAGTATGAGATTTTAAGTCTGGTTCTATGAGACCAGGACAATTTGAGGGCATCAAATCAAGTGTTACAAAGCTGCTATCAGTGGACAGCTACTTGTCACGTCTGGTAGTCATCCCAGGTACCACCAAAAATAGCTGAAGGAGCCAAGACTGCAAGGCTACACTCTAGTTATCTGGATTCCTACAGGCAGCCACAGTCCAGTCATTTAAGCAGCAGTATTTAATAAAAGAGAAAGCAAATTAAAAATGAGTTGTATTGATAAATGTGATTAATCCAATTTAAATTTCAAGGCTTTAATATTTTAATAGGTTTAGTCTTTTGTTCTTTGTCACATGCATAATTACTTTTCCTCATTCTCTTGATTTAATAACAGAAAAATCTGAATAATCTTTGTAGAAAAATGTTCTGTGGGAAAAACTGATCTGAGTGAGTACAAATGTTATCAGAGTCCTGTAGTGACATTGTATATCACCGAGGGGGGAGAAAAAAACCTTTATAATCACATTGATCATGGTTAGAAATATATAAATATGCTGTTTTCTCCAAGTATAATTACGATGGAGCAAGAGGTTTTATTGAAATGATTTACTGCTGTCAAAGTTTCTCAATAAAAGCAAATCAAAATCGCCAGAAGAGTCACTTCAAAATACATATTTTAGTGCAGATAAATTAGGCAAATAAATAAATAACAAACTCACCCTTCCTCAGTCCACTCTAGTTTGGTGACCTCTTAAAGAGACCAGTAAAGAAATACTATTTATCCAGGGGTATTTTGAAGTTGTATGTGTGTGTACACATACATGTATATATAAACATATAAAATCAGCTTCTCACCCTAGACCTCAGAGCCAGAACTGCCTGATTTGACTTTGGAAGCACTCGATTTCTGCAGACATCACCACTCCCTGCCTTTATTCTGGAAGGCACGGTTACGATGGGAATTTGCCAAGCATCCGTGCTTCAGTTTCCCACTTGAGGTATTATCGCTCTGACCACGCTTTCCTCCCTGCCATGGAGCTTATCAGGGCCCTGACTGGCAAAGCCAGGACCAGCATTTGCCCACAATAATTTAAGGGATTCTGTGACCTCCTTCAAAAACCTCAAGACATTCATGGAGTGGATGACAGGGAGGGGCCGAGATTTCTAGGAGCTGCTTTTCCTAGAAGCATAGGTGTCTAAACATTAGAAATAGCCACTCGGTCTTAATAATGTCTCCTATTTGTGGACAAATTCTGCAGATTTTTGTCAAGAAGAATACAGTCTGTGAATACTTAATTATTATGTAATTATTCTTTTCTGTTCTTCCCGCCCCTCCTCTTTCTTTTAATCTAACACTTTCCTCTAGGGAAATCAATTATACCAAACAAGCACTTACTAATGTGGTCTTCAAGCACTTTGAGATCACCCAGAGAGCTTTTCAAAATATAGGGGCCTGGGTCCCACTCCCAGAGGTTTTACTGTGATCGTCTGGGGTGCACCTGGGCACCAGGATTTTTTTTTTTTTTTTTTTTTTTTTTTGGTATGCGGGCCTCTCACTGTTGTGGCCTCTCCGGTTGTGGAGCACAGGCTCCGGACGCGCAGGCTCAGTGGCCATGGCTCACGGGCCCAGCCGCTCTGCGGCATGTGGGATCTTCCCGGACCGGGGCACGAACCCGCGTCCCCTGCATCGGCAGGCGGACTCAACCACTGTGCCACCAGGGAAGCCCTGGGCACCAGTATTTTTACAAACTCCCCCAAGTGATTCTTAATATGCAGCCAAGATTGAGAATCACTGCTCTTCGGAGGAGAAAACCCTAGGCTGGGAGGGAGAGGACTTAAAAAATTGGAGGAAATCAATATAATCCAATGCTCCCAAAGAGAAAGACACCATTGCTGTAGGGGTAAATGATAGGCCAGCCACCTAATCCAGAATTTGCAGCTTTGTTCACTATTTTACAGTCTCTGTGTTATTAATTTTCTGTTTCATAAAACTGACAAACATAATTGTTAATTACATACCATACACTCCACCCTCCCAGTAATGGTTTCTCTCCACACCCTCACCTGATATAAAGCTATAGCACAATGCCCCACTATATTAAATTTCAATTTAATTATCTTTATTATAGCATCACCTCCTTGGAGGAAATGATTAACTCTGAGATGGACTTGAAGAGAAGAGAAAGATATTGCGGTGAGCTTTGCCCTAAAGCCCTGTGCTGCTATATAGGCTTCATTCGCAGGCACGAGAGCAACAATAAAATGGCTGAAAAATTAGCTTCTCTTCCATTTCCTCGGATCCCTGTGATGTGATCCCTCAAAGGTCCCTAGTGGCACACACAAAAGTGAATGGTATAAGAAAGGGGACTTTAATGCATAACTTCCTGTGTGTGTGTGTGTGTGCGTGTGTGTGTGTGTGTGTGTCTGTGTCTGTGTCTGTGTGTCTGTGTGTGTGTGTGTGTGCCTATAGGTGCACTTTGGTTAAAAGCAAAGAATGATTCTCAAATAATTAGCACAGGACAGAATAGTTAGTAGCCCACGGACAGTACATGTTCACTACTTAATAACTGACCTTCTGGAAGTTAAACTTTATTTAGTACCATGTAACTTTTTAAAAATCTCAGGGTGTTTTACTTTTAAACATTACTTGAAGTGACTCTTTCAAAGAATCTCTTTAACCTTGGTTTGCAAATTAAAAGAGCTAGAAGCTCGTGAGTTTATCAGAAGTAATTGTTTCCCTAAATTAACACTAAGGGGCTTGTATCCCATGCCACTACGATATTAGGTGACTGAGAAGAAACCAACTGGAAAATGGGACCACAGGGCTTTGAGACTCCATGGTATTGCAGCAAAACAGTGAAAGGACTTTCATTATCACTAATTAAGCATTTATACAGCAAGTATTTACAGAAAGCACTTTGAGATCACCTGCTGTCAGGAGTGGACGAGCACCGTTCCACATACATGCATCCTCGCTCCCATTTTTGTGCTCTTTAAACATGTTTAGGAAATTCAGGTACAGGCTAATTGTCTTGTCCAAATCTCAAACAATGGGGTCTAACCTATGTGCAGATAATACCACAGAAACTTGAACTCTTCAGTAAATTGGGGTATTAGCATGTACTAGGGCTCCAGGTTGAACTCACTATAGGATATTGACACATTTGGTGTGATGGGGGATGCAGGAAGGAGAGGTAGACAGCCAGGAAGCTTCTTTGGTAAGAACAAATGTTGAGGGAGAACATGCTGAGACATGGAAGGGAATAGCATAGCCATTCCCAGGAGAGAGAGCGTTTTGAGTACACCCTCCACCCCAGGAAGGAGTTGCAATAAAGAATAAAACTTGAAATATATATGTTACTAAAATTGCTGCAGTGGATTGGGGTGAGAGATCTACTGGGGGTTCTAACAAAGTGAAAGATGTGTTTCCAGAATTCGCAGATATTGGTCGCTAGAGGAGGAAGGAAGAGGCTTCGTAACATTGTGGCGGGCCTGCTTTTCACACGTGTTAATGTAGCTGATGGAATAAGACAGTGGGAAGTGCTGAGTATCAGGCAGTCACTCCGGGTGCTGTACAAATGGAGAAGAAAGGTGAAGGCCTAGAAGTGCTTATTTTTACCATTAAACTGGTGTGACCTGAGTAAAGATAAATAAGTAGTATCCAAATAAAATTGTTTTTGCATTATACATTGGCAGACTATATAGTCAAAATGCACTCTCTTTATATTCTTTGTCCTCCACGAACTTTGTACAGTGTGTTACCTTTGGAAGTTTCATAATATTTGCTTATTAACTGAGACCTTCATGAACAATCAAGGTCCCAGGATACAAGGTGCATCGGTCAAGGCTCAGACAGGAACACAGAAACAACTTTAAGCATTTAAATTTAAATGGAGGAAACAATACAGGAAATCGGTTACTAAACATTGGAAGGGCTAAAGGAATTTAAAAAAAAAAAAAAGGAGGGTGTAATTGGTAATTGCAAGACGATAATTCCACCCCATTAGCAGGAAAGATAAAAGGGAAAATACTATCTATGAGCCCATGACCTCTGTTATTAAACCTGTTGCATAATCTCTTGCTGCTGGTGGAGCTACCACCACTGGCACGACTTTGCAAGACCATAGGCGTACTCTAATTCTTTTGCTCCTGCTGCCAGAAGTGCTGCCTGAAACCAAAAAGAAAGAAAACGTTCTATCTCTTATTCCTACCTTATTATCTCTTAATCTCCTGGAGGGTTTCCTGCTAGAAGAATATAAGGAAGCTCCTTGGCAAGGGTGACTGTTAAATTAAGTTTGCAGACTTCCAACCTGTTTAAAAGAGAAGAACACAGATGCATGGAAATGGACCTGAGAGCCAACAGACAAGTCATTAGTACCGGCTAATCTAACTCAAATGCAAGAAGGAAGCTGACAAGACTGTGGTAACCTGATAGATTAAATTCCACCACCAAAGGGAATTTTTGATAGAAATTATACAGTGATTGTCTGCCACAGAGTATAACAGGAAAACCATCCATTTCTTCCTTTTGTTTTGTGATAGATAGATTTAGCTTAAAAACACTTACTTCTCTTTACTAAAATATAGGCTGGAAACCATTTATAAAAACAATAATATGCACCCTATATTACAATACGTAATATATAACCAACATAAACAACGGACATTTATTAGACCCTTAATTGGCACACGGTTACCTGTAAACACTTAGAAAGACAATGCAACAAAGGAAATTTAATGCCTGACACAGGGCCAAATACAGCATCTGAGGATGAGATTTGATGGAAATAGCTTATGAAAATTCACTCCCATTAGAGAATGGCTTTTTTATGTCGGCTCAATAACTTCCAGGAAATAAATGAAGCCATTTAAAAAATCAAAGTGATAGAATCATGTAAGTGGAGCCTTATAAAAATTGATAATGGCACAGCATACCAGCTCCAAAGTATGACAACATTTACCACATCAGGAGAAAGTAATGAATTGTAATAAGTCTGGAAACAAGCTAAGAAGTAATTAATATCTCTGAATCAGTTTCGTGAAGCTATTATCTTAATTTTGTGGTATTTTGAATAGAATGAAAAATATTGAGTAACAAAAGCAAGACATTAACTAAACGATGGTGATTTCTGAGGCTTTTGTTGATACACTTACTATGTCTTTCCTTGTCATTGGAGACTGAAGTGTTACATTTCATCTATATAAGGAAAGTAAATGTTTAAAGCAAGTCAGCAAATAGAACTTGAATGACAAATACCAGATTTCCTCAAAGGTTGTACCTACAGACAACATGTGTCCTACCAAGGAAGCGTCAAGTGCAAATTACTGTAATGTTGTTATTTCACAGTGATAGCCTTTGCCATTCACTAGCAGACACTTCAAAACAAACGCCGCATCACTGGTCTTGAAGTTCTCGTCCTCCTTTATTTCTAACAACTGTCTCCTGTTCTTAGACCAAGGATCCCAGCTATTCCCTGTGAAGAAGCTAATGTCAATCTCCCAAGCCCCAGAGATGGTTTGGTAGAGAAGTCAATCACTGAGCAGGCAAGACAGGTAGCTCCCAGATGCACTCCTCTCCCCAAGGCCGGGGAACAGCCACCAGGAGTGCCGCCCTAACGTCAATCTCGTGAAATTTAAGAACTTTGGCCAATCACTGTCATTTAGATGCCTATAAAAAAAAAGCAGCAGAACCTGAAGAGAAGGAGGAACTGTAATGGGAATAGGATATTGGATATGTGTGCCGAGCGTAGGCACAAGTAATATGTTTGTAATTCTAGGACAGCCTCTGGCCAAAGAATGTCTTAAAGCTTGGTGCCTGCCCATCTTCCATTTCCCTTCAGGTGGCCCATCTCAGCAGCGATCCTGATTTCCCCTTAAGAGAATATATGTGCCTATTCTTCACAATATTTGTTTAGTTTATGAAAGACACGGGTGCAAGTTATATATTTCATGAATGAGAGGTATGTTTGTATTAATGGGGCAGTCTTACACTAATAATCTCTCTGAAATCAGGATGTGTCTTACTGTCAAAATGAATTCATAATTTAAAGTGGTAATGTTTCTTTTTGTCTTGTTGGTACATAAAGAAATGGTACAGTTTATAATCTTCGGTGTTAGAGATTACGTAAAATATAGCACTTAGTGAATGAAGAATATTGGATGCATTTCAGATTCCTAGTCTGTAAAATGTGAAGGCCACCACTTAACTAGAATGATCTCTTAATGTTTCTTCCCCCTTGCTGACTGGATTCTCAGCAAGGATGATTTGGTAAAGGAAATAAGTTGTTATTGACGAATGGTCTTGGAAGGAAACTGAGCTGTTGCCCAAAGTTAATAAGTAGGGAACAGTTTAGTTGAGGACGAGACCACACCCCCTAAAAGGGAGAAGACCAAGAAGCCCAGAATAGGACTGCACATACAGTATTTAACGTTTTCCTATTTCTTAAACACTCTCTTGCCTGCTCTACTGGAGCACAGAGTAGCAACCACAAACCCTCTCCGTAGCTAATATTTTAAAGGGTCAGGAAGCTGTCTTCACAATTTATAAGTTAGAAAATTTCTGATGGGAAGAAAAGAGAATGAATTATTCCACACCAAAGGGGGGGGAAAAAAAAAAAAGGCTGACAGTTTCTAATATGGAAGTGGCCCCAGAGAAACCTCCTAAGCCACTTATCTGCTGAAGGTATAATTATTTTTGATTCTATAAACTGTATTGAAATTTGAATGTATTATATGGATGGTGACGACATGCCCTGTCCCCTTTGCCTTTTGAAGGTGAGTACATACATGCAGAAGGCCCCCTGGATGCATTACAGGGACACATCAGGCATCCTGCCACCAGAAGATTTCCACTTTGATCTCCCAACAAGCAGCTTATGACAGTGTCCCCACAGAGCGGAAGTCACCGCACAAGAGGGTCTTTTAACTAACGTGCACAGAAGGAAAAATTTATGAGGTTCTTATGAAGTGGTTTGTTTTAGCTCTGAATAGAGGAAAAGACGGAGAGAGAAATAGGGGCAGAGTTTTGTGACATAAAGGTCCACTCGAGCCTGGTGTGATTTTTATCATCTTAAAACACGTCTGAGAAGACTAACCTCAAAGCATAAGACTGTTCTCAATACGGCACGTAAGCAATGGAAGGCAGAAAGTAGCTGGTCTGTAGACAACCCACAAAGCAAATTACCGGTTGATATTTCCTGCACTAAAATTCTTTGAGTTACAGTGGGAACCGCTTCTCAGTATACAAAGAGCATAAGTCCTCTCTTTGGTTCCAACGGGGCTTTGTCATGACTTGTAATAAGCTGAACATTGTAATGCATGTTCTAAAAAAAAAAAGTTGTCTATTACTGTGTGTGCAAAAAAACACAATGCCCATGCACCAGGATGTTAACAAAACAGCACCTGCACAAACTAAGATTGCAACTCTATTCTCAGCTTATCTTTGCTTTTCACTCACAGGGATCATTTCTGTTTCAATGGGAAAGGAAAGCCGCACATGCAAGCATAATTCATACGTTAAACTGGAGCGACCACTTTTGTATGAATCAGCGCTCTGTAAACAAAACAAAAATCTGAAAAATGTTTAAATCCAAATATTCTTCGTCAGATAAATATAACAAGCTTCCATGATGACAATGGTAACCGCGGTAGACTACAGGTAACGCGGGCTTTTAAAATTGGGATTGGAATTTAGGGAGCTACTTCGTAATTTTGGACTATTTAAAGAATTTTAAATTAACTATACTCTTAAAAAAGGAATAATTCAAACTTTATGTAAAGCCGTTCTTTAAAATAACTTGATTCACAGAATTATAGAATTAAGGTACAGATAGGTGAAAGGACATAAATAGCAATAATGATTATATGTATGCATCCTTTTAAAAATGCCAAGAATTAACAAAGCTCTCAAAATCAAATCCATCATCCATCTGTGGCGGGCAAGTGACAGATTCGCTGACTAATTGAAAACAGACAACCCGGGTGAATAGTAAAAACTACCACAACCAACAGGTATTCAATATTTATCATTATATTCCCTAAAGTGTCATGCCTTACACTAAATACTTAATTTTCTTATTTAGTCCTTCCAGCAGCCCTATTAGGTAGGTACTCGTTATGCTTTGAATCTAGCAGGTGAGCAACCTGAGGTTTGGGATTCATGAACCTTGCTCGTGTCAAACTGCCAGCCAATGGCAGAGCTCGGCAGCTGGGCTCTAGATTTGAGCCTCAGCCCCTCACTCCTCCCTCTGGGTCTAGTTATCACAGATTTCTGTTACTGTTGCTATCAAAGGGTCAGATGGCATCAAGATTGCTGTGACCTGGGAAAATGTACATTTTCAAATTGCAGAAGGGAGAGAGCTGACTACAAGAAGAAAAGCTGGAGGTGAAGAGTGAGCTTCCATAATATGAATCATTACCACCTTACAAAAGCCAGACTTAATACAACCACAGCACCTTAAACTGGAAGGTGATTTGAGAGAGTATTGTATTCCATCCAACACAGGGATTCTATCCACTGCATTCTTAGCAGATGGTCATCTGGTCTCTGCTTGAACACTTCCAGTGATGGGGTGCTCACCACCTATCAGGCAGTCTATTCCAATTTTGAATGATTTTTAGAAGGGGCATCCTTATATGGAGCCAAAAATCAGAGGTGCTAGCACTTCAAGGAATTCCTTTCACAACAAATCATACTCAAGTCTGTATCATGTGACGGTTAAAAGGGATACTGTTTCATTGTAAAATATGGAATGTGAAGTGGAGCTCAAAGGGCAGCGTAATTTCATAAATGGTGTGTCAAGGTTTGAATCCATTTCTTTCGATTGAGTCAAAGCCAGTAAAATCCAGTGGCAAGCCCAGATTACAGTGCATAACACTATATAGAATTTACCAATAAGCCGAAGGCATTACATGTCACGAAACCATTGTGCTTTGTTGTACCAGCTTTGTACCGGGATTGTGTTGGTAAATATACACCTAATACCTGGTTGAACCAAGATTCAGAACTGAGCAAAGCAGCAGGTATACACGGTGGGTCTGTGAATAGGTAATTCCCACTAAAAATCCACTGAGAGAGGATTGTAGGAGGACTTGAGTATTCATGCTGATGGAGGGGATGATGGAGGACACAAGGACAGGCTGAAGGGTGGCCGTGGCTCTCCCACGACCAGGCTTCCTAGAGGGCAGGGCTTCTGATGGAAAGAACCAGGCACGGTGACCAGCTTCCCATGCCCACCTTGCACATCCAGCCAAACAGACTTAACTTCAGGGAAAATATTTGTTCTCAGAGCAAGCAGAATAAGAATACACTTTAATCTGTTCTATAGATACACAGCACTGCCTCTTAGCCAAATACCTTACTCCTGAGCTGTTCACTGCCCTCTGTAAACCAAATGTCAGACAGGACAGGAAAGTGTAACTCCTTCATTTCTAGAGGGAAGCATAAGATTGGCTATCACCTAATATTTTATATCCATTTTTGTCTAAAATGAAAACTTAGCAGCGACCCAGTCTAGATTTATTCTAAGTATTGAATAGGTGCTACATCAGAAGAATTGAGGAGTTTGGCACTACTGCCTTCCCCTGCCCCAATCTCCAAGAAAAGCTCCAACTGACCTCCAGAATTAGCCAAATTCTGTGGTCTCCGTCTGAAATGAAAAACGTGTTGCCGGTTGTACAGAATTTTCAGTTGTGCGATCTGTGTGTGAACGCGTTGACTGATTTTTAGGAGCAGGCATGGTAGTCTTTTTTAACCTTTTTTTTTAAGCTTTATTAACTTCAGATGCAAAAGTCCTACAAACTTACAAAGACCACTCTTTGTAATATTTATGGTTACCTTTCTTTTCACTTATGCAGTTTTGCAAATTTTTATAATTTTTTTCATTTTAATCTTTTTCCAGTTCCTCGTACTGAAGATGGTACACACCGGTTAAAAACATAACACGAAAAGATTATTCAAGATTCACGAAATTGCATACATATAAAGGAACAGAAGTAATTAATATTTCAAAAGATTATCATAAGGTAGCACATTTCTACTTCTGAAGTAATTAAGTATAAATGAACTGAGGTTTTTGAGACACACGGTAGGATGGCTACTGAGTTATGCTACATCTTGTGAGAAGACAGCAAGTAAAATGCCATCTTTGTATGTGTGCTTCTTTGCTCACTGCCTGACAATGAGCAGATATAATATAGAAAGAGGATTCTTGCCTTTAAGATGTCACTTTCCCTTTGTGAATGTGTACATGCCTACCTCAGAGATATTGTAATTTTTTGGTTTCTCAGTGCGTATAACGGTTATGTTTACACTATACTATAGTCTATTATGTGTGCCGTAGCCTTATGTTTTTTAAAAAAATACATACTTTAATTAAAAAATACTTTATTTCTAAAAAATTCTAACCACCATCTGAGCCTTCAGCGAGTTGTAATCTTTTTGCTAGTGGAAGGTTTCAAATATTGCAAGAATTATCAAAATGTGACACAGACACACAAAGTGAGCAAATGCTATTGGAAAAATGGCGCCTATAGTGCTCGATGCAACCTTCAATTTGTAAAAAATGCAGTATGTGTATAGCACCATGAAGCAAAGTACAATAAAACGAGGTACGCCTGAAAATGAATGGGGGGGCGTTTAGAAAGAGCATCTTCTCCGAGGAAGACTCCCGACCTCTGCCCCCATGGCACGTGACTGAAATTTGGAGAACCTTTCACCCATCATGCAAGTATAGAATCTAATCATAGTGAAAATGAGGAGGTTAAGAAGAGATTTTCTTTCTTTCTTTTTTTTTTTTTTTTGCGGTACACGGGCCTCTCACTGTTGTGGCCTCTCCCACTGAGGAGCACAGTCTCTGGACGCACAGGCTCAGCGGCCATGGCTCACGGGCCCAGCCGCTCCGCGGCATGTGGGATCCTCCCGGACCGGGGCACGAACCCGTGTTCCCTGCATCGGCAGGCGGACTCTCAACCACTGCGCCACCAGGGAAGCCCAAGAAGAGATTTTCTTGATTGAACTTTCAAAATTGAAGCTGGCAATGAGCCTGTTTTGAGAAATTGTGCATATGTGCAGACTTGATTTGCTCTTTCCACTCCCTAGACTGGAAAAATACAGGAAAGTTGAACACTGTGCTCCAATTTTCATTCCTGTTCTTTAGATCATTCCGCTTGCCCCTCCACTTCCCAATTTCCCTACAGGACATTGAATGTCACCACCACAGAAAAATCTAACTAGATTGTGAGGAAACCAAATTAGGCTTTATCACTCAACCAAAATGGGATAATGATCTTCTAGCCTAATCACAATGACTTATTTTGTGAACAAGGAAAACAGAGAGAACAGAGTTTTATCACACTGTGTTGAACTTATCTTGGCTAAAACTCCTCCCAGTAGATACTTTGTCTAACACACTGTTTAGATGGCATACGTTTAATTTCATTTCTCCCCCATACACTGAAAGCTACTTGAAGGTAGAGACCATATCTATTCATTGTTCTGTCAATGGCACAGAGCTGGCACATGGATGTAACCCACAGATGCTTAACTAAACGGAACTATGGAGATAGTACAAATTCTTACACAACAGCAAGATATTAAAGCATGCTCATCTTTGGTTTCCTGTCGATACTGGGTTGGATTAACAAACAAGGGTTCCTTTATAATAAAAGGATGATACTGTGTTCTAATGCTTGACAGACATGAGAACAAAGTCTAGGAAAGGAATGAGATTACCCCGTTCAAATTTTTAAAGGGAAAGATGGCAGACAAAGGACAAAGTGTGTTGAAACAAGTCTGGAAAATAGTCCAGAACAATGGGCAGCTCAGAAGAGAACATGAAGAGATTACAGTGGGACTGGGACTTGGAACCACTTATCAATGTTGCTTTAAGTATATTAATTTTTGTGCAAAGAGCATCTGATATCCTCATCCACCATCTCCATAAAAGACTGCAGTATCAGACACGGCTACCCCATGTAGATTTTGTTTCCCAGTCAGCTTTCTCACAAATGTCTCTGTATTTTCTGACAAAAGAATGTAACGTGTTCATTTGAACGAGAAGGGCTGATTGTCTCTATCTGTCTCTGGCTTGTTTGCTTCCTTTGCGGGGTGGGGGGGGCTTCATGAAAAAGCAACATTTGGGCAGGAGGGAAAGGGCCTTGGAGTTGTCAAGAACCTCTAGTTAAAAAGCTTCAAACTGTTCTGCTGCTGTGTAACTGCTGTGGAAGAAAATGCTTGAAAACAAGACATACATTTTTAGTAAACAGAGACCTAAAAAATTATTTTTATTTTATCTGAGCCTGACATCGTTCTGTGCTTCTAAATCCCTTTTGGAAACACTAAAACTTTCAGTTCCCATGTTGTCTTCAAAGTGCTTCGAGGAATGTGACTATGGTGTAATTATCTTTTGAAAGAATGGAAAGTAAATGTTATTTTTTTAAAAAGAATAACCGCTCCTCAATCTTAAATATGCAAGAAACGCCTCATTTGTCACTTCTTTACCTGACACACTGAAACAGCACCAAGAATTTTCTAGGCTTCTTGCAGACATTCTCTGCCCCTCACACTATATTCAGAAGTTTCAGAAGTGTTCCTTACTTGAAGTTTAAATCGCTCTGAGTTAACTAGGTAAATTGGAGACTTCTTTGTTTGCAATTCTCTCTCAGTCTTCCGCCCCTAAATCATGGAACTGAATGTATTTAGAGACGCCCATCATTTTATAGATGCTACAGCTGAGATATAGAATGCCTGATATTTAAATGTCTAAGACCATCCAACTGGTTCCAAAGATCCCAAACACTGATTCTTCAGATTATCCACTCTTTCTTCTGGGCTATAATAAAATATACACTATAAAAAGGGGCTGCTGTTTCGGAGGCACTTTGCTAGATGCCTTAAATGTATTAAGTTCGTTTTCCTTGTAGGAAGATAATCCTACAAGGGTGTTACTGTTCTCTCCATTTAAATGAGAAAGCCGAGACCCAGAAAGGTTACATAACTCAGCTGACGTTTAAAAGCTGGCAAAACCTGGCCAAGAATATTGCTCAGACTGACTCCAAAGCCATAAAGGCTAAGCTAACTTATCCCTAAACCTCAAAGTCAAGTTAAAATCTGAATATGGAAATGGATACGGAGGAAGGGGTTTTCCTGAGTACCGTGACAAGAAAAAATTGTGAAAATCAAGCTGTTTCTTGACGTAATGGGAGGAAATCTAACCTAGATGTGGAAGACCCAGTCCCCGCTCCATCAGTCACTAAGTGATGGAACACTGGCAAAACCCAGCCCCACAGAGCCTCGATGTCCTGCTCGCTGAGACCTGGACTAACGTCCTCTCCACCTCCTTCACGAGGCTGCGGAGAGGATCAAGTGAGAATAATAAATAGGAAAAAACATCTGAATATTTATCAGCGAATTATCATCTTAAATTCTAAGCCCTGTGGAAAGTGTTTCAAATCTCTGCATTTGTCTTCATTATGTGGAGAAAAAATAAGTAGATAGATGACGAATCAAAAATTAAAAATGAACACTTCTCCACCACATTGTTCAGGGGGAAAAAATCACTGAAAAGATCTGCACCTGCCATTCAAGAAACTGCAGCTGTTTACATCGTTCTAAGAAACACGGAAAGCGAGTGACGGTGTAGTGGGTTGCATGTTACCTCCCCACATCCCACCAATCTTGTCCACTTGGAACCTCAGAATGGGAACTTACTGAGCTATAGGACTTTGGCGTAACTAGTTAAAGATTTTGAGATGTAGTCATTGTGGATTTAGGGTGAGCCCTAACACCAATGACTGATGTCCCTACAAGAAGAGGAGAGGACACTGCACACACAGGGAAGAAGGTCACATGACAGTGAAGACAGAGATTGGAATGATGCTGCTATAAGCCAGGGAATGCCAGGCGCCACCAGAAGCTGGAAGAGGCAAGGAAAGATTCTTTCCTAGAGGCTTCAGAGGAGCCTGAACCTGTTGACACATTTATTTGGGGCCTTTAACCTCCAGAACTGTGAGAGAATAAATTTCTGTTGTTGTAAGCCACCTAGTTGTGGTTACTTGTTAGGGCGGCCCTAGGAAACCCACAGAGAGGGCAATGTGCCTCCCTCAGTTGTGCTCTATGCCATCAGCAAGACCCCCTCTCCTCCATCCCCACCCCCAGATGCTCCCTTGCGTGGGTGAGTTTCAGCAGGTGGCATGCGTCAGGCTGTACCAGTTGTTTGTCGCCAACCTCCACTGCCATTGATCAGGGCTCGGCTGCCAAACAGGATACATACCTTCAGTATTATCCCTGCTCACAGGTATTATAGGGCAACGATATTCAGTTGCAAATATAAGATTCAGTCAAGCTGCTTATCTATTATTATGTTTGATATAATTTTGTGTTTAGAGCTTTTCATGAATAGACTGATGCTGGATGGAACCAGCATCCCATCTGGGTCGAGAATAAAAATGTGAGTGATAAGAATTACACATTAAAGATTTGGATATAGCTTACGGTCTCAGCAGAAAAGGTCCCGGTGGGTGATAATTACTTTTACTTCTCACCTTTGCTACAAAAAGAATGTGAAAGACAGGAAATAGGAAAGGGCTGTTTTGGTTTATAAAAGGATGTGTTTTTTTTTTTTTTTTTAACCTCTGTTTATATAATAAAGGGATTGAGATCAGGGCCATGGTTCAAAGAGCCTGCAGAGGACATTATGCATGGGAGGCCCTCAATTAATATTTGATGGAAGAACAATAATAAATGATTTTTTACACGCCTCTTATTAAAATTATTATGTGTCATACTGGAGTATGTTAAATTATAAAAGATTTATTAGTATATAGGGGAGTTGGAGGTGGAAATTTCTTAGGGAGGGTCAGCTCCAGGGATCTTCTGCCCCTTTCTTCCTAACTCCTCCCAGGTCACCAGTATTAACAACACCTAACAAGAGACATAAAAGGTCTAAAGAACCATGTGGGGCTGTTGAGAAGACCAACAGCGCTCAGCTGTAATAAAATCCGAATGTTCAACGCTCTTCACCTCGCTGATCTTGCAAATATAACCTAAGGCCCCACCCCACATATGTCATACCCAGAGATAATACAGGCAGAAGAAATGGAAACAGGTGTTCCCCATAAAGGCCTGGACCCTTCAAGCACCACCTGTGTCCACATAAATCCAAGGCAAACGGTATCCAGCTAAGTTGTGAGCAAGGTTATAGGATTCATCACATTCCCCTGCCAAGGCAGGAGGACACGGACAGGTAATTCGGCCCTTGGATGCCTCAAAGACACACTGCCAAACACAGAGAAGGGGACAAAATTCTCTTCTCTCCTGACGTTCTTCAGGAAAGAAGTGGGACTCTTGGCCAACACAAAATGAAACCTTGGAAGATGCACTGAAAATATCAAAAGGTTCTCAGAGTTCAAGTGACTCTACTTCACCACTCATCTCATTCACAAGAATACGCCAAATTATACACATCAGGAACTGAGGACACTACCAGCTCCAGAAACGGGCAAAGCAGGCTGCTGGCTGGGAGTCTTAGATTCCACGGGACCCTTTGATCATCAGAGTTCATGATCATATCTCACTTTCTTTGGCAAAAGACCTGCAGGAGAGGTGACAGGTGAAGTGTAACTTGTATTTCTAGCTCCAGGGACGCAGCATGGAGACGTGGCAAAGTCTGCTCTTTTTCTGATCTTAACTTGCAGCCTGAAGCAGCCCCAGACGTGAATATCTAAGAGCAGGGGAGACATCTAGGGAAGACTGGCCAATGGGGCCACGGGGTGAACTGTGCCTGATCTGCCCCAACAAACTTCTCAGCATCATCAGGAACCACTTCCTCTCCCAGAGCAGACACACACTATTAAAATGCGATATTCCTCCCAGTATTCTGGAAAATCACGTTTACGTGCCCAACTTCCTGAGAGATTTTGCCTTCGCAGGACAAAAGCGAGACCTACTGTATTCCAGCTTGCCTGCTGAGTGGGTTGCTGCAAAGCTGAGAGCCTAGAAGAGGGATTATTACTTTAATGTGGAGAGAGTGCAGGACAAATCTAGACACGCCAGAAGAGGCAGTTAGAAATGGCACACACAGAGCCAGAGCCTCGCTGAGAACGCTCAGTCTTGGCTTTGCTGGATTCTGGCTACTACAGGTTACAGTGATAATTTCCCAGGGGCAATGTTTCTTATGAAATCTGTTAGTTCCTGGGTATTTTTGCATGATGGATTTTATTGATGTAATGCTGGACCCAACACCTGGGCCTCACCAACTGCATTGCTAGTAATAATTGTGAATGCTTTGTGGTCTTTGGGCACATAAAGGAGCACTTCTGGGCAGGTTTTCCCTGTACCATCACATCCTCAGTGCAAGATCATCAGTATGTGGGGAATTCCTGGAGCCTCTCCCCCAGGTGCTTCATAACTTAATAAGACTTGTTGTTGTGAAATAAGAAAAGAATGCCCAAACTAGAGATACCATTTTAAAACTTTATTAAAGCTCAAATCTGTATTTATACATAAAATATTTCACGCACTCTGTTCATTAAATTTGGTTTAATGAATATTTCATTCGGGAATATTTCATTCTTTTAGGCAAAGATCAATATTTTGGGTTTACAAAATCCCCTTGAAACATGAATAGTCACAGTTTGATTCTTTTTTTAAATGAATTTGTTTATTTATGGCTGTGTTGGGTCTTCGTTGCTACGCGCGGGCTTTCTCTCTAGTTGTGGTGAACGGGGGCTACTCTTCATTGTGGTGCGCAGGCCTCTCATTGCGGTGGCTTCTCTTGTTGCAGAGCACGGGCTCTAGGCGCACGGGCTGCAGTAGTTGCAGCACATGGGCTCAGTAGTTGTGGCTCACGGAGCTCTAGAGTGCAGGTTCAGTAGTTGTGGCGCATGGGCTTAGTTGCTCCACGGCATGTGGGATCTTCCCAGACCAGGGCTCGGACCCGTGTCTCCTGCATTTGCCAGCGGATTCTTAACGACTGTGCAACCAGGGAAGTCTCCACACAGTTTGATTCTTACAGAATGAACAGCACAGTTAAAATATCTATTGTCATTTTCCCTGGATTTTCAGACATTTCTTTCCCATAACCAGGATGTCATCACATGAAACGAGCAGGTCAATGGTTTTCAAAGGTTCTCTCTTCAAGACTATAAATGATTTCCAGTAGCACTTTCAAAGCAAAAAGGATACTTGGATGATGATTTCCACAGCACATAAAATTTACTTTGTAAAATGTGTGCAGATTAAGAAACTAAAAGGAAAACGTGCTGGCCGAAAGCATCACTGAATACTGCAGAAATTCCATGTGCAAGAAATTCAAGGCACTTCATATAATCACGTGGGAAGTGCAGTTTGTCTGCCCCACTCCCACAGACGAAATGGCTAAAGTTCCTGTTTTGCAAATCTGATTTCTTGCCCAGAATGCTGCTAATAATTGGTTCCTAGGCTGGCATGCCCATTGAGATGTATGAAGTGGCTCTTGTTGATATTTTGATGTCAAAAAGGGTCTGTCAGATTTTTCTTTCCTGTAACCACTCACTTTGTCTTTGCCTCTTGTCACTTCCCCCCCACCCCCTGCTCATTTTACCCACATTAAAGCTGTAAGTAAATAAATGACAGGCTGTGGCCTATCAGCAGGTGACAGATCATCCTTCACTGGCTGTGAAGAACGGAGATGTTGTCATCTGTCTGGTCCCCCTCACATTCCCTGTCAGCCTCACCGCATCCGGGTGGCATGTCACAGTCATCGGAGCAAGATGAATGCAGCAGTGTAAACATCAGCTTGAGAGCAGAGTCAATCAAAACTGTGACTCTGCACAGAAGCCCTTCTGCTGCCGGAAAAGAAAAACTTGCTGAGAGAAAGAAATGCCTTTTAGTGGCCTGCTTCTGCTGCTGGTAGTTATTACTTAATTGAATTTAACAGGATTTGTTTTGTTTTCAAATTGAGGGGGGAAAGTCATATTTTTCCCCCATTGAGAGTGGGAGGCACAATACAAAATCTCTCCGTTCTAGAGCTGATCAATAGTTATTGGATTTCCCTAGTCATCCAATGAGACCTCTTCAGGACCGTGATGTTAAGGTCTCACAGAGCTTCACACCCTTACCCGTGATACAAGTGACAACAGAGGAGATGATGAAACATCTCACTGGTGAAGCTGAAGTGGCATTTGGAAGAATTTTTTGGAGGGCTGTTCCAAAACAAATAATGAGCCATGTATTAAAATAAACAAAGTCATAAAAATGTCAGGAGGAATGCCAGAATAATAATGACTTCCCACTGTGAGAAGAAATTCAAAGAAGGATAATGAAACTCCTTCCCAAATGAGAACAGCTGGCTCCGACCATCCTCGTGGATTTTCCATCTCCCTCCTGTTACTGTTTAAGAAGCTTTTTGGTGCTGCCACTTTAGAAGACCTTGTTCATGGCACATGAGGGAAAAAAAATTAATGTTCCATTAAAAAAAATCACTGTCAGCTACCATGTGGCTCTCTCGTAGTAGCTGGGGGTGAATGCGGGACAATTAATACCACAGCCAGCTTCTGCCATGATTTCTTGGATGTCAAACACTCCAACCCTCATGTTGAGAGCAGCCATTGACAGAACTTCCACCATTTGAGGCCATTTAGTCAAGCACTGATGATTTCTGAAAACTAGGTAGTTTTGTTGTTTATCAAAAGCCCTTATGTAGCTCTTCAGCAGTATAAAGCACTAAGCAATATTGCCAACAACTCTGCAATTTTCCCAAACCCTTAGTGATCTGAAGAAAGGAAACTTGCAGATTCTATCCATAGCATCAAATTAAAAGCCACTGAACATTGACTATTGATATCTCTACATTCTTTGATCTACTATTAAAGGCTCTGCAAATTCTGGTCCTATCCTAACTTTTCAGCTATATTTCTTTAACTTTTATTACTTTCCTGCTATGGTCTGAATGTTCGTGTTCCCTAAAAATTCATATGTTGAAACCCTAACCCCCAATGTGATGGTATTTGGAGGTGGGTCCTTTAGGAGGTGATTAGGTCATGAGGGCTCTGCCCTCATGAATGGGATTAGTGCTCTTATTAAAGAGATCCCATAGAACCCCCTAGCTCCTTCCACCATGTGAGGAGACAGCAAAAAGGCCCCAACTATGACCCAAGAAGAGGGCTTTCACCAGACACTGAATCTTCCAGCTCCTGATCTTAGACTTTCCAGGCTCTAGTACCATGAGAAATAAATTTCTGTTGTTTATAAGCCACCTAGTTTGTGCTATTTTTGTTACAGCAGCCCAGCAGGGCTTATACATTCCCCTATACCCTATTCTCCAAGCAAACCATATTACCCATTTCAGCCCATCCCCAGTGGCCTGTACTCTCCCATGTCTAAACTATTGTTTACATTATCTCCACCCCTGGAATATATCTTGTGCTTCTATGTATCCATTAAAAATATACAGATGGGGCTTCCCTGGTGGTGCAGTGGTTGAGAGTCCGCCTGCCGATGCAGGGGACACGGGTTCGTGCCCCGGTCCGGGAAGATCCCACATGCCGCGGAGCGGCTAGGCCCATGAGCCATGGCCGCTGAGCCTGCGCGTCTGGAGCCTGTGCTCCGCAATGGGAGAGGCCACAACAGTGAGAGGCCCGTGTACCGCAAAAAAAAAAAAAAAAAAATACAGATGCATTGACCTGGAATTTCTACTTCAAGACATTCATCACTAAGAGAATGAATTCACTTCAAGGATTTCTTTCAGCATGTTTGTAATAGAATTAAAAAAACCCTCCAAATTCCAATATTATGGGATTAATTAAATAAATCATAATACATCTATATACAACATAGTATTCAGGCAATAAAAAGTGATGCTGTAGATTAATACTGATTTCCATGAATGATATCCATGGTATGTGGTTTGGTGGAAAAAAACATCATATACAAAATGTTTATGTTTTTATAAAAATAAACATATCTGGGCTTCCCTGGTGGCGCAGTGGTTGAGAGTCCGCTTGCCGATGCAGGGGACACAGGTTCGTGCCCCGGTCCGGGAAGACCCCACATGCCGCGGAGCGGCTGGGCCCGTGAGCCATGGCCGCTGAGCCTGCACGTCCGGAGCCTGTGCTCCTCAACGGGAGAGGCCACAACAGTGAGAGGCCCGCGTACCGCAAAATAAATAAATAAATAAATAAATAAACATATCTAATTATGTATATATTCATGTATAATTGTATCCCTGTTTTATATATCCATATTCATATTTATATCAAGAGAGAATCTGGAAATACACACCTATGTATACATGTGGATTATTTATGGATCAGGGAATCATTTTGTGTGTATCTGTGTGTGTGTATGTGTTAAGATTATCTGTACTTTATAATCTTTCGAAAGTAAACATGGATTGCCTTGGTATTGTTGACTGAAAAAAATGCACAACCTAAAAGTTGAGAATTACGTTCTTTTTGGTGGCCTTTCTGAGGACTTCAAGCCCGTGAGGCAGCATCTCAGACAGCTCTAAGGGACAGCTCTGCAGAGGTAAGAGAAGAGCCAGGATATATAGGAGTTTTGCAACCAAAACCAGGTAGTCAGAACATCAAAAGATTACTGTTAATTAGAGAACCAGACATCTCCAGTTAATGAATTTAGCACTTTCCTATGGATGGGAAGATGCAAGAGTCCGGACACACTGAAATCATTCCTTTGATATGCACCTTAGCTCTCTAGGGCCAGTATCCTGTGCTTTACCATCCTGAACGCCCTCAGGGTGCACCGTTGGAGGCCGCGGTAGTGGCTGATGCCTTGGTGGCTGCAGCGTCCTTTGTTTGCTGATATGGCAGGCAACATTTTTCATCCACGTATCAGAAATAATTTCAGTGTGAACCGTCTTCAAACTCCAGCTTGAATGCTTTTTCCACACAAAGTTTTTCTTGAAATTTCATCAGCAAGTTCTTTGTCTCAGTTGTATCTGTATCTATTTCATGTTGTTTAAATTTCATTGGGTTAAAAACATTTGTCTATTATTAGAATATAAACTACACGAGAATAGCGGTCCTTCTAATTTATCCTTGAATGCAAGCTTGTAGCAAGTGTTTAACAAATATCTTTGTATGAATCAATGTTATTGGCCTGATCAGTAATTAAAAATTCGAAAGCACACCAGAATCATTTGGAATGTACTTTTTTAAAAAATCTATTTATTTATTTTTATTTTTGGCTTCGTTGGGCCTTCATTGCTGCGTGCGGGCTTTCTCTAGTTGCGGTGAGCGGGGGCTACTCTTCGTTGCGGTGCGCGGGCTTCTCGATGCAGTGGCTTCTCTTGTTGCGAAGCATGGGTTCTAGGTGCGTGAGCTTCAGTAGTTGTGGCGCACGGGCTCAGCTGCTCCACGGCATGTGGGATCTTCCCGGACCAGGGCTCGAACCTGTGTCCCCTGCATTGGCAGGCGGATTCTTAACCACTGCGCCACCAGGGAAGTCCCGGAATGTACTTTTTAAAGGTACAGATTCCTGGGTCCATCCATTCTGTGAGCAATGCAGCCAGCCTCGCTTTTAGGTCAGAAGTGGAGAACTGCAGTCCTAAGGCTACTCCTAGATGATTCCTAGTTTAATCTAAGCAGTTCTCCTTCAGCCAGGTGTGTTCATTCTATCCACAGATTTGGGTTTGGGGCTGTTAATGCCCTGAATTAATCCCTGCCCTTGCAAAAAGTGTAGAAACAATCGTTAACTGATCAGACTTCACAATCAAGGTGCCAGAAACATTGTAAATGTTTAATACATGTTTGCTGCAGAATGGTCATATTCTCCCGTCATGTCCCTAACCTTCAGAGCCTGTAGATCCCCTGATGCCTGACTCCTGCAGGAAGTTCTCTAACTGCCCTGACTTGCCCTTTTTCTGTTTCTCCAGTACTCATCTAATTGTCTTGAGAGCTGATTCCCCTCTTAGCCCGATCATAAAATTTTTGCAAAGACAGATGTTTCAGCTGGCCTGACACAGGAAAAGTAGACAAATGTGCACAACGGGGAAGCTTCAAGATCAGGATGAGAGGTTTTTGCGTGGGGAATGGGATCCACAGTTGTGAGTATTTGGTAGTGGGTTTAACCCGTGATCTCAGAGGTGAGCCCGGGCAGACAGGAGCACGTAATGAGAATCATTATCAGGCAGCAGGGAGATGGGAGGGAAAGAAATCCAAACAAGGATATTCCTAAAGCATTAATTCAGGAAGAAGGCTACACAGTAGGCAGGTGGGAATTCCATTAAGAAGATTAAAGCAGGGAGATAGTTCAAAGAGTTCTGCCAGATACCTTCTGTACCCAGTACAAGGCAGCTAAGTGTTGGTCACTGTCACCTGTTGTCACTGCTGCGTATCAGCTTTGTTCTTTACTCACTGTTTCTCCTAACCTCTCAGTTGCCAGGTCCTAAATCCCAGCCATACATCAGTCTCCATAATTACGAGTCAGGGTCCACTCTGGGAGTGACTGTGTGTCTGACCAAAGAGATGAATATTGAGGAAGAGGGTAGGGACAGAAAGAGAAACAAATGTAGAATGGAACATGACTTGGCCACTTAGACTACTGCATGGCTGGAAACCACCCTTTATCTGTGTCATCATTATATTTAAACAATATAGCATATTGAATAACATAGACTGCAATGTTATCAGACTGCAAATCCTTCTTCACAGAGGTCAAATTTACCTTTCCTGCCTTCTCAGGAATTATAGGTTTTAAAAGCCCATTAGCACATATTGAGAGCTACTGTTTCAATCTTTCTATTTGAAACCAATATCTATGGTTAAAATAAAAAAGTTCCAGTCTTTATTCAGTGGCAATGAACAGGATAATTTGGTAATTAGAATGTGTGTGAATGTGTGCTAATATCGCTAGCACATTTTTTACTTTCTAAAAATCCCCTGTTTTTAATTGAAATGAAACAACTATCACACACTTTAGAAATCACTTTATAATACTTTTAAAGACATTTGTTCATAGAAGAAAACTGAGGCTTATTATCATACGATTTAAATATTTAAAATTAATTCTAGTAATTTTCAGATAAATGAAGTAATTTGACATTTGGAGAGCCTCTCTCTCCATAAGCAGGTTATCTAAGGAATAATGTGTATAGAATACCATTTCTGATACTTTTTACTTTTTTTTGTAATTAATAGAAAGATGTGAGTTTTTCTTTTTTTTTTTTTTTTTTTTGCGGTACGCGGGCCTCTCACTGTTGTGGCCTCTCCCGTTGCGGAGCACAGGCTCCGGATGCGCAGGCTCAGTGGCCATGGCTCACGGGCGCAGCTGCTCTGCGGCATGTGGGATCTTCCCGGACCGGGGCACGAACCCGCGTCCCCTGCATCGGCAGGCGGACTCTCAACCACTGCACCACCAGGGAAGCCCCAAGATGTGAGATTTTCCCTTAAAAATCCATATATTTATCTAAAGTTATCCTCTGATACTTTCACTCTAGACCTTTCTTTTCTTCTTACCAAGCATCTGACCTGTGGTGCTCTCTCCCCCAACCCAAGTCTCAGTTTGACTTACAGTTACCCTGTGGGGATTCACCTGTGATTTCAGTTTTCATAGTAAACATACTGATACCTTGTTTTCTTTATATGGATTGTAATTTATAAAAGCCTTGAATTTCCTCAAATTTGCCCACCAGCTTCCCCTTTTCCCTCACACCAAGATAGAAAATACAATGAATCCGTGGAAACAACATCCATGATGATTATAAATTTATAATTCCTCTCCTTCTTAGGTGAAAGAGGAGTTCACAGAAAAAATGTCCCTTTAGCCTGTGCTGCTTGCGTGGTTTTTTTTTGTTGTTGTTGTTTGTTTGTTTGTTTGCGGTACGCGGGCCTCTCACTGTTGTGGCCTCTCCCATTGCGGAGCACAGGCCCCGGACGCGCAGGCTCAGCGGCCATGGCTCACGGGCCCAGCCGCTCCGCGGCATGTGGGATCCTCGCGGACCGGGGCACGAACCTGCGTCCCCTGCATCGGCAGGCGGACTCTCAACCACTGCGCCACCAGGGAAGCCCCTGCTTGCGTGGTTTGAGCCAACAGCTGAGCAGCTATGGTACACAACTGAGGTCATATGGGAGAAGAGTGTGTGTGGGTGTGTGACGGAGAAACAGAGAGAGACACACGTGACATAGGGAGGGAGAGAAAGACAAGGAGAGAGAAACAGAGAGAGAGAGAAAAACAGAGAATGACAAAAATGGAGAAAGAGGATGTAGCTACCTATGAACATTAAATCCAGAGGTCACCCTGAGAAATACGCGATTAACAGCAGTCCATTCTGAGGCCTGGAGTCCAAAAAAGGAAGCCCATGAGACTGATGGTCAGTGAAATGATGTTTGTACAACTATAGAGAGACTGGCTGTAACCTTTCAACAAATGTTTTCCTTTCTCCTGCATACCCCTCCCTGGCCTCCATGCATCCACACACACACATACATACACACACACACACACACACACACACACTCTCACACATAGACTTAACACTCCAGAATAACAGAATGCACCCCTGCATTCAGCCTTTTAGCAAGATCTGTTGCAGAATTCCTCTAAGTAGCAAATACCATTGACACTTAAAACAACATTTCACTTAAAAACCAATTTTATCAAAACAATCCCAGCTTCACAAATCCAGGCACAGTTTTCCAGCTTTTTGGAGCACCTTCGTTTTCAAACCATACTTTTTTCTAATTTTATACAAAACTATGAAAAAATGAACTCCAGTGAGAATTATACCTATTCTTGTAAAGATTTGCAAAAGTCTGCTCCAGGTAAGTACTTTGGCTCTAATCTGCCATACTGTCTTCTACTTCCATCCTATGTAAAGATACAAAAGGTTACTCTGAGAATTAACATACTTAAGAGGAAAGAGGAATTTTAAGGAATTCTCCTCAGGAGTAGCAGACACATCTCTTCCGATAAACCCCTTAATGAATTTTCCACATTGTGCTAAAATTAACTAACATGAACTTTCAAAATGAAGCCTGTGCAGCGTGGATGCTGCTTCTCTGTGTTGGCATGCAAAATGGAGCCTGCATCTGCCTCCATTCAAAAATTCCATCAATGGGCATGTGAATTTGGCTTGTCCCATAAGCAATTCAGAAGGTGGAACAGCGAAAAGATGAGGGTTCATTAAGTGATTAGAGTCACTGGAATCAAGAATTTTTTTTATCGTGGAAGATTTCATGGAGAAAGTGAGATTTTAGGGACATTTGGATATATAGTCTTTAACTTTGCAGGGAAGGGAGAGGGTGCTGTTAAATTAAGGGAGATTCTCAAATATCAGTGTGGTCAGCCAAGATTCTTTTTTACGTGAAGATTTCCAAAACCTCCTGGGTTTCCTATGAAACCCTCCAAAGGGACGAAGGTGGCTTTGGGGCGAATCATTTGATCCAAGATGACCAGAATGAACTAGAATAAAAAAGGGAGATGAAGGCTTCCCCAGCCTCTGTTTGGGTGCAGAACTTGTATCACGTTACCAAGGAATCATGCATGGCCTGGAAGGACAGTGCTTTTGAACTTGACAAAACATATTTTCATGCAGTGTGTCTTCTCCCTCTGGCAACCTATCTGTACTTCCAAACACTTATCATCACCAACAGGAGAGAAGCCTCCTCCATCAGGGCAGCAAAGGATAGAAACAGGACGTTGAGAGGGGAGACGTCGTCAGTGACTCCTGCACAGAACATAAAGGGCTGGACATGGAACCAAGTATCTCAATGTTTACCGACCCACAAGTACATTTATACCCAAATCTCAGTGCCTCTGAGCTTTCCTTTCCTTAAGGAAGTCTATTACTTTAACAGATATTCCTAATATGTTTCTAGGAACATCCCCCCACAGGGCTCCACGAGTCATGCATCAGATCCATCTTTTGTGTACAGGTCTGATTGGCCAAGTCAGGGCTCTACTGCCTCAAGATGCAAGAGTTTTCCAAGGAGGCTGGGCTGTGCTGGGATTTCTCCCTCACTGCCTGAGGTGTTGTCATCACCTCTGAGTAGATGAGGAGAAGCTAGACCCTTACCATCACTCCAGCTGATGAACCTGACTTCAAATGCCCCAAGCCCACGATGAGTCAGAACATCGCTACAGCTTGGTGCTAGTGAGCCAAATGATAGAAATCTGTATCTTTGCTTTTGTAAAGTAAAGAGTGCATTTCCTCTGTTACAATCAGTAGGAGACCCAGAAAAACTGCTCAAGCCCTTAAACATTACAGAAATCTTAGTTACACAATAATTTTGTCCCTGGGGTGCAAAATGCTCTTAGAAAGGCAGAGCCAGAAAAATTTTATTTTTTAATCACCATACCTAGTACCACCACACCACTACCCTCCAACAGAGGGTAGGCGGGGGGGGGGGGAGGGGAGAAATATATATATATGGCAATAAACTCAGTAGACTGGAGTTCAGAAATAGTGCTCAACATTTACACTGATAAATTTTTTTTAAATAGGATATCAACCACACAGATAAATTATCTGGAAAGAGTCTAGGCAGAGAAACGAGGCAAAAGAGACCATGTGACTTGGACTTTGTTCTGAGTCCAGCCCTGCAGTTCCCAAATTACGTGCTGAGGTACCCTTCGTGCTGCAGAACATGCACGTAGACCGTTCAGCATATCTTCCATTTTAGAGGGAAGCATACCGTCATTGACCAAATACCACGTGAGCTATGACTTTTAAGCTGCTTGGACCTGAATGAACTTAATTTAAAAATTGGTTTGTACATAACCTAAATTAAATGGAACTGCTCTTTCTTTTGACCTAAGAACACTTTGAAAATTTACTGAGACACTAAGGGTGCTGTGAATAGTGTAAGTTTGGGAACCTCTGGTCTAGCCAGTTGATGGCTGGCATTCCTGTGCAAGAAAGCCAAATACAGCAAAGTCCTAGTCTTTGCGATGGTTTGGAAATAAGGTAATGCTTTTGCAAAACCTGATGCTGCTTAATATGAGAAATTTTGATTTGCCTGCATACTTACATTGAAAAATATTTATTTTCTAGTTTCACACAGACGGGAAATACACTCAACCAGTGCATCTTCCTTTTTTCTTACTCAGTGTGTTAGAACTCAGAAAAATCCAGAGTTCGCATATTGCCTAAATATCTTCTTTTACCCATCTCTCCAAAACTGGTGGTTTTATAAGATGGTGGTATGAAAAAGACATGTACACTCACGGGAAATCATGTTGCTTTATATGACAGGCCATGACAGGAAGAGATGTCCTGGAGCATATAATACAGACTACTCAGGGTCACCTACGTGAAAATTTGACTTTAAATATTTACTGCACTAAAGTCTTCGATACTTTGAGAGCCATCTGTCAATGATGAACTGTATAAAGATTGAAAGCTGTAGGGTTTTAGTCAAGGCATTCCTTAAAGACTGTTGAACATATTCTAAAATCTTACTATTATTTCTAAGATACATCTTTATAAGACATTCTTTTTTATGCTAGGGGGTTATAAGACAGAGTAGAGATATTATTTTCCTATAGAATGTCTCTGTTCTCTCTGTTAAATACCCTGGGAGTTTGTAATGGGTCAACTTGGATAAGCTGGAACTTCATTTCCTAGACGGCTCTTCCCTGCATGGCTCTGAGTTAAAGCTGGCCCAAGGAGGAACTCACATGAGATTTGGAAGCAGAAGTGAAAGAGCAGCCACTACTCCCTGAATGAAGGTCATCATGATTAGAAGTGGTGATAGAAGATGCAGAGATGCTGGCAGGTGCCAGCACATCCTCACTCTCCTCCACTCTGCGTCTCGTGAGTCTGTTTGAGCTGACTCTATTCACCAATGGAAGCCCGGGGTCCACCACCTGATACCTGGCAGCAAACTCACAGAGGCAGCTACTACACAGAGGCACAGCTCCCCAAAGCCCTCCATGACCTTTCCCTTCCCCATCCACCTGGGTGACCGGCCGCGCTTGGCTTCTGACTCACGGCTTCTCCAATTCCCGCCTGGACCTCCACATCCCCCCACATCATGGAAGCTCCAATTCCTGTAATAAATCCCTTATCCCCTAACTCACAGTGGTTGGGCTTCCCTGACTGATGCAAGTATATACTATAGACATACCAAGTGACAAAGAAAACATGAGAAATGATTCTCCAGTAAGTATAATTTTTTTCTGGTAAATGATTTCCTTATGGAGACGTTGGACTGGAATACAAAGTATCTGTCATTCATCAGTTCTGTTTTTAGAACATCCTAGACTGTTGCTCTTGAAATCCTTAATACTTAAAGAAGGCTTGGGAATGAACCATACATGGACGGCTAGATTGTCTAAAAGGCGTTAAAGTTACTCAAGTTTCTCATGGACCATTCCCTCTGAGGAAGAAGAAAATGTTTCCACAGTCAGGGAAACAGGTTGATTTGGTGTAACTTTCTCTTTCAGTCAGCCAGTTTCTCTCCAGATTTAATAAACAGCTTTCAAAAGGGGTATAAAAGTATCTGCTCAAAAGCCTGCAGTCTGTTATTTGTGGAAGTGTCTGTGGATTCGCAGACCTGTTTCCAAAGGAGTGGATTATCATCTTGTGATCACTCACAGCACAGCACTGAGTAATACAGTTCTGTGGGCAAACAAAACAGCCATTCTCTTTTGGTGACAAAGGATGAAGCTAGTTATTAGCAATTCGATACAAAAGAAGTAAAAAGGACTGAAAATGAGGAGTCAAGCCAAGTTTGGCATCTGTTATTCACACAATACCTTCTAGTAATGACAACTACCCAAATCGCAGAAAAATCCCATTCAGAGGATCCATTCTCTTGCTTCGCTGTCAAAAGTGTAGATGATAGATAACTTCCAATGACTGTCAAAATTAAAATCAAATCAATTTTAATGAAAGAAAATAGACTATTTCTGTTTGTTGGTTCCAGAGAAAATGTGTGATGATGAATTTCTGAAGTCTTTAATTTATCATTCCACCCTGAAAAGAATCTATTTTTTCAAACAATACTTCTCTATATGGTTGACATCCTTTTTTTTTTATAAAAAGTGTATTGGCTTAAATGTTGAGCACTATATATGAACTCCAGTCTACTGAGTTTTTCCCAGAGATTTTTTTTTCTATATTATCTCATAGTTGCAGGCTTCATCAAAGGTCATCAAATCCACTGATTTTTGTCAAATATCCCCATGTTATTTCATCTGATAAATTATAATTTGTGATTGGCCTTTGGAAATTTCAAAGGATAGCACACAATAGATTTTTTTTTCAAAATAAAGAACAACTGCAAATAAAAAGTAAACTCAAAACTCAAACAAATAAAAATCAAAAGGAAAATATTAGCAAATTCACAATTCAGAAGGCTTAATCACATGTAATAATTTTTCTGAGTTTCTTTTTATTTATTTTTCAAATGCACGTGAAACCCAATTCTCATTTCCATAAATGCTAACACAATGGGAACAAAAGAGCACAGTGTGACAATTTCCAACTGAAGTTAATATTTGAAACGTGAATTTACCTCATAACACAGGAATCACACACTGTTCACAAACCTGGAAAGCCAAAGCCAACCACGACTCTTAGCTAGACGTTATTTTAGTATTCTTTTAAAACAGTACTTATGCTTAATTATATAACACTACTATGGTCCTTAAGAACTCTTAAGGGCATGAAAATATAATGCATTTTTCTGTTCTTTAAAATACGTTGAAAACGAAACAATAGGATCAGTTGGAATTGGATGGCTGAAACATCTCTTTGTGAGATGTGTCTTACACGCTAATCTGAAGCCTAAGAAGCATTTTATTTATTAGGTATCAATATAGGGTAGTTCAACTCCGAGGCCAATAATCTAATGCCTTCATACTTCCACAATATATAAGTAACCAGCATGGTTTTTACCACATGATAGTTAGTCAATGTACATATGGGCTAAAAGAATGAATCAGAGAGATGAAGCAACCGAAATAAACTAATTTGACTAACACCCCGCATTGCACTGAACCATCTCAACGTCAGGTTTTTTCAAGGGTTTGTACCATGTTTATGGATAACTACATTCTATGCCTAAATTTCCTCTTTCCCCGAAGCTTCCGACAACAGACTGTGAGCACATGGCTTACATTAAAGATGTAGCAAAATGCTTGACTAAAAGTTTGTCTGAATCAGCTATTTTAGAAACAATTTATGAGTAAATATCTACTCTAATGTACATGGAATAAAAATATTTTTTTACTTGTTAGGAGTCTACCAAGGGCGTCAATGTTAGTGATGTAAAGACTTGAGCTTCAGAAAGCTCCTATAAATCTGTAAGAATGACACCAGCACTTCAGTAGGAAAAAGGGCAAAGGGTATTCATTAATGGATCAGTTGCTCAGCGGTAAAAATTACAATAGAGTTTCCCTATTATTTTTCTGTGTAGAAGGTACATATAAAATGAAACATAGTCATTTTTCCCAGTAATCAAAATAATAACCAAAATCATGATATAATTATTGAATAAGAAAATAGGAAAGTTCTTCATTTTTCCTTTCTCCTCCCTTCCTTTAATTTTTTTTTCATTCTTTTTTATTGGTAGAGGGAAATTAATATGATCTAAATTTTCTGAACACTTAGCAGCATAAACCCAAAGCTTTTAAATGTCCATATTTGATGTGAAACTGGACATTCTAATACACCATTAGTGGGGAGTATAACTTGTAAAACTTTCCAAAGGACAATTTGAAAATAAATTTTAGCATTTATAATGTTTATGCCTCTTGCCTGAGCATTTCCACTTATAGAAGTTTACCTAAAAAAATAATCTCACAAATGTGTCTATACACATATGGAGAAAACATCATAACAATCTCAACTTCTATCAGTAAAGGAAGTATTAAACTATAGTTCATCTATAGAATGGAATAGTAGGCAGGCATTACAAAAATGAGATAACTGAGTACCTTGGTGGGAAAGTTGTCCAATACATGATGGCAAGTAGAAAAATAAAAAGTAAATTACATAACAGTATGCTAAGTATTGTCTATTTAAAAATTTTAATATTATTGATAATATATAGTAGCATATCTCTTCTGTAACATTTAAAATTTTATTTTAAAACTTATATTTTTAAAACTTATATTATTTAAAACTTATATTTTATTTATGATCTGGAGAAAAATATATATGTGTAAATGTATAGACTTTGGCTCAGAAATTCCATTTCTAGAAATTTTTCCCAATACTGGATAAAATGCTACTAATTCAAAGAATGATTTAAATAGGGAATGGGTTGAATATTGTATGCATATACACAACTAAATTTATTCAGTAAATTGAAAAGATATTTAAAGGTATATATTTTAATTAAAAATGTTTATATTTTCAAGTTTAGATGGATTCTAAACATCATGTACAGTACAACCTCACTTTGGCAAACAACTTTTAAAAATGTTCCTTATGGGGCTTCCCTGGTGGCGCAGTGGTTGAGAGTCCGCCTGCCGATGCAGGGGACACGGGTTCGTGCCCCGGTCCGGGAAGATCCCACGTGCCGCGGAGCAGCTGGGCCCATGAGCCATGGCCGCTGAGCCTGCGCGTCCGGAGCCTGTGCTCCGCAATGGGAGAGGCCACAACAGTGAGAGGCCCGCGTACAGCAAAAAAAAAAGAAATGTTCCTTATGTTTGTAAGCAAAATATACGAATGAACACAAATGTATATACATATGCAAAGAAAAATGTCTGGCAGTATGTTAACAGTGGTTAGTTTTGTATTGTTTATGAGTGTTTATTTCTCTTTTTGTTTAATCATAATTCTAGTTTTTTCCTCAGAAGGCATATACAGCTTGAAAAGATATCTTTTAAAAAACCATATATATAAAAACTGACAATCACAGTAGCAAAATATATATGTCCAATAAACAAAAAGGTTTAGACTTACTAGGATAATCAAGGAAATATAAATTTAAGACAATAATGAACGCAAATTTTCACTGGCAAAGATTTTTAAGAGAACATTCACCGGAGGCAAGAGGTGAGAGATTACTCCTTCATTGTTCATGAAGGTATGTTTGTGTGACCTTTCTGGAAAACAATTCAGCTATAGTTAAGAACCTTAAAAATGCTCATAAGTTGGACCAGTAACTTAGCTTCTAAGAATATACCTTAAGAACGTAATCAGAATTGTGGGTAAAGATGTGTGTCATTTGGCCATTTACATGAAAAGGCAGGAAAAAAAGCCAAGTACTCAATCATGGGGAAAATAATTAAACCATATTAATAATCATGTCTGAAGTATTGTGAAGCCATTGAATATTACAATTTCAAATAAATTAGAGAGCAATCATGCTACAGTGTGAAGTGGAAAGAAAAGAGAATCAGGATGCCACATGATATAAATAGCATAATTCCAAAGAGGAAAAGACTACGAGAAAATACATAAACATAATATTTTCTCACTCTTTGAGGGAGAATTGCAAGTAATTTGCATGCTCATCTTTATACGTCTTTCTGTTTTTAAAAATTGTATCTTCAAAAATTACTGGAACATCCATTGAATGAGAGGCACGAACAAATACACCAACTGGCGTGTGAGTCAGGATCCAAGAAACAGACAGGTGGGGGAATTCCACGACTACACTGGCCCCCGTGCAGAGCACCCCACATATTTAGAGGAGTTGTGAAGGGCAGGATCACCCAATCAAGTAGGACGAACCTGAAGTTGACTGTTTACAGCCTGCTCAGTGGTTCTCAAAGTGTGGTCCCTGGACCAGGAATATCAGCATCATGGAAGGACTTAGAAATACAAATGTTCAGGTCCCAGCCCTGACTTAATTGAATCAGGTGTTCTGAGGGTGAGGGCCAGCAACCTGTGCTTTAACGAGCTTCGTGGAGAGTCTGAGGCATACTGAAGTTTGGGAACCACAGGTCTTTTAGATGCAAGAAATCTCCAGGCTTCAGATGCCAATCACTGGAAATTATGCATATCCTAACGGGTTTGGCTGCACGCGTTGAAGCCAGAGGACCCGAAAGGAAGTCTGGGATCATCGACTGTGGCTGGTCTTTGCCAAAAATACCATAGCCTCCAATGGTTTTGAAACCACAGGCAGAGAGCTGCTGATTGTGTTTACAGAGCTCCGGTTCTGAAACGGAATTTGGAAGTGGTCGGATCTCCACATTTTTGAAGATGAGAAGAAGACACTCAGCAAAATGAAGTGATTTGATGGGGCCCCACTATCAGTCAGAATCCGACTGACATCAGCCACCAGTCCACCAGGTTTACAACACGCGCTATTGTCTACCAAGCAAAAAGTCATAATGAGAGTCTCAAATTTATTCTGGAAAAAAGTCAATATTCTTTTATATCTCCAACGAACAAATAGGAACATTTATTCCATTTAATAACATCCCCAGTGTATCCTCCAGGCCTGCCATCAAACATCTGTGTATTTTGAATAGCCTTGGGAAATTATCGACTAGAAACAGAGCTAAACAGATTTTGTGAGTTGGGAGGAAACTGGGAGGCCAAATAATTCATCGTTTAGGAGGCTAAAATACATAGATATTATTAAATGATATTAATATTTTAAAATTGTGAGCCCTCGAGGCTCTTGTTAACCTTCATGTGGTCAGCGGTACAGGCAGCGTCTGTGTCACCTGGGAGCTTTTTGAAAACATAATCTCAGGCCCCACCCAAACCTACTGCATCAGAATCTGCATTTTAACAAGATCTCTATATGATTCTTATGCACATTGACGTTTAAGAAATATTGCTCTAGGAGTTTCCCATTTGTCTTTAATGATGGGAAATTATTGTTTCTTTGGGGAAAATATAGTGCTTTCAATAGAACTGGCAAAGTTTTTACAAGGGCATTAATATCCAAGAAGAAAAAGTATCAGGGAGTCTGATGTGCATGTATTATATGCAGATTTGGGAGATACTACAGAAGGAGAGTAGAACTTATTCATTGGGATATATAACAGGGTTTTCTGGTCTGCAAGCAACAGAGTAACAAATCAATCTGTCCTACACAATAATAAAATTTCTTGCCTCATAGAGGTAGAAGAAGTCCAGGGTAGGATAGGATCCAGACATTATGCAATCAACAACTCAACCACGTCTTCAAGAATTGAAGTTCTTTTAGTCTCTCCACTTCCCAGACCTCAGGATCAGGGTCATCCTAAGACGGGTGTCCCTCATATTTTCAAGATGACTATAAACAGGGCTAAATGAATTTTTGTTTATATTCAGCGGGAGAGAGAAAGAAAGAAAATGTCTCCCCCAAGTATGGTTTATAATAAGAAAGAACATACAGAGGCACACCTCAAGAGATATTACAAGTCCGGTTCCAGACCACCACAATAAAGCAAATATTGCAATAAAGCAAGTCACATGATTTTTTGGTTCCCAGTGCATGTAAAAGTTATATTTTCATTTTACTATAATCTACTAAGTGTGCAATAGCATTGTCTTAAAAAACAATGTACATACTTTAACTAAAAAATACTTTATTGATAAAAAATGCTAACCATAATCTGAGCCTTCAGCGAGTTATAGTCGTAACATCAAAGACCACTGATCACAGATACTGTGACAAAAAGCATAATAATGAAAAAGGTTGAAATATTGTGAGAATTACCAAAATGTGACACAGAGACATGAAATGAGCAAATGCTGTTGGAAAAATGGTGCCGAATAGACTCACTTGACGCAGAGTTGCTACAAATGTTCAATCTGTAGAAACACAATATCTGTGAACGCACTAAAGCAAAGTGCAATAAAACGAGGTATGCCTCTAATTTATTTTACAAACCACAATGCTTTTAAGAATGAAAGGGGGCAGTATTTATAGTCACATCAAGAAAAAAGGCAAACACCTGGGCTGCTTCAGACAAGCCAAGACATATGGTCACATGTCACCCTATGCATTAGATCTTTAAGTCTTTTCATTATCTGTAAGTCTTTTCATTCGATCAAATTAGGTCACATGCCTATCTTCTGGGCATGTAAATAGCAAAGGGGAATATCATAATATAATTGAATTAGACTAAATCTGAATCCCATTCTATAACTGGAAGCAGAGTGGATACATAACTTTTAAAAATGGGAGAGAACTCCTATTAGGAAAGAAAAAAAGGAGGGAATTAGGTACTGGGCATACAACTGACAATGTCAATTATAGGAGGCCACTATGACTACAAGTGCAGGTGGAACCTTGCTGTTCAGTATCCACAGCACCATAAGCCAGGTGCCCTCAGGCATGCGATGATGCTCTGTGTTCATCACTAACACCCTGGTTGCCTCTGATGCATCATTAGGTATAATTTTTGGCGTTGAAATGGCCTTTTGTTTTGGAAAAGACTGTAATAGTAGACGGTGGATGCATTACCTTTCTTACTTGCAAATGTGAAAGCTAGCCCCCCTATGTCAGCTGTCCACATTTTTGTTTATAGTTTCATTGACTTGACATTTCAGTCTGGGTACAATGTTATAGGGCTTGATGATAACTTGGTCTTGTCTCAAATAAAGTATTTACTATTAACATTATTATTGTGAAACTTTTTCCAACTACTGATAGCACTATTAAAGAGGTTTCAAAAGTGAAAAATAAATCATGTCAACTTCCTGCCACTATCATAATAAATAATTTCACCTTGGGGATATTCCCTTCCAGGTTTTGCTCACACGCATACATATTTTAACACAGACGTAATCATGGCATAACTGTAATTTTGAATTCTGTTTTATCACTTCAGCACCATATTGTATACTTTGCAATTTGCATGCCATTCCTACAAGAAGTGCTCAGGTGAAAGATGTTAAAGAAATGAAACCCTTGAAAGGAACCGACAGCTACATGAAAATTTTCTGTTCAAACCTGTATATTCCAAATCATTATGGAATTGGAGAAACGGTTCCTTTTGCTTTAACTCTAGTTTTTATTGACAATCCAAAATCAGTAATCATAGACTAAAGCCCCTAAAAAATATGGCGCTGATTATCAAAGAGAAGATGCGAGAAGCAAGAGGCAACTGGGCCTTTTGGCTAAAGACAAAATTCTCCTCATTTTTTGCTCTTATTAGGGATTTTGTGATTACAACCCCCTCTGCTATTTGGTGATGTTTCATGGATCTGTAGAAACATTTGACATCTTACGATAAGTTCAGGCATGTGTTCATATGTACCATTTTTAAATGGAAAAAAGTTGCCAAGTGACAATGTCCTGTCGCTCCAATAGATGGCCTTGGGGGAGAGACAAGCAGTAAATAAGAGACTTGATGTTCCTCTTTCTGTGCTCACAAGAGGACAGAGCACATCTCCACCAGGATATACGTGGAGGAAAGAGCCTAATGTACCTGGTGAGGATTCTGCTGCCAGGTTCCTGAGTCTACTCTTCACATGTCCATTCCCCCATTAGACTGTGAGCTCCTAAATCAGATGTGAAGGTTTTATTCTTTCCTACACTCCGAACTCCAGGTATAGTTCCAGGCGCAATAAATATTGACTGAATGTCTAAACTAATCATGAAATAAATTCCGTGGTACTTTTTAAAGACAACAGTGTTCATGGCATTGTTTCTTTTTAAAGCTGTGCTCTCTATCTACTCAACCTCTCCAAGATGCTTCCTTTATATTTAGGGCATATTTATAAATTTCCTCTCTGATTCAGTGGGGCAATTTGTTAAAGCAGAAGAACACATTGTGACCCCTGGGGCATCATTTTATAAACTGCCCCTCTGCTTCTGCTATGGAAGCTTCAATGCACCTACTTACAGGCATCACAAAGCACCAAGTGTGTGACTGCATCAGGGAACTGTACCATTGTTTCAAACTAACTAGTCTGGATTAAGTGTTGTGTGATAGGGATGGAGGAAACATTTTCTGGGAAGCAGACACTTTCCTATACTGATGATGAGAATGTCTATAGGTACAACCTTTCTGAGGAAGCCGGCAATTTGCACAAAAAGATTTTGGCATAAAATTCCACTTCCAGGAATTTATTCTCAAGGATAATTGTGGAGGGACATAAGATCTTTTAAATAATATTTTTGGTACTGTAATGTGCATGTCTTCACTTATGAAATATGGAGACCATTTTTTTTAATATATGCCAGATACTGAGCTTCCCATAATCACAGAACTTTGATGGGATGAAGCCTGTGCCTTTTCTAACCTAAAGGGGATGCAACTGTATATTGGCCCACACCTGTAAGTATGGTTTACGAAGCCTAAAATATTTACTATCTGGTCTCTTTCAGAAAAAGTTCGTCAGTCCCTGCCTAGAGGAGCACATCTTGTATATAAAACAGCAGATTATTTTAGCACAGTAGAAAAGAAGGAAGAAAATCCTACAGTCCTGTTCTGAACTCTGATCATCCCACAGGGTGCAGACAGTTGTTGACTCAAGAGGTGTAGCTCTCCTGGTCAATAAGCCTGTTTCACTCTGCTCTACCATCTTTGGAAAACCATCAGGCAATTATAGATGAGTCAAGCCATGCCACTTATACCAGATATGGAACTGCAGTCAAGAAAATCCTTGATTACTTCCCAGTTTCATGAAAAAAGCCCTTCAAAGAAATCAAGGTGGTTAAAACATTGCCATACGAAAAATTCACTTGAGACCTAAAGGGATTTCACCAACTTCAGAATGGTTTGTGGGTCACATTGTCTACTTTTCTATATTAGATAGTTCCCTCTTATTATTCTCACTTTTCGCATTCTCTCCATCGTCTCTTCTTCTCAATGTGCTATTTTTCCCTTAATTATCCTCACCACTGCCTCTCCCCAAAGTCAATTCCTACACTTCAGTTTTCCCACATGTCACATTCATGTTATCTTCCCCACTCACCTCCCCATCTCCAGACACAATTATAAAAATTAGTGAATTAGAAAATGCAACAGCCAAGCTCTATTCCGGGCTTTGCCACTATCTAGCTTGGTATCTTAGGGGTGTCTTTTTATTCTACAAGTGTTAATATTAACCTGTAACTGAGTAGATTGACCCAGGACCTCTAAGACAGAAATTTGTGGGTAAGATAAAATTAAAGCTTATTTGTTTCTCAGCAATAAAAGTAACAATTACTCCAATAAAGATGTTAAAATAAATAAATAAATAATTTTTAAAAAAGTAACAGTAACAGGTGTTTTAGAAGCTATAAGTGCAACATTTCACAGCAATACACCAGATGTATATGGCCAGATTATCTGCAGAGCTGCCAAGAAGATGCACAAAGACATCTCCGTCAAGGACTACAAACCATGCACTAACCTCTTCTAGCCCTACTGCCAGACATGCTTGTAGGACCAAGAAAATTGGGTCTGATTTAACATAGCCGTCATCCTTATTTTCTAAGAAAATATATTCTGTAGACTGGATATAAATAATTTTATATTATTATTATTGAATATAATATACAATTATACAATATACCACACCAATTCTATACTGTTTTGTTTTCAGTTCGCCCCATATCTGGCACCTGAGTCGTCCCCATCCACTTCCACACTAGACCCAGCTTCCTGAAGTCCAGCCGGGCCACAAATCAAGGCTCGCCCATTAGCTGAAGAGAAGTTCAGATAAATTCTGCAATAGCCCATGAAAAACATTTGTCAGATTTAATTCTATCAAAAGTAATAGAATGCTTGTGTAATACTAAAATTCTGTAGTGAAACAACCCTATGCTCACTGACTTTCAAGGATCCCTCGTTCCATTCATTCACGACTGAGAGAATAGAAAAATTTTATTTCGTGTCTCCATAGGTAACTGGAGAAGTTGAAGGTAATACAGGACTGGACTACAGTGCTGGCAATGGAAACGTAAAGGAAAACATAGAAACGAGAAAAGCTGGGGATGAAAATGTGATAAGGAACTACCTGTCATCTAAATCTCAAGGGCAAGGAAGATAAATATTTTGGTGATGATGCAATATTTCCAGCTTGAATGACTGAATTCCACTGGCAAATAGACAAGTGAAGAGGAGATAAAGCATAGAAAGAATTAATAGAGCCTATTATTTTAAAAGTAAAATAAATAACCAAATATATACTAAATTGTGTGTTTTTTAACCTATAAAGAATCTGAAAAATAATAGATATATATGTATGCATAACTGAATCACTTTGCTGTACCCCTGAAACTGACACAACATTGTAAATCAACTACACTTCCATTTAAAATAAATAAACAATTAATTTAAAAATTAATGTGGGTCTTAAAAAAAATTAATGTGGGAGTAGTCAGAGATGAATGGACAGATTTTACAATTTTCCTAATTTATTGAAAATTTCCCCCTCTAACTCCTACCATAAAACTTCCCTGACACTCCCAGGCTGCAGCTCATATTTTAACCTATAATCCTTGGGCGTGGTTACCAGGAGAGAAAAAAAAAAAACAAGAAATGAAACGGAAAAGAAATGTTCAATGACTTAAAATAACCAAGCAAGTTCCATGTCATGGAAGCCAAAATATGAAAAAAAACCTCAAGGAGAGAGTGGAAAATAGTTCGATATGCTAAAGATTTTAAGAAGCAGAACTGAGAAAAGGTGATTGTTTTGTAATTAGGAGAATATTGGATAGCCAATAATTAAATACAGCAGGAGAAGGGAAAATGTGCTATTATTATAACACAAGAACTGACTGCATCTGCTTTTTCATTCCATGGTGATGGGACAATTCAGATTTGGGAGAAGGTTCTATGTTTATAGGAAAGAAGAAAGAAAGAACCCTAGGGCCAAGGTAGGGGTTCTAAGAAGAGAGGAAGACAACATTTTATTCTCAGAAATGACTGAGGAATTTGTGAGGCTGTAATATTGTAACAGGGAAGCACCAAATCTCACTACATGTTGGATCTGTTTATTTTACTTTAACCTTTGCTTTCTGCTGCTTTTGTTCACTAAAAGGATACTGTCTATACATAATGGCCTGCCTCAGGGAACCCTGCCCAAAGTGCCTTTGCTCAGTGAAGCATCCTGCCCCTATCCACCTGGGGATGGCTGTAAGAAAGAAGAAACTATCACATCCCCTCCCTGAGGCTGGCCATTCAAGGGGATATTTGCAAAACTTATGGCCTTTTTACTTTACTTCCTCATCTCCTCCCCATCTCCGTTCTAGAAAAGAAACTGGCATCCAAACCCCGATAAGATGGTTTTTTGGAGACACTGGTCTGCCATCTTCTCGGTCTGCCGGCTTTCCAAATAAAGTCATGTTCCTTGCCTCCACACCTCATCTCCGGATTTACTGTCCTGCCATGCGGCAAGCAGAGCAAGCTTGGACTCAGTAACAAATTTTAGTATTAAATTTAAGTTGATATCTACATGGTACTAAATTTATAATCGCCCACCATTATTTCAAACCTTTGGAAATAGTCTGCTGTACACAAGACCATTACTGTAGTTATTCATGAGGGAATGAAGAAATCAGGATGGTGTCCATCATGGAGGAGAGTGGGCCAGGAAGAGAAAAAGAAAACCTAGGAAGAGCAAGTGATGTTTAAAAAATGAATTACTTTGTGGGCCAATCAAGAGATTTCTATCCCCCTGAAATCCACAGAAATTATAAGGATATTTTCATCCTGACATGAGACGGAGTCTCAAGTTGCCATATTTAAATATTAAAACGAAGGGTGGGGATATCCCTGGTGAACATGATTGAATTTAAGCCATAGGAAAAGAAGGTGATACTAACAGTGTGAGTCATCAGGCACTTGGCATTGTGATGCCTCAATCCTAGAATCTGACTATATACTTTCCTGGATTTTGAAGCTAGTCTCTGTTTAGTTCATAGACAACCCATCCAAATATAGTCAACTCTTCAGTAATGACATTCAGAGGATGGGCTTTGAGACTCATCCAAGAAGGAGAGGGTCACATTGTCTTCATAGTTTCATTTCTCACCTGTTTATTTGCTCTGAATAAAGTCTGTAGGGTTAGAAATCACTTACTCTCTCCCAAAGAAGTTTTTTCAGCTACAGCAATACGTCTGAGCTTTCATCTTGAATTTTAATGATTATTAACTTCTCTATGATCTTCTATGTTGGTCTGAATCCTCTCCACGGAGAAAAGTAAGTTAAAATTTTTTAAGCAATGACAAAACTACTGCTTACAATACGTGTGAGCAAAGTATAACCCGCGGTCCAAATCTGCCCTCTTGCCTCTTTTTATAAGGTTTTATTAGACCGCAGAAATGCTTATTGTTTACATACCGATTGTGGCTGTTTCCACACTACAACAGCGGTACTGAGCAGTTGTAACAGAGATCATATGGCCTTTGAAGCCAAAAATAGTTACTCTCTAGCCCTTTATAGAAAAAGTTTGCAGACTCCTGACTCTGCAGCATTACATCTTCCAGTACAGGTCTCCTTAAATTGGTATAGTTCTTTTCCATCAATCGTGCTTAACTGGTTTCCTGCTAAAAGGACATCAGTAACACGGGGGCTAGCTGAAGCATAGAGTAAAAATAAATATTTGGGGACTTCCCTGGTGGCACAGGGGTTAAGAATCCGCCTGCCAATGCAGGGGACACGAGTTCGAGCCCTGGTCCGGGAAGATCCCACATGCCGCAGAGCAACTAAGCCCGTGTGCCACAACTACTGAGCCTGCGCTCTAGAGCCCACAAGCCTGAGCCCGCATGCCACAACTACTGAGCTCACATGCCACAACTACTAAAGCCCGGGTGCCTAGAGCCTGTGCTCCGCAACAAGAGAAGCCACCACAGTAAGAAGCCCACGCACCACAACGAAGAGTAGCCCCAGCTCACTGCAACTAGAGAAAGACAGCGTGCAGCAACGAAGACCCAACGCAACCAAAAATAAATAAATTTATAAAAAAAAGAAAACTAACTAACTAACTAAATAAATATTTGAAGGATCCTCAAAGCTGCATGTACCACAGTCAGCTTGGCGATTCTTTTACGTCCTTTGACCATTCTGAACAGAGCACAGGGCTTCCAGAAATCTACAGATCTTCAGTGGAGTGTGTTCCAAACATTACACAAGCTCTTCAAAGGGTTTCAACTATTCCTGAGTCAGCTTGAAGCAACACATCGTTATGAGGAAGAATTTTGACTCATGAAGTAGTGCAGCAGAGCAAAAGGTATTAGTCACATCTGCACCGCAAGAGGTATTTATAACATCACCCCTATTGGCCCCCAAATGTCAAAACCTTTCAAACCACTTTAGCCTAGAGAGCATTTCAAATGCACTTTTAACTAAAGACCAACATTCAAAAGAACTTTAAAAAAACACATAAATTAGAGGACAATTCCAACCCTCTGGATTAGTATAAATATGGCATCTTTATATCTCCAATTATGCTTGATAGTCTCAGACGTTCTCATTCATTTAATATTTCCTAGGAGCAGCTCCCTTGATCACAATCTGAAATCTTCCCACAAAGTAAAAAAGAGTAATATTCTTAAAAATAACATTCCTCTTTAAGAACAGAAACAAGGTTGGAGTATTTTGAGTATGAGATAAATAAAATTTGGAAAATGTTCTCATATTCCAATTGACAGAATTCTCTAAGGTTTTTAGTCCCCTTCATCTGAAATTTTAATACCAAGACTTCACTCAAGACAGGCACTTCTGTGTCTGACTTTTTCTTAAGTTCTCATGTCTGTTTTTGACTTGTTTCTAAAGGCTATTTCAGACCAATATTAATGTGTGAGACAGCCCAGAGTTTGTAATTTTTGTACTCATTATATGTTGTATCAAATATTTTGTGAGGCTTAAACATCCAGAATTGCTTAAAAGTCTAAGAAACTCACTTTAAAATAATTTACAAGCACTAAGTTTAGAGAACCTTTAATTAGATGTGTCTAGCCTATCTAAATGTAGCAAACTATAAAAGCGCAGTTCCCACTGGTTCCAAAGATGAGCTAGTCCAGAGTTGGCTGTCTTTCCAAGGTGATATGCCAAATCCTAATGTTTTCACTCCCTGCCTTAGGGGAGTTTGTTATTAGAGTTTGAGGAGGATTTTTGTGTTTAAGAACCTCCTTTCGACTGGTGCAAAGCACTAATTTTGGATGTGGCAGAAACGGTTTAGTGTTGATCTACGAAGTTCTTCTGCATATATTATCTCATTCATTATAGAGAAGAGGGTATTGTTATGACCCCTGTTTTCACAGATGTGGAATGTGAGTTCCAAGAGGCTAAGTTACGGGTCCTGCAGCTGGAAGGATACAAAGTTAGAGTTCGAACCTATGTCTTCAAACTCCAAGATCAGATCTTACAAACAGAAAAAAAAAGTCGTTAGAGTTTAGACAGATATCAGAAGTCAAAGCCAAAGAAGCAATCTGTGCTCACCTTGACTAAATTTGGGGTATAACTGCTGCAAAAGCAGGTTACACTGTAGATTTAAAACTAGGAAGAAAGACACACATCATTACAATATAAATACTAGGAAGGAGGACTTCCCTGGTGGCGCAGTGGATAAGACTCCACACTCCCAATGCAGGGGGCCCAGGTTCAATCCCTGGTCAGGGAACTAGATCCCACAGGCATGCCGCAACTATGAGTTCACGTGTCACAACTAATGAGCCCTGGAGCCTCAACTAAGAAGCCCGCCTGTCGCAACTAAGACTCGGTGCAACCAAATAAATGAATATTTTTAAATAAATACTAGGAGATACAGTAAAACAGAAGACTCAATATATACTGGGGAAATCAGGGAACCCTCAGAAGTTAGAAGTAAAAACAAAGTTGATGACCGAAAGTCCTAGAAGAGATGCAGCAATCAGAAAGTTACAGGAACTGGGAGAGCAAGGGAAAGCCACAGAAAATCTTAGACTCCTAAGCTTTCGTGGACTATTTTATTGCAGGCGCATTGCTTGGTACTGAGAATACATTAACAAAACACTGTCCCGGCTCTTCACAATTTCATAGTATCGTAGGAAAGATAGAAATATAGACAAGTAATTACCATATGATGTTATAAATCTTAGAGGAGAAGCCATATACAAAGTACTGTGGAAGCACAGGGAAGAAATTATATAATGACACAACGATAAGAGATAATCTTAATGACTGCCTCATGTTAGAGGCTTTCGTCTCATCCTCACCTGTGTAGAATGAGGAGGCAGTGGCTTCACTGAGGTTTGTGGAGCAAAATGGTTGAGAACTCTCAGCTGGTCTGAGGATGAAGAAGGCCAACAGGAATCTAGTTGCACCAACATTTAACAGCAACAAGTTAATAACCAGCTGAGACAGAATAAGTGAGGAAAACACAGAAGTTAAAAGACCCAGGGGTCAGAAAATTATGCTCCCAGGAACATCCCTCCTGGAGATGGTCTGAAAGATGATGCAAGAAAGGCCCGAAGACAAGCTCTCCCACTTTACAATTTTGCCTCAGATCAATTTTGGTGTTAATGAATTGGGAGGGCTATATAATATGTTGACTAAGCCTGGAGTAGAGAAGAAAATGAAGATCTACTGATAATTATCCAGGGAAACTGGGATAAATGGTCATCTTAGATCAGATCTGACTCCGCGGGGGCCCGTGGGAATGTGGGCAAGCTATCTTTCTGAGCTTTCATTTAAGTGGGAGTGATAATATCTAACTTTAGAGTTGTAAGCTCGGAAGGAGGGGAGGGAGGGAAGGAGGAAGGAAAAAAGGGAGGAAACCATGTAAAGTGCCTGGTTTATTATAGGCCACTCAACAAAGCTAGGATCTGTCCCAATTCCAACTTTGGCCTTACATCAGTACACACTAACTGAAAGTAGAGACGACGAGAGTAATCATGACTTTTAGAAGCTTGAGAAATGAGTTGAGGAATACGCTAGTGTGAGAACATCCTTCATACATTTCTGCCTGCCGGGGGTGCTGAAACATACCTAGGCTTCTGCGGCAGCCAACAAAACACTGTAGGGCTCTGTATGAAAAACAGAGGTCATCCTAATGGAGTTATCTCAGACACAAAGCCAGACCAAGCAGACATGTCACGAAATAGCTTTATGTTCAGGTGAAACACCAAGCAATTTGTAAGTTCTTAGGTCTGAGCATCACAAGTGATCCCTTTTTCCGTGTAATCTTTCCTGTCGTCTGTGCTTAGTATTTATAATGGCTGTCTGGACACAGAGAGCACCTGTTCCAAAGGAGCAGATCTAATGTTTGCTTCTCTCTTGTTTTATCAGAGCTGCCAAGTAAAAGCTGCGAAATTATACCAAGAAGCAGGCAGACAGTTCAGCAAAAATAGGGAAGAATATTATCTTCACTATTGTAGGTGATGATCAGGTACTTGGGAGGCATTCTAGGGACAAGTGGAAAATGTGTGCCCACCTCCTTTTTGATTTGTAGGGTTTGCACAGCTCAGTTTACAATAATGGGTCTAGGGCAGAAGGCACAGGTGGGGGAGAAGACAACAGTTAGTAATTGTCTCAGTCTGGGGTGGTCCTAAAAGCCCACACATGCAGCCCAAATTGACGACGATTTTCATGCAGGCTTCTCTCATTTTATGTATATATTGTTATTATAGGTTCTGCTACTGGGTGTCTCTTGAACTTGACCTTGACCTTGAATTTCTTGACCTCACAGTGTCTTTATGTGCTCCTGCCTAACAGCAACCATATTTTTCCTGCTCTCTAGAACCAGTGTTATAAACAGAACATGCTTAAAAAAAAAAGAAAAAAAAACCTTACAAGAATAAAAAATGGTAATAAAGGAGACCAGAAACAGGTTTCAAGTCTTATTTCTCCCATTAAATAGCTACATGGCCTTGGACAAGCCACATTGTATTTCTCATCTGTGAAATGAAGAGATTGGGCCAAATGGGTCCTAAAATCCCTTCTAGTTCTAATGTTCTAGGATTCCATCATTCTGAAGCCAAGCCCCTCAGACAATCAGAGTGCGGGGTAGAGGTATGCATTGCTTATACCCTGCAGAAATTTTTAAGAAGAAAAGAAAAATGAATATAGTACTTTATTCCTAAAATTACTAGTGGGCCTTTGGGAAACCAGAACTGGGAAGATTTCCTCCCTTTTGTAACAAAAATTTTTCCCTTTTTCTGAGGTTCAGAAAGATGTCATGTTCCTTTCTTGGATAAGCACTTCATTTCCAGAATTAGAATTAATCTCAATAAAATGAAACATTCATCACAAGTGATAAAACTCCAATGTATTTGTCACAGCTTTAATAATATATGGCTATATTTAAAGCACCTCTGTTAACCTGGCAGTGACTTGGTGCCACTCTGCACAACCACAGAAAGTTTCCAAAGCAATAAGAAAACACTTTTGCTTTATACTCGAGGCAAATTTAATCCCAAAAATAATAATAATAAAAAGGAGGGGAACAAAGGTAACTAACTATACATCACTAGGTAAATTAAAAAAAAAAACCTCAAGAGAAAAAAATGTAAAAAACTTTATGCCATACACATTTTGAAGAATTTCCATTTTGATACAGTAAATATGATTTCAAATTTTGTAAAGGTATACTTCTTTCTTAGTTTCAATTATCCAGAGTTGGAAGAAGCCTCCAGAATCTTTAACTTGATTTCTTACTTCTGAGAACCACCCCAGAGTTTGCTGAACAGAAATGACCTTAGTGCTGGTGATTAGAAATTGGGGTTCTTGTCTGGGTAGCAGCCAACTGACTTGAGGGAAAATCAGACTTATTTTCTGATCTGTAAAGCAGCAAGTTCGAATGCCCCAAATCCTGTATTCTTTAAGTCATTGCAAATGGGTAGATATCTTTCCTTTGCTGAAACAACTATAGCCTCGAAAGGGCTGGGAACGAGAGCAAGAGGCATCTAAAAAAGCATATTCTATAAAACATGGCATCCGTAACGGACTGACTCAGGGAGAAAGGACTTTCTTAAACCTGATTCTAATCCATCCCTTTAGTTAAAGTCCATTTCTGTCCTCAAAGAAGACATATTTGCTAGTTCTCCTTATCTTATGCCAGGGTTTTCCATATACACAAAGACAGTTATTCATCTTAGCTGCCCTTCATCTGCTTCTACTGTCAAGTAGAAAGAATAGAGAAAAAAACGTCACACTTCCCTGAATAGGGATGGAAGGCAGGGGAATTATAGTTTCTAGAAACACTTTTTTTTTTTGGCCATGCCACACGGCTTGTGTGATTTTAGTTCCCTGACCAGGGATTGAACCCGGTCCCTCAGCAGTGAAAGCGCCAAGTCCTAAGCACTGGACCACCAGTGAATTCCCTAGAAATACTTTCTGTATTTCCAACAGAACATTCTTAGAAATTCTAAACTGAGTCTAGATAAGAAAGCAAATGAATATCCTAATAAACCAGAAACAGGTAACCGAACGGATGAGATCATTTTCAGATGTAAAAATCTGGTTTTGGTTCATCTGTTTCCCAGGGTTTTCTGGACAGTTCATGCTGGATCCTTTGTGCAGTGCTCCCCTACAGTTTCTGGGATCATCTGTCTATAGATCCCTTTCCTTTCCTACTATTGCTATTTGGCCAGTAGTTAAAAGGCAAGCAAGCACTTTTCCTCTGGAAGAAATAAATAAAATTTAGAAAAAGAAGAAGCTAACAGCTAACATGATCCTGCTCTGTTATATCCAAAACTTCCACTGTGGCTCTGTCCTAAGACACTGAGTAGATGACATCAGTTCCACAAAAGGAGGAGTGAATTGGTGACATAACTAGGTAGAAAACAACTCCAACATTCCTGTCTCACCCAATCCACACACAAATCCATCTGACGCAGAGATGACACAGGACAAATATTTTTAAAAATGAAAGAAGTTTTCCCAAACTTTGCTGCCAAGAAGGGATCCACACCCTTTAGTTAAAATCAAGCAAGTGATCAAACAAAACTCGCTCTCCCTACAAAGCGGCCAAGTGAAGAAATCTAATGGTTACATCAAGCAGGAAGGTGATGTTTTCCTAAACACAAAGTTGTGGATATTTCTGGATGCTGGAAACATGTGATTACCTGGAAACACAATAACGCCATATGTGGGTCCTAGGATCACTGAACGAGAAGGCTGTGTAAAGCTTACAACTGTGAGATTTTAAGTTATTTGAACAGAATCTACATAATTATGTCATCATAAGCCTGCATGAACAGACATTACAGCCAACATCTTTACATCATGCACACATGTCTAACATCTCACTAACGCTTGTGAGTAGGAGAATAAAGCCTTTGTGTAACAACAAAAGGATCATACTGTTTCATTCATACAACACCCACATTGGAGTAACCAAACCGTCCAACACCGAAGCTTGTAATAAGATACTGCCCACAAATTAAAAGGGATTCTGCAATTGCATCACTAGACAAGAATGTGATTTCAGCATCACAAGGGTAAATAAAATAGTAATCCTACTTTATAAATTATGCATCTTTCATCTCAAAGGACAATAAATAAAGCATCTTTCATCCCTATGAATCCCAAAGCAGTTAACAATTTATAAACCAGCACATGGGAATCACTTGATTCATCCCTGAAAGACATCCTGCCCTGGGATGCTGTGGTATTTTTTTTAATAGCACACACACAACTGTATTGAAAGATGAGAAGCAAGGAAATACTATGCCAGTGGCCTAGATTTGAGTTGAGGAGATAGGAATCTGATTGAAATCCATTTAGAACAGAAGTTCTTCTCTCCCATTTAACTCAAGGAGATGTTAGTTTTGAGACTTCCCAGACATACAGGTATAACTCTCCAAAGTCCTTGCTGACGTGCCCATTTCTTCTCACCAGGGTTATTACAATAGGCTTGTTTGAAGCAAATATTCGGCACATCCTTCACTTGTTGACAAAGCTTGTCACTTGCCTTGCCTAGCATGATGTGCCCAAACTTCTTAGAATACCATGAAGGATCCTCCAACATCTAGTCATCCCACCTCACTTGGAGAGAAACACTCACATCAAAATAATTTGATTAAGGTGACTAACACTTGATGTGAGTGTTAGTACAAGGAGGAAGTAGATAATGTCTGTCCTTACATCACCATTACTTCAATGACCATACTAAACCGTGCGGAAGTTAGATTGACTTATCCAAATTCAAATAGCCATATACAGACAAAGTTGGCATGATCCTGGAGGAGTTATTCCCAACTGGTGGGTGAGGATCCAGGTTAAAGAGACAGTGACCATCTTTCATCATTCAAACTAGGACACACATGAGAATAAAAGAGGCATACACTAATATTTTCACCAAGACAACAAGAATAAGCTGGAACTGTCCAAGGCAAACCAGACTATGGCTCCCCAAGTTAAGGAAACCATATTAGTATTTCCAGAAGGTTGGTGCAGGGAGTCATGAGCAGTTTGATGAAGCATAATTCATACACTTAGTGCCTTTGTAATGGAGAATCTACAGCTGGTCAATATGTATTTGGCTGGCCTGGCTTTTCTACAAGATAGAATGAGAAAGCATTATAGGAGCTTTGAATTCTGGAAAGCTGAGTAACACCGCTCTAGAGTCAACATGGCAAAATTCCTTCTGAGAGCCCACCACATTCTGTGAGCTGCATTTGAAGTCATGTGTTCTCAGTTCAGTGGGCTAAGGGGTATTCCTGAAGAGAGCTGACATATTCAGAAAGAGAAACTCTTCTCCCAAGCCCTCGTCTTCCGTACCAAAGGCTTTACAAAGGTTGTGTTTTCCTTACTGACACATTTGAGATATAACATTACGAGTGATTATTATTACCAAGGGTCACATTTTCACCTGCCAAATACAGCATCTCTTTAATGAACTAGTCATCTCTACTCCATATTTTAGACCCTGAAATTCATTATGATCAAATAGGACAAATATCATCTACCCAGCTATTAACATCACTATACAAATATTTATGGTTTTCTTAAAAAGGTATCTTTTCAATACACATTTGATGCTGAGATCCTATAATACCAGAATCCAGGGCAGCAGGCTGGATTGGTTTCTTAGAAGTGCTTTGTATCATTTTTTCCCCAGTTTTGAGCGCCGTCTGTGTGCTAGTTTGTTTGATTTGGCTTTTTTTTTTTTAACATAAACTCAACTTGAGCTGCACTATAAGGTACCTGAACGTATACACCTACATAAAGTAAGCTTCCTCCAAGTTTCCGAGTCTTAGACTTTGCAAATATTGACAATGTCAGCCCTATAAGGGCCTTTACACATGTAAGCATTCAATCAATACATGGACTGATACTTAGGATGTGATCTAGAGGCAGTTAAAAAGAGCCGTGTTTGAGAACAGTTGAGGGGGAAAGACTTGATTTCTGAACACACTGCAGAGCTCAGAATAGGGTAGGTGTTCAATAAATATTTGTCGAGTTAGTGCTGAAAGAATGCCTCTAAATCTTCTCACAATGACTCAAACATATAAAGTAGAATGATAGCCCTTGGGCTAGGAAGGTTGGCCTTTGAGATCTCCCCATTTGCCTGCCTGATTCCAGGTGGTGACAAAGCACCTTGGATGCCTCTGCTTCAACCTCAAGCTCTCAGTTTTCCTGCAGCCTTGTTAGATAACTCATCTTTTCTTCACTCTAAACAGATTCAGGTACAGATGCCTATCCCAAAGTGAAAAAGTAAGATTCTATTCTTGGGAAAGACACAGCTGTAAAGAACAGCCATGGCCCAGGAGAGACCAGGTGATTCCCAATACTTACCCTTCTCTGAACCTAACTAACCCACGAGAGCAGATTTTAAATGAAAAGAGATTCTGCTCTTAAACATTGGGCCTGTCTCCGTAAATGAATTCCAGGCTGGGACCACCACCTATTCTGCATTACAAAGTCATGCTGCCCCTATCCATTCACTTCAAGTGTTTCTTGCTCAGGTGGAATGAAACGCAGATCCCTAAGAGTACACAAATGACCAGGAGCTATGATTACCCCCTGGAAGACAAAGCGACATTAGCTGAGGACAAAGCAGGTCCTTATGCATCTGGCATTATCTGGGGACAAGCTGTTCCACGTTTATGAATTTGCCAGATAAATGGTTTAGGAAATGGAAGACTCTACATGCAGATCACATGCAAGGGACCACATGGCTCATGATCTGAATTAAAGTGTGCAAGAAGAAAGTAGGGGTCATAGAAGGCAAAGAAAACTAAATCCTCAAGAATTCCTAAAGAGCCTGTGGGGGAACTCTGGGTTTCCTACAACATGCAGAGATTTGAGCAAATACTGTGTGAATCTCAAATGAAGAGGGGACTTCCGGATGACACTGGAGATGAAGACAGTTGCAAATGTGGGACAAGAATCCAGGTGTTTTCAACCAGTCAGTGGCTCTTTCCAAAAATCATTTTACTCTTCACCTATAGAAAAATGTGTTCCTTGAATTTGTCCAAGACTGAGAGGAATTTTAAAATGTAACTGTATAAAGGGCAGGAGTTGTGTTTTATACATACATGCTTTATATAATGCACAGCACGGCTTTCCCTACTTCTTCATGATCATGGCTGATCAGAGCCCTTTCACAGCACAGGCAGCCGGGGAAGAAGGACCATTCAGGGCCAAACCCAGCTTGTTCCCACTTGCCACACAGGTGAGGGGAAGTCACACTGCCAGCTGCCCTGACAGTGACTCCCTTTGCCCTGCTCCCCACCACTGCCCCAGGCCATGCCCACACCTCTCCAAGCCCAGCTGTAGGCCTTCTTAAAGGACCCTGAGGCCCCAGCGTTACCTGGCAACCACGCACCTGTGAGTTAGGTCAGCCAGGCGTGCTAACCTGTGTGTTGGGGCTTGCTGGCTCCCGATGTATTCTTATCCTCCCTTATTATAGCTCACTCCCCCAGCTCAGACAGGAGAACAGAGCTGATTGTTTTCCTTCTCGGTTTCCTAGAGACAACAGATCCTCTGATTAGCTCTCTGTTGAATGTGCAAAAAGGTATACACCACAGCAGTAACCTTGAAAATGTAGCTTTTAAGCAAGTGTCCAGTTTTATTTTGGGAACTATATCTCTGCTAGGAAACTAGCTCCTTAACCTGGAAAATTTAAGAAAAGAACTCTGAATAATAAATTATAATAAAAATTTTAAGAGAAAAAATTATTTAACAAGTGGGATTTTTTTTGTTTTGTTTTGTTTTGCTTTAATCTCTGTTTCTCTCAGCCTCTTCCCACCAGAAGGGGTTGGTGGTGTCAAAAGTCCAAGGGAGACTTAAGGAGAGGCTCCGGGACTAGCCTTTCTGACCATTTCAATGAACTGCATTGGGGTTTGAGCAGCAGTAACCCTCCTAGGTACCCAGAGCTCCTGTTCCTGGCATGGAAACCTGACATCGACCTCACTTCCTGTCTGCTGACCACCCTCCTCTAGGACACCATTTTCTGGAAGCAGATGAGCACCTGTAAGGACAGAGAACTAGGCTGTTATAGTGCCTCCTCCTTCCACTGCCCCAAGGGGAGTAAATCTGGGTAGGGAAGGACCTAGCCAGATGTGGATGTCTGCGTGCTGCTGGGGCAACCTCAATAAATATTTTGTAAAGTTTCTCCAGTCCCCCTTAGTGCATTAAGAAAAGGCACTGTTCTTACTTTTCTACGTACCATACCCCTAGCTTTGTAGTTTTAGGCGTGGATTAGGATTTAGTAAAATTTGACTTCCTTTGTGATCTAGTTTTCTTTTCCCTGACTTTTTCCCCCACTTGTTTCTCTCCTGTCTCATTCTCTTCGCATGTGACTTCTCATCTTATCCCATTTCTCATTGTTCTGCTCTTTCCTCCATCCCATCCATCCTTATCCCATTCTACAGCCATTGACTACTTGGCCTGAAAATGCCCAAGTTAAGGTGTTTAAGCTTCCATGAAAGGTGTTTTCTGAATCATCCTTTTTGATCAAAAAGTTGCAATGTAAAGGAAGCCAAAATGTGAAGTAAGCCAGCAATCCAGTGGCTTCCAAAGACTTCTTTTTAGGATCCGGCAAGCCTCATTGTGAAGATGCAAATCCTGGTTGCTATTGCTCTAACCAGTTTTCATTTCTTCTATTAGTGGGGCCATTTCTGAATCACTCTTAAATCTTTTGTTGTTCAACTTTGCCCCCAAGAGTGTTTGTTTCCCAGCTACTTTACAGATACCACCTCCAGGTTTAATCCTCATAGGCTTTGAGCTGCTAGAACAGAAGGTGTGTTACTCCTCAGGGCTCCTTTACAAATAACTGAGCGCAAAGATGTAGAGGTCAGGTGACTCTGAGTTTCCTTCCTTTTCTTCCTTCCTGCTTTCTCACAAAGACTCAGACATTTTCTTCTAGTCAAGAAAACTGTTATGTTGCTATTGATGATTTTTCAAATGTGTTACTTTTTTAAAAAAAATTTAAGTGTAGGAATGGAATACCAAACAAGCTGTTTTTTAAGAAAACTAAATCTCTCCCTTTAGGGGTCTCTTATAATTTACTTTGTTTTCCAACAATGGTATTTTACAAACCTCTTTCTCTCTTGCAATCTCACTTGGAAAAAAATCTCCTGTTCTTTTTTGTTTTTTCCCTTGCTGACAGGGTTATGTTTTGAGTTTTCTTGTTTTAATGAGAAACATTTACATGTTTTATGTGCTGTATACATATATATATATATATATATATATATGAAATCATTAGCAGTGTCCAAAGTTAATAGCCTAAGAATCTATAGCATAATATACTGCAGTGTCACTGATAGAGTGAAAAAGATTTAACATAGGATTCAGGGGGAGAAAGTATAAATGGAATGAAACTATTACTACTCCAATTAGTTCTGAAAGAGCTCAATGTGAAACCAACCAGCAAATGATCATCCCACAACTATAAATATAAAGCACTAAAAAAGACAAAAGCTCTCTGGCACTGTGAAAAATCCAGAAAGACAAAGCACCCCCAAAAGCATTTGCTGGAAAAAGTATTTAGTGTGGTAATAAAAAAGAGTATTTGTTTTCTTTATATTAAGTGATTTTTTTATGGAATCTGTACAATTAAACACTATATAAGAACATAAGACTTGCGGGATATGTTTGGGACCTAGTTGAGAATAGAATCGGGAAGATGCAGCATCTGAAGAGGTTATGTCCCTTTACACTGTAGAGTCAAGGTTATCTGTAATGTCTTGTTAAATGAAAAGTGCTCCATACTGAAAAAAATTCATTCTTTGAACATACACATATACATATATACACATCAACATACAATATAAAACAGGGCTCTCTTTTACGGCTTTTATTTTGCACACAAATGTTTGAGTATATGCAGAGTAGCATTTTGAGGTAGAGATCTGCACTCCAAGAGATAATTCTATCAGGCCAATCTTCATATCAAATATATTTAAGGAATATATTATTATATCATTTTATTTTGTTGCTATTCATTAGGCTACATAAGAAAGAATGTCTTTTTTAAAAACAGAGTTACCTGTTGTCAGCTAAAAGAAAATCACAGTAGTCCCAAGCACTAAGCATTTAGAACCAAAAAGTAGAGAATTAAAGAATAAACTTAACAAACTACGCATAATAAATATCATCTTGATTCACCCAGTCAAAAACTTCCAAGTCTCAGTCAGACATTAGGGATCATGGTATTAATAATGAAGCTAATAGTGAAGTAATAATAAAAGTAATTTTGCCTTGTGTATGTTTTGAACTTCCATGAGTCCAAGTGACTGAAGTGTATGGACCAGCTGCTTCACTCCTCACATTCACTCTGTGGGAGACAGAGGTTACCAGAGTATCCTGATTGGCAGGATGCTGGAAATGAAGACAAAGCAACAGAGGCTGGCATAACCTTAGCCTCCACCCCAGTATCCTTAGCAAAAGAATTGCTAATGCAGGGTCAAGTGGAATCATGTCCCATTCCAATGTCTGGACTGCCCTGGGGCAATCTGAAAGGGAAGGATCACCACTATTAGTCTGGACCATTTGCAGTTTCCAATAATTGCCTGAAAAAACCCCACAAGAATAGCAATTTCATATGGATTTAAACTAATAGTTTATAGACAGTACAGAACTCGATCCATTGAGAATAGTTTGACTGCTGCAAAAGAGAGGTTCTCAGCTGGTCCAAACCTACTTGTTTTCACAAGTCTCTTCCCTCTGAGAGTGAGAACTATTGAGGAACTATATGCCTTCTTATCACAAAGATTCAATCAAGGGATGTCACTTCAGAATTTGTCAATAACTTACATATTACACATAGTAGCCTCTGTAACCCCCATAACAAGCCTTTGAGAAAGGTATCGCTGTCCTCTCTTTATAGACAGGAAACTGAGGCAAAGAGAGTTCAGCAACTTGCCAGAGGTTACAGAGGCACTAAGTGGTAAAGCCAGGACTCAAGTTCAAGTCTTCTGTTTCCAAATCTAGTCTTCTCACGCTATTCCAGTGCCTATCTCAGGAACCAAAAATGTCCTTTACACAACTGTAGTGTGGAAAATACTATGATCTACAATGATTCTCCAAGGAGGGAGGTAGATCAGGGAAGATTTAAAGCTGATTCCAAGGTTTCAAAGCTACACAGCCAGGAGGATTGTTCCTATATTAACAAAAATAGAAAACTCTTGGGGAGAAGCAGGGTTTGGAGGGAAAGATGATAGGTGTATTTGTAAGCTCAGTGTTCAAATTTTTGTACATTATGTACACAGTTGGAGGTGGTCAACAGAGAGTTCAGAAAAGAGGGTGAGAATTAGGCTGAGGTTCCCACAAGAAGTTGGATGAGATCCACCAAGGGAACAATTACAAATGGATAAGGGCTGTGAGTAGAATCTCAGGGAAACACGGCAGGTGGGGGAAGAACACATCTCTTCAGAAAGATGGGGAAAGTAAAGTCTCATGTCAAAGAACGGAAAAATTAGCCTTAACATGGAGAAAGATCTCTACTTCCTGAAAGATAAAAATGAAACAGAATGTAGTAAAAGCATAAAGAAATTGTGAAGTGCAAGGAGGAAGAATTAAGACAGTACATGTCTGAATAATCCCAATGTTCCCATTAAAGATAAATGAAAGAGCTGGGTAATGTTCTCAAAAGTAAAATTTTGGGGCTTCCCTGGTGGCGCAGTGGTTGAGAGTCCGCCTGCCGATGCAGGGGACACGGGTTCATGCCCCGGTCCGGGAAGACCCCACATGCCGCGGAGTGGCTGGGCCTGTGAGCCACGGCCGCTGAACCTGCGCGTCTGGAGCCTGTGCTCTGCAACGGGAGAGGCCACAACAGTAAGAGGCCCGCGTACCGCAAAAAAAAAAAAAAAAGTAAAACTTTGGGACAGCTACTGTGAGGAAGTTAGAAGAGAGGAACTAGAGCTGAATAAAAGTGAAGCTGATCTACAGGGAGGACCCAAGTGCTGTCAGACGAATTGAACATGTAGTGGGAAAATCATCATTGCTACCAGAATTTCTCTGGAGAGCAGAGAAATAGAAGAATTTAACCAGGAACTAACAAGAAACATATGCTGTAAGGTCAGAAGAATGAGAGGGATTTTAACATGATGTGAGAAGTTAGCTAAAATGGCTAAACATAGAGTCTAGGCTATATATGAAAGAGGGAATGGAACTAAAGAAGGAAAGATCACAATAAACATGGACAGCAGGTTGGCTGAGGGCGAAGAAGCAGAAGGATGCAGAGAAATACAATCTGTGTGCTGATCTGGTAGGCTGAACACAGAATCTCAAAACCACCGGGTTTTTAACACTTCTACTTTCATTTTCAACCATTTACTTTACCTGCCCATCCCTTGAGAACATTTGAGTTTGTAATCATTTGTCAAAATTTTCTATCTGCATTCTTTATATCCATTTGCTCCTGAATGCCCTTTGGATTCATTTCCTGCAGCAGCTATAACAAATCGACACAAAGAGTGTGGCTCAAAGGACAGAAATTGATTCTTTCAAAGCTCTGGAGAAGTCCATCAGCAAGGCCACATTCCTTCTGGAGGCTCTAGGGGAGAGTCTGTTCCTCACCTTTTTGAGCCTCTGAGGGCTGCCATGTGGACATATCTTTGGAGCCACCATTCAGTCCACTACATACTTCAACCTACCTTCTACTCACATCCACTCCAAGGCATGTGTGCACACACACACACACACACACACACACACCCCTCCTCCACTTAACCAACTGTCACTAATAGCACTGATGGATGACCTCCTATTTTTTAGGTCTCGAGGTCAGTTTTCATGAGATTTTCTACAATACGAGGCATTCTTAACAGCTGTGGACTTCTCCATCCTCCCTGCTGAACTTCTAGGATTCCATTTTCCTGATTCCCACTCTTCTCACCATTGCTTTAAAGGTTCATCTGCCGGTACCACTCCTCCTCCATTCACCTCTTAAAGTTTGGTACACTCCAGAGAACTTCCTCTTCTCTCCTTCCCTTTTTTTTTTTTTTCCCTCCGATTTCTTGGCTGCGCTCCTCGGCCTGAAGGATCTTATTTCCCTGATGAGGGATCAAACCCGCACCCTCTGCAGTGGAAGCATGGAGTCTTAACCACTGGAACGCCAGGGGAGTCCCCTCCTTACCTTTTACTCTCTCTGGGTGAGGCTATCCACTCACAGAACTTCAACTAAGTTTATGTGTTTGTTACTGAGTCGGGTCCTTGGACTTTTTAATCAATAGAAATTGATGAAAGACCAGACAAGGAATTCAGGCAAGGCTTTATCAGGACTCATGCTGCAGCGGGAGGGAGCGAAAACAAGTAACAGGTTCCCTTGCGCACTCACTGAGGGGGAGCTAGCTGGTTCCTTAAATCGGGTGAGAGTAGGGACAGATTGGTGGGTCGGGTGGGAGGGGCGGCTTAGTTGGTCTGCCCACCCCCTTGGTGGTGCTGTGCGCAGCAATCATGCACAGTACCCTGCTTTTGCTCTCAGTACCTCAGAAATGGCAGTTGGTTTGTGGCCTTTTTGTATCTTACTGTGCATAATTGCCCCAACTGCGCAGGCATGCAGTTATTTTTAGTCCCTTATAGTTTCTTTGTATTCTGTTGCTCTAGGAGAGGTCTGTCCAGGTGCAGGTGCGAGCACTCCAGTAAAGGGTCCCACGCCCCAGCTCCCAGGATATCTCTTGTTGAGTATATGCCCATCTGTAACTCCACCCTGACTTCTGGCCGGATTTCCACACCAGCATCGTCCAGTGAAATTTTCGGCTACCGTGGACATATTCCATACCTACACTGCCCCACACAGTAGCCACTGGCCAGATGAGGCTACTGAGTACTTAAAATGTGGTTGGCTACTAAGGAACTGAATTTTAAATTCTTTTCCTTGTAATAAATTTCAATTTACAGAATGACTTTTTTTTTTTTTTTGCGGTACGCAGGCCTCTCACTGCTGCGGCCCCTCCCATTGCAGAGCACAGGCTCCGGACACGCAGGCTCAGTGGCCATGGCTCACGGGCCCAGCCGCTCCGTGGCATGTGGGATCTTCCCGGCCCAGGGCACGAACCCGCGTCCCCTGCATCGGCAGGCAGACTCTCAACCACTGCACCACCGGGGAAGCCCCAATAAATTTCAATTTAAATAGCCACTAGCTACCTCATTGGATGGTACAAATCTAAAATCCCCTCTCTCCGCTGTGTGACAGTCCTAGTGAACTTGTTCATTCACACAATATGTTTTTCTACTGGGTGACTATCTTTCAGGACTCAGCTGTCACCTCCTCTGTAAAGTTTTTCAACAACTCCAGGTTAAATTATTTGATTCCACTTTTGTCTTTCCATAACTCATTTTCAATTATATTATTGTATATAATATTATAGTCATATATCATAATGAAAATATAACATATGCTACATATTATATTTTATATAAATATATAATTTTATAGTTTTATATGCTTGTGTCACAAACTCCTTGAAGATAAAGACTATATCTTTTTTCATTCTGTAGTCTCTATAAGCCAACACAGGACCTGGTACCTGCCCACTGAATCAATGAAAAAAATGAGTGACTGTATGTTGCTTGGAGGTCACCTTGTATTATGAGAGACAGAGCTTAACAAGGTGCAGGCTCGAAAAAAACAAGCTTCTGCTTCCTTTCACAATCCCCTCATGAGAATGGCCAAATCCAATAATTCAGGAAGGTTTTACATCCATACAGTGGATGATAGATAATCTTGTTTTTTGTTTGTCTGGTTTGGTTTTGGTTTTGGTTTTTAATGAGTTGCAGGTTTAGCCATAAACACTGGAAGCTAACACGGTTGACTGGGTACCTGAACCATTTGGCTGTCACCCTCTGTGCTTAAAGTACAACTCATTCTAAGAATCACTCTTCTCTGAAATCTGAAATACGGTGATTTGGAGAATTCCAAATAGTGGTGCATAATTTTTCAAAACTGTAGTTAAAAGGAAAAAAGAGTTGATATTTTTGCTAAAGGAGAGAAAAAGCAAAACACATCCCTGATTTTGGCTATCGGATGTACATGGGTGCATGCAACTGTTAATGGAGTAAAGGACGGCGTTAGTAAAGGGTTAGGCAGGCATACAGGTTGCGGGGAAGGAGACTCATGGAGGTTTTTTCTGGTCTCGTGCGTTCAGCCCAGCCTTCATTGCCTGTGGCTGCTCTTTTTATGAGAACTGGCGCACATTTAACTGCTATAGCTGTTGGCTTCTAGGCTTACTTTTACCCACAGAGGAGGCATTCATTCACATTTTAGCTATCATTTCCATTAAACCATGAAAGTATTAATGGTACCTAATCTAACTGGATAAGGCACAACCAAATAAATATATCCCCTAAATACCCTAATTATAAGGTATCTAGAAACATAGTGGTGGCACTTACTGAAAATAAGCACATTAACTGGAAACTTAAAATTTTCCTTCCTAAGTATATGGAAAAACCAAATAATCTTTGTAAAGAAGGCAGGGAGTAGCAATTCCATTAAGATATTTCATGGGGAAAAAAAAGAAAGCACTAGTCCCATTTTGTCTATTTCAAGCTCCATTTTGCTCATACTGTAACTTATAGAATCATTCAGAGAGACAGAGTGGGAGGAAGAATATGAGGTACATTTCGTTGGAACCTTAGATACATTTTTCTTTCCTGTTTTATCTGAGCATGCAGGCGACATCTTCTTAATGAGGGTCTTCAAACTTCTCTGCCTTTTAGAAGTGTCTCTGGTGTGCCCGGGGACAACAGTCTCTGATTTTAGCTTTTAAATATGCTCATGATATAGAGTAATTTTTTTTCTTAGCGCTATGCATTGTTTTACCTGCCTCAGTGGGAATTATGGATTTGATTAATGGGCTGAAAGATTTGGTCCTTTTTAGGCTCCTTATCTCTATTCCTTCCTGATGTATGGTGCTTCCAACAGTCTCTGAATACTTGGGAAACATATCTGCAAGAGGAGTTTAAAATAAAAGTAAAAATAAGAGCAGGATGGTTTATCTATGATCCTGGCATTTGCGATGACCATTTACATTAAATATATTCATACATACATGTATCAATATATGTTTAGTTATATTTATTTATTCACTCAGTGGACTATTCTGCATCAGGCATTATGCTTGGCACTGGGAAGAACCTGTAGTGATTTTAGGTTCTACTAAATTAAAATGAGATGGTGGCCAACCATGGAGCTCTACTTTGAACGTGTCCATGGCTATGACAATGCAAATGGATATGCAAAGAGAAAGTAACTATAGCAAGGCTTGTTTATTCTGCTTTAATTTTGGTCACTATGCTAATCAAATAGCTAATCAGGAAACACCTCTGTTCAGTGAGTTAATAAAAATGTATGACACATGCTCCTGATGAAACAAACTACCCATCCTGGAATCCACAGGTGCTGCAAAAATAACTGCACATAACCAGGCAACTAATCCCTCATCACTGGGAGTGGAAGCTTTGAGTCAAATGTGCATACTTATCACCCCAGGTAGCTCTTAAACGTGAACTAATGCTTATAGGTTTACTAAAGGTCTTGCAGAAGAAGGATTATCTAAGAACACAAAGTATTTGGGTGTGGGGAGTTAAAATACAAGATTTCAGGGAGACTTCTCCTTGATTTTTCTAACCAACAGAAATGTGCTCTTTGGGCACATGCACACCTTCACAGGCATGTACAAAACCAAACAAGTGTGTAATCCTTGGGGTGATCAGATAAAATAACAGTCTAGCACTAGAATGGCACTAACAGCCCCTCTTTGGAAAATAGTGTATTTTTTCTCCATTTGGGGAACATATGAGTAAGTTCACTAAAATAAGCTGGAAAATATTCCTGACTCGTTCAAATGCAATCTGTGAGCTCCAAAAATAAGTAAAGATTGCTCCTAAGAAGTCTAGAACATGATATGATGCAAAGCAGTGGTAACAGATTAAGTGCTCTCATGCTCCCAAACATCTGAATCAGCCAGTTCTGCCTGGTTAACATGAAAATAAGATGTGTGCAGAGATCTTAAATTATAACTTTTCTCACAGGTCCTCAGATCTGGAATTTTAAAAATGCATTTGATGAAACATAAGTGGTGGTGATAAAAGTGTGTGTGTATCCACTCTAAAATTAACATAAGCACAAATTATTTCATACTTACTCATGGGCATAGGGAGCAGAGAACAGCACTGCTATTATAGAAAAAGTTCAATATTCTGCTTAATTATAAGATAAATACATTTCGCTTAATCATACACACACAAGCTCAAATTCCCCCCCACCCCGTGCCAAAACATCTCCTATGATCTTTAGTAAAGAAGAATTCAAACACAAATGAGAGTGGGTATGAAGTTGATGACAAAGCAAAACCGTGAGATGATGCAGCCAGCCAGGGAAGATGTAAATGTATTTCACAGGAAGTATGATGTCATTCATGTTTCTGCCCAAAGGAGGAGACATTTTCAGATCAACTCTAACCAGGAAGTTACTCTTTGTGCCAAAAGAACATGCTTTATACGTGGCTGGGTGAACATACAGTGTTCAGACTCCAGAGAACTAGAGCAGAGGGGCCTTACCGTTCTGAGAGATGAGCACCATTTCTGTGATGATAAGTACTTCCTGGTAAAGGATTTTATCAGATGGCTCTGAAAGAGGAAAAGGACACCCAAAGCATATTATTAACAATGGACTTTGAGTGGATACGAAAGCTGAGCCTTGCCATTTTGTGGAAATAGTAACCAAAGTCTGACAGAAGAGCATAACCATCCCAGTACATGATGTGTAGAGCATTACTGTTATTACAGGAGGGGATGCAATAAGGAATAGACGGAAAGAGGACTCATGGCCCCAGTTCCTCACCCTTCCCTTTACCATCACTCTTTACCATGTGAACGGCATTTCCTCCCCACCACCAAAAAAAAAAAAAAAGAGGCAGAATTCCTCATTTTGGGTTTGATCCTGGGGTATACTTTCACCAATGGAATGTAAATGGGAGTGATATGACCAAAGGCTTCTAAAGAGGTTTGAGTGACTGGGCGTTCTTCTGCCATTGCTGGAGAACTCAGCAAAAGAAGAACTTGCCCAGGCTGGAGGATGAGAGATAATGTGGGCCTATATCCTCTAACAGCAGCTGCAATCAGCCAAACTCCTGCCTACTCTTAGAACGGGGAGAATGAACTCTTATTTTGTGTGTCACCAAGAATTCTGAGGTTATTTGTTCCTAGGTAATACCTAACTGATAGAAAGAGAGTAATTCTCTTCAAGTGTATGAAGACATTTTCTTTCTTTACCTGGAAAGAGAAACTACTAGAAGAGATTCAGGTTAAAAATAGTATTGTTAGCACCTTTTTTAAAAAAAAGAGTTTCATGAATGGGAAAGATAAATGCTGAAGCCTCGATTAGCCTCTAGAAGAAACAAACCAAGTGATCTTTGCTCCTTCATACTTATTTGATCCCAGGCATAAAATCACAGATAAGCCAATAGAAAATAGAAATTTCACCTGATTAAAAACAGGCTTGGGCTTCCCTGGTGGCGCAGTGGTTGAGAATCTGCCTGGACGCAGGTTCGTACCCCGGTCCGGGAGGATCCCACATGCCGCGGAGCGGCTGGGCCCGTGAGCCATGGCCACTGAGCCTGCGCGTCCGGAGCCTGTGCTCCGCAACGGGAGAGGCCACAACACTGAGAGGCCCGCGTACCGCAAAAAAAAAAACAAAAAAAAAACCCAAAAAAAAACAGGCTCTATGGCAGTTTCTTGAAATAGATAAGAAATCTTTCTTTTATGTTGACCTACTCTACATGATATAGAGGGTCAATCTATTACTTTTGTTAAGACATATGGTTTGTCTTGGTCCTCATTAACTTGAATCTAGTTTATCAGAACAAATGCTCTCTTGAGAATTTAAATAACAGAGAAACATCTCAAAACTAAAAACAAGAGAAAAATCGTTTGGTTAAACTAAACTTTGAGTTAAATTAGAAGTTTTTATTTTATTAAATTACAAGTTGATGACAATCAAGAGAAACTTTATTTTCTTTTTTTAATTTTTAATGGAGTATAGTTGATTTACAATGTTGCATTAGTTTCAGGTGCACAGCAAAGTGAATCCGTTATATATATACATATATCCACTCTTTTTTAGGTAGGTCATTACAGAGTATTGAGTAGAGTTCCCTGTGCTATACAGTAGGTTCTTATTAGTTATTTATTTTATATATAGTAGTGTGTATATGTCAATACCAATCTTCCAATTTATCCTCCCCCCACCCCTTATTTAAGTTTTTTTTTTTTTTTTTGGCCGGGCTGCGTGGCATGCAGGATCTTAGTTCCCGGACCAGGGATCAAACCTGCGCCCCCTGCAGTGGAAGCGCAGAGTCTTAACCACTGGACCACCAGGGAAGTCCCAAGGGAAACTTTAGATGAATTTGCTTATGTGCAAATATCGAGTATAGTTGTTAAAAGTTCTTACTCTAGAGTCACACACATATAGTTACAGATCTCAGCTCTGACACTTAATACCTATGTGACCTTTGGTAGGAAGTTAGTTTCTGAGCGTGGTTGCCTATAGAGTAAGAAACTTATGCACAGAGTAAGTGTGCCCCTGCCACCATCATCATCAAAACCATCATCAATATCAAAATCATCATCATCATCAAAATCATCATCATCATCATTATCATAAAGAGTTTGGGGGAAGAAGGAATATGATCCAAGCTGTGCCTTGAGATGAATTTGGCAGGAATGCACAGAATGAATTGGAGAGGTCAAGCAAACTGGAAACACTAATCGTTTTATTTAGAATGTCTCTAACCTTTCCATCACCCTCTTGCAATATCCCATACACCCGCACACACCAGAGTTAGAGCAGAAAACCTAATACTAAAAGACAAATAAGGTAAGGCTGGCATTGCTGCCTGAAGCGAGTTATAGGCAAGGATCCAGACAGAAGTATTTCCCATCCCCACTTTGCTCAGGAGCTCAGGACTAAATAACGGACAGACAGACTCCAGGCTTATGCCTAGAGATCTCGCCCTCAGCACTCTCATGCATGCTCCTCCACGGTCTCTGCTGCCTACACTGCTGGCCATCTGTTACAATGGCATCGTGCCAGCTTACAGGATAGCTTGCTGGCTTTGCAGAAGCCCGGAGGCCAAGAAATGGTTTCGACAAGAAGCCCTTATGAAACTCACAAGCGTGCCTGGAGAGAATTCCTGATTGCCTCTCCTTCTCCCCACACAGCACTGCTGATGGTGATTTTTGCTTCGCGACATTTTATCTCACCTGTTGATTAAACTAGTTGGGTCTCCCATCCAGTCTCTCCATCTAAAAACATGAACCATGTGTAGGTACCTGTGGCTGCCAAGCAGACAGGTGGTGTTATTGCCTGCTTCCTGGCAGGGCTAATGGGAAGCAGCAGGGTTTCCATCAATACTCTCCTAGTGCCTCCTCTAATTCCCCAGGATTCTCTTCTATCCCCCAAGATACCTCCCTCTTTTTCCCAGTCCTTACACTATCTGTGAGATTTAGCAAATATTGCTTTGTTTTGCTTGTGTTCCACCTGTGTTCACATCAATTTAAATGGAAAGTATTAAAATATGTACATTTAAGTTATTCTCATAAGACACAAAGAAAGATATTTAAATACATCTGGTGTTTTAAACTAATGCTTATGCGTGACTATAACGTTTTATCATTACATTAAAGAACATATATCCTTTGGCAACCAGAAGAGTAAGTGTCACAATTTTAAGTTAATAAAATAAAAACCTTCAACCTAATGACCAAGAGCATTTTCAGTTTACATTCTGTTAGGTATTAGCGGGTTTTTTTAAAAAATAGAGAATGCATTCAAATATCTAGAGCATGTGGTAATAAGTACAACAAAAACACATTAGTCCTTAACAGTAGGTATTTGCACCTGTTAGGGAGAAAGTGCAGAGGTAAGTCACCTGATGATGATGAAAAGGATGTTGATTTCCTAGGCTTGATTTCCACTCATTCATTCATTCAATAACTCTGGGTCAGGCATTGGGCTTAAGGTTAATACGCAGAAAGCAGGTCATCCAGAATACCTCAGGTCAAGAATTTCACCATCTAGGTCATATGTGTATATGTGACCAGACAAACATAAAATAAAACAGAAATTCAGTGATGGGGACACACACAGGTATTACGAGAGTACTTACTCCAGCCTGGAAAGAAGTAGGGAAAGCTTCCTGGAAGAGCCCCAAAGCACGTTTCATTAAAAGTTTGAGTTCATAAAGCATAAGAAGAATTAGATCATCACTTGTCATTATTTAACAGGTTGGATGATTCTACACATCTATTCATTACTCAAATCTGGCAAAAATTTCTGGGTTAGATTAAAAAGAATCTACGAAATGGGACTAATTCTTGTTCTCTGTCACCAGAGAGTGGATATAAGAATCCACAGAGATAAAGTATACAGCATTGTATAAATGAAAATTATTATCATTTATCTCTGGTATTCTTTTTCATCTACGGAAGGATCAAAAAAAACCCAAGAAAAATAAGAAAAAACTACAAGAAATATAATTAGTCTTTGCTCATTCATTTCAGAGATGAAGTTTTCTAGATGATCATGGAATCTTAGCACCAACAAAGGCTCTATGGGGGTCTGTTTGTCCACCTCTCTGGCTTCTGAGGGAGGACAGAAGCCCCAAATGGTGAGCAACCTTGCCCATTCCTTCCAGCACTACTAAGACTGTCTTCCTTTCTAGAAACGTCCTCCTCGTTAGGATGCCTCCTTGGTTACATTATGGGTGGGATATAGGATATGGGGAAAGCTGCAGATGCTGACAACTGCACTGAGTCCTCAAGAAACGAGCAAACAAAACAGACTAAATTTCTAATTCTTCTTTATAGATCATTACCATTGATATGTTTTCTTCCAAATAACTCAAGGTGCCTCGTGACACTCAGTTTATAGTAAAAGAAGGAGCTGTTTTGAAAATGTGCCTCGTCCCTGTCTGAGCAAAAGCAACTCGAAGGCTTAGAGTGAGTGACAGAAAAGAAATGGACAAAATGGGAAAAAGTGGCAATATTGGATAATACATTACCACTGGCCAGAAGAACAGAACCTGAATTCCAGACCCAACCTTGTCCCTGCTTTACTCTGAGAATATCCACCAGGCATATGGTGGCAAATGAAGACCTTCATTTCTTCATCTAGTACATAAGGGAGTCGACCAAGCAATTCCCTGGCTTCCTTCCAGCTCTCAGCCAATCGAAATCTTGAACCAAGAAACTCCCCCCATAAGCTCCATCCACAGTACTAATGGTTTCTTCCACTATGCTCCTGGCACCGTGGAGACTTACTAATGTATATGAGAAGCCCATAACAGACTATAAACTTCTACGGGTCAAATGACAACTTTGTAGTTTCCCTTATTTATAACCTTTTAGGTAACTCCTCATAGATAAAGGATCTTATTTAAACGTGGTCAAGAGGTAAAATGATTAACTTTCCTAATATTTCCGGTGTTTGATTCTTTCTGTTACTGCCCAGTATTATTTGTATTGATATTTCAGAAGCAAAATAATGAAACATGATTTTTTCTTTCATTTTTTTTTTAGAGTGTCCAAGAAGAGTTAAATTCTAGGATTTTATTTGAGTCAACATTATAAGATTAGCTATCTCCCAGAAGGTGGGAGGGCAGTAGAGGAGGTGATATTTCAACATCTAAATATTTGAAATGAAAAACGTGTGTATATATTCACGTATACGTATATATCATCCCCAAGTATGTATGTATATTCTCCCCTGATATACAATCTCAGTAAAATATCAGAGAGAAAAAATGTCAGACATACATAGCATAGCAATCAAGGGCTAATGAAGATCCAGGTATTAAATCAATTAAGAAGTATCAAAAGCTACCTAATCATCAAGGAACAAAATTGGCACCACAATATGTAGTGAGTATGGGAAAGCCTAATTTACTAAACATACCCTGCAGTCACATAATTGCATGTAATTTTACCAGCATAATTAACTAATTTAATTACCACTTCTCAAGTGCATCAATTATTGACATTACAGAGTTTTCAGACAGCAGAATTACTGTGTGGTACATCCAGAGAATGCAAAATGCTTTGTATGCCGATTTTCCCAGTCACAGTCAACTACTGAAGAAGAATGTGGAGTTGGACGGACAAAATTTCTGTTGCGCAAGGCTCCGTTGGGCAGGTTGAAAGAGGGAGCTCCCCCAAACGTGTCTGGCACGAGGCGGAGAAGGGGAGGAAGCCCCAAGGCTACGCTCCTCAAGGCAGTTCTTTGCCAGGGTGCAGAAAAAATGCACAGAACCCAGGCAGGGAAAGGCTATAATTTTTTTAAAAAGATGATGCAACCGCAATTCAAAATGCCTAAGAAGACTACTGGCAAGAAGGAGGGGAAATAAAGGAAACAGAAGTTGAACATTTCATTGAAGAATCGAAGCCAGCCTTTGAGAATAAGGTTTTTCTTTCATATATAGTGATAAAAGAGGCTACTATTGATTACATTTATATGATATCCCAGGACATCTGGGAAGCCCCCTACATCTGTTATCTCATTTCTCCAAATGGTCCTGTGAGGCAGATATTACAGATAACATATATGTGTTTGTTACCCTACTTGTCAAATCAGTAAGATGTTGTATTTCACTCTCAGATGGGTCATAGCTTTACAGCTGTTTAGAAGAAACAGGCGTCATCAGTTGAGCCTGTTCTCATGTCCATGAACTTTGTGAACAGAGATGGCTGGAACTCCAGGAGCTCTGGAAGAATTGTGTGTTTCTTTTACATTGCTCTTCTGCAGCTGACCTTTGCACAGCTGCTTCATACTATCCAGAGGTGGCTGAACTGTGAAATAGTGCTCACATTAGCGGAGTATTTTAATGAGACCATTTAATGTGGAGTAAGGGATGTGAGACTAGCATGCCTTTCTTACCTTTTGAGTCCTTGGATAGGTACATTGTCTTTGGATTAAAAAGGAGGTAACTCCTTTATTGGCTCTGGAAATAAGAAAGGAAGCCTTTACTACTTCTATCTTTAGGAGTTGATTTATTGCTTCCCTTGTAAGTGACTTAGTCAAGCAATTCAAAAATTAACTCAAAGAAAAGGAAAATATGTTTTCACTCACATGGTTGAAAATCAGATTACAGTCTAAAGATCTGAACCTTCTATTGGGGAAAAACTTTCAGAGCCTGGGAATAACTGGTTGCAAATTTACTGGGCCAGCTTTTACAGAGAGTCAGTTTCTGAGAATCATGTTTATTTACTTTATGTAATAAACTTTTTGGAACTGAGAGCTGGAGACCTAGAATTATTACCTCATCCTTGGTGTGTATCACTAAGCAGGGCAAAGTTGTCACGAGCATGAAGTTTCCTTTGGAGCTTTCACCAGCCCCTGTATACAGTGTTTTTAATAATATATAATGCTTTTTCCTCCCGCCACCATCTTTCAAAGTCACACAGCTCCTTTCTGTCTTCTTCTACCCTCTATCTTAAGGTGGCTTAAATTTAAGTCAATGTATTACCTCTATACATTGCATTACCTCTAATAGGGGTATTTAATGTAAGCTTCCTCTATGATTTTCTATGCAAAGTTTTAGATCTTTTAAAACTATTAAAACTTTGTAATATGAATTCTAATGTTAATAATCAAGTGAGAAATGGTACTGGGGGCTTAGGGAGATGGGTGGGTAAAGAGTCTGTCCTGTGCTCCTAAAACCACAAAAGATTAGTAGCACTTCTTCCTCCATGAAAGGTTGTTTCCGGGATCCAGACACACTCCTGTGACTCAAGCCCACTGAATTTTTCAGTTCTAATCTAATTCTCTCTGAAATGTATTAATACAACCCATAGAAGAGTCAATAAAATATGTTCTGCATGAGAAAAGCCTTTCCATTTCAGGAATGCCTGTTATGAGAAGTTTATTAACTTAAGTCTATGTGTCTGTCTAGAGGAAGTCTGTACTAATTAGGCTTTAAATTAACCGCAGTCCTCAATTCACCCAAGCTAAAGATATTGACTCTTCACTTCCTGTTACCATTACCCACATGTATTGTGCTTTTGGTAACGTGGGTCCATGTGGGCAAGGGCTCAGGAAGACCAGTTAAAAAGGAAGAAAGAGGTCACTCTAGTTAGCTGGTGCTAAAATAATGCAGTTAGACCAAAAACACCCCTTACCATCATTAAGAAAAAGATATAGAAATAAAGACCCCATGGAAAGATGCAAGAGCTCCCGTAGAGAGAGCAAATACGTGTAAGGCATAGTCCTTCCAATGGCACTCATAATCTCGCCAGGCATTCGGAGCAGTCCATAAATAAGAATAGTACAAGAATGAATCAATATGCTAGAAGAGCCAGAAGGAGAGAACTGTTAAGAAGCGTATTCAAGGAAGTCTTCATGGGAGACATAAAATTTAAATAAATCTCAAAGGAAAGTTAGGATTTAACACAGAGGGTTAAGAGAAGAGTGTAGAACGAGCATAGGAAACACCACGATCAAAAGCACAGAGGTGGGAAGTTTGTGAGGAGACAGGCGGTATCCAGGTGGCCAGAAGCACAGTGGCCACGTACAATATCAGGAAGTGGCAGTGGGAGGAGGGGAAAGAAGATATGTGAGTGAGGTCCCAAAGCTCTAGTAAAGTCCCAGCCTTACTACTGAGTAGTCGCAACATCCAGAAAAGCTACTTCACCTTTCCAGATGTAAAATGAACAGGTTTAGTTGAACAATCTCTGTGCTCCTTCCCAAGTCTATACAAATCCTATGAGTTGACATTGAAGTTTGCCATTTTACATGCTTATAAATATTTCTTTGTTTTTCATCTTTGGCACACCTTCCTGGTCTTCTCCATAGCTACTACAATCTCTCATTGTAGTTTAGTTCCCATGCAGGACCAATTCATTTTATAGCAATCAAACTTATAATACCGCTTTCAACCACATTTTGGGGATGGGATTAGAGGACTCCCTACAGAGGATCCCCAAATAGCAGTCAGCTGAGTCAGGGAAGCCTGCAGATTGCTTCGGCCATCTAGGTCCTTTCTTTTCTGCCAATGCTTTTCAAGCAAGTGATCTGCCCACCTGGTCACCATATCTTCACAATCATAGTTTCACTCCTTATACTCGGAATTGGCTTCTGCCACCACGCAATTTAAAAGAACCTTATTTTACAAGATTACTGGCAACCTTCTGTGTGAATTCTCTGCAGCACTGTTGATGTATGGCTATGGGAAAGGACCTTCGTAGCTAAGAGTCAGATATATGCTTCAGTTGGTCAGCACAGATTGCTGAGAATGGTGAATTCCCAGAACTGATTAATATTATTGATCAAGCTCAGCACCCTCCAGGACCACAGAGAGATTTTTTTTTTCTCCTGACACCAAATATGTGGTGTCTTTGCAAAACACCCATCAATTCTCCGATTCTCTGACACCAACTGGGTGTACAACATTCAACTCAATTTTGGCATTAAATACCTGGAGTTATTATCAGACCCCAAAGGTTAAGGGCTCAGTCCTACAAGACTACTCTCACTTCCGACACGAGCAGCAAGGGGTTACCCAGGCTACCCACACTTCTTGACTGGCTACAAATTCAAGGATTCCCACCATCACCCTCTCAGGTTCGATAATTCACTTGAATTACTCATAGAATTCAGGAAAGTGCTTTATAATGAATACTGGTTCATTATAAAGGATGCAACTCAGGAACGGTCAAAACGAAGAAATGCACCTGGCAAGGTATGAGGCGGGGATGGACAGTGCGTGGCTTTCATGCCCTCTCCAGACACTCCATCCTCCTAGCAATCTGATGAGTTCACCAGCCCAAGAGCTCTCCAAACTCTTGTTTAGAAGTTTTCGTGGAGCTTTCATTATGTAGGCTTAATTGATTAAATTGTTGGCCTTTGATGACTGACTTCAATCTTCAGCTCCCTCTCCTTCCAGAGATGGGGGTTAGGAGAAAGCACTGAAATATCCAACCTTCTAATCATGCCTTGGTTCTGGTGACCAGTCCCCATGCAGAAGGTATCTAGGAGTCCCTGCCAGCAGTCATCTCATTAGCATAGGAAAAGCACTGTTGTCACTCAGGAGATCTGCAGTGTTTTAGGAGCTCTGTGCCAGGAACCAGGACAAAGATCAAATATTTATTTTTTATTATACCACAGCCACCTTATCTAATATTATCAGGGCATGTCATGATTCTACCTCCTGGCTCTTAAATAAGCATTTCTCTCTTTTGGCCCAGAAAGAAAATCCAGGATGACCTGGGAGAAATATTTCTTATGGTGATTCCTCTGTCCAGGACCATATTCATTAGCTACTTGAAGTGTACAGAGACATAACATAGGCTAAAGTTGGCACCTCTGGAATATTGAGGATCGATCAGAAAGAGGATAATTATTCATCAAGAACTCACGGTTGTTTGGACAACATTCAGTCCTCAGCCCTCTCTGCTCATTTCACTCTCTGTATTTCCTTCAGATATCATCTCACAGCAAGGTTTCCACTGTGGAAATGGTGATCCGTATGAAAAATAACTCTCCAAGCCACATCTCTAACCCTCTGTCCTGAACCCAGGCCTTCAACATCAACTGACAACTGTGTGTTACCTACTGAATATTACAATATCATTTCCTTCTCAACACCCCAAACTACGCCTATCATCTCCCCCTGAAATAAAATTCCTCCCAATTGCTCTGTACTTCTTTTTTGTGGTAGGACTACTACGCACTCTCGAATTCTCAAGGTCAAAATCTGAACACAAACTTTAACCTTTCCTTTTCCCCAAATCTCACATCCAAGCAATTATCACTCTTGTCAATTATTTTTCAGTAGGCATTCTTAGAGAAAAAGACAAATACTGTACGATCTCACTTATATGTGGAATCTAAAAACAAAGCAAAATGAAACAGCTAGCTCATAGATACAGAGAACAGATTGGTGGTTGCCAGAGGTGGGAGTTGGGGATGGGGTGGGGAAAGATGGTCAAAAGTTACTAAATTCCAGCTATAAAATAAATAAGTCATGGAAATGTAATGTATATTATGGCAAGTATAGTTAATAATGCTGTAATGCATGTTGAAAGTTGCTAACAGAGTAGATCTTATAAGTTCTTATCATAAGAAAAAATAATTTGTAACTAGGTATGGTAATGGAGGTTAACTAGACTTATTGTGATGATCATTTCATAATATATACAAATATCGAATCATTATGTTTTACACTTGAAACTGATATAATGTTATGTCAAGTATACCTCAATTTAAAAATAAATAAATAAAACGGAAAGGCAAGAAAACAAAAAAAACAAGAAGCACATATCATAATAAATATATTAATAAACTATAATTACTTTCTTAATAAACAGCATTATAGTACATGCCAAAAAAAAGAAAAAAACAACACCATTCTTATATTTGTTCCTTTTTTCCCACTTCTGTGGCAACCTCTAGCCCTGAAGGTCAATTCAATGTTGGAATAAACTGAGTTGTCACCTTGTGATGGGATAGTGGCTGATCTGTTGCCAACAATTTCTCTGTCTTGAGCTCACTATGCCTACCATCACAGGATTAATTTCATTAATATAGTGCTCTCTTTACTAAGATTCCTCCCTTCAGAATGTAATGGTACCCATTCCCAAATTTCTTAACCTACTCTTCAAGAGTTTGCATAGTCTTACCCTTAACGAACTCTTTAGATACTTCTTCTACTTCTCTTATACATGAAACCCTCACTCCAATTAGATTGCTCTACTCTGATATACTTGAAATCAGAAGTTCAAGTCCTGCCTCAGCCACCTTATTGCTGCGAGACTTTGAAAACTCATTTCCCTCTCTGAAAGTATGTTCATCAAAAAATGGGGGTAATAAATACCATCATCTTAAGGTTGTATTGATTATGTAATTAAACATCAAATACAAGAAGAGTTTCATCTGCTCCCCGCAACGAAAAATCTCTCATGCCGCAACAAAGATCCCGCGTGCCGCAGCTAAGACCTGACACAGCCAAATAAATAAATAAGTAAATAGATAAATAAACAAATTTTGTTTAAAAGTTTAAAAAAATAAAGTAAGCTCTAAAAAAAGAGTTTCATAAACCCTTCCATACCATACAAATTAATTATCTTTATTAGTTATTATTGAATCAGGAAATAGGAACTGTGCCTCACTCATTGCTTTATATCTAGCACTTGGCATAGTGCCTAATGCATAGGCCCTCAATAAATATTAGTTGAGTAAATGGATAAATGAATAATATTATAATTGTCTTTGCTATATCCTGAAGACTCACGAAGAACTTTAACACCATAACTTCCTTCCTCAGAATCTTATGTATTTATGGTCTGTAAAATGTTAGCTGTACTCTTATATGAGTTTGATTTGTCTTCCCAGCTAGATCATAGTTGAATTGAAGGTTGGGATTTCATTATATCTCTTTGTATTCCTTGCAGAGTACCTATCATCTTAACAATAACTTTAAATCTCTTAGCAATACACAAACATTGTCGGTTTCCCTAATGCGATTCTTTAAATTATCACGGAGGAGTGTGTGTGTATGTGTGTAGTTGTATGTACCAAATCTAAGTACACCAGAGAGCTCAAGTCACTTCTGAATTAATTGGACTCTGAAACCAAACATCTCACCCTTATTAGCAAGTATTTCCACATGCAGTGTCTCTCTCTGCTACTAATTTGAGGAAAATGCCTTCCACTAACAAACCTTCATTCTCCCCATCAAAATGATGTCTAGGATGACATCCTTAGACAAATATGCTCCTCATTAGAATTTTCTACTTGCTATGTTTCCTTTAGTTTATTTTTATTCCTAAACATCTGAAATATTTAGTTGTACAGAAACATGAGCAGCTCTTATGCACAGATCACAGATTTATTTATTTATTTGTTTGTTTAAAACTAAAACCATTTGGAAGAGATAAGTGACAGAACATCCAAATAGCCATTCTTTGCAGTTTTAGGGTAATGAGAAGAAGAAAAAAGCTCTCTGGGCTTAGAGAATAAGGTTAACAACAATCAATCTTCCATCTCACAAATTGAAAATTTCATCCATACAACTGACTTCCTCACTTTAGCTTTTTACCATCACGATGACAGATCTTGCAGCAGAATCAGAACAATTTACAACATCTTGTGTCATTGTAGCAGCTTTTCATTCTGTTGGGGTTGAGACTGGGAGAAGCCTGAGAGTTAACTTTAATAAGACTAATCAGCCCGTCTTGACAATAGAGGGGAAGGAACAGGGACAGGTAGATGACTGTATGTTTTGACATCAAGGCCGTTAACATGCAAATCATATGCAAAATCACATGCTAACAAGTTTGAGCCTTTGTTTGTGGTTGGACACTTTTTCCCCCCAAATGGACAACAGCCCTGATTCAATTTTATACAGGAAGGCACTTCGCAAGTCACTTGCTGTGCAGGAGAAAAATATAAAATGCTCTTTGAGCACTTGTTCTGACCTCTTTGGAAGAGCAGGATTCCTTTAAATCTGACTTTATTGCCTGCTCACAGTAAGGAAGCACCGAAGCATGGCAAGGAACAGAAGCCCATGTAATGCCTGTGCTCACTGCACACAGTAAATAACACACAGTGAGAACACAGGGCAGCCAACGCAGACAGCGTCCTTCACATCACCCAGAGGCCACTGCAGAGCCCCCAGGGACAAGAAGCATTAATTATGGACTAATGATGCCATTTGCATGCACATTTTTAAAAATAGTAGTGAACATAACCCTAATAATTGAGGATGAGTGAGATGAGGCTGCATTAAAATGCTCTACTGAGTCTCTTATCTCATTTTAAAGAAAGACCTCTATCACCTTGGTGCTCATCAGAACACATTAACGTTGGGTAACCATGAGACAGGGAATGTTATGCTGGTTCTGTACAGATACAATTGCTTCATCAACCAGTTTTTGAAGTGTTTCCTCTATATATAATCTCTTATGATCATCAACTCAAGATTCTGGTGATGGGTAACAATAAAATATAATAACTTTTGATGTGAGTGAGAAGACAAAATAAAATGTAAGAAATTTTGATGCAGGTGGAAAGATAAGGGTTACATAAATCATAAATCGGGCATCATTTTGTATGTATATTAGGATTATGTTCTGGAACAATCAAGTACCATTTGGTGTGATCCAGACAATTATCAAATTGGAGGACAAGAGGGGAAAAATCAGTTCAGGAAAGTGGCTCAAAGCCAGGGAGGGTCTTGGTATTGTTATAGGCTCAAGAGTAAACTTTGTGCCCTCAGAGGAGGGCACCAGCCAAAGCAGGAGCTGAAGCTTTGCAGCTTAGGAAGGCCAGAGACCACGGAAGCCTGAGCTGAACTTGGTTTCCATAGGATTTCTCTGTCCACTGACGAAAGAGCTGCTGGTCAGCTAGGTCTTTTGTGCCGAGCTCTCTGTGTTCCGAATTGAGAAGAGTCAGGCAGATGGGCAGCTTGAGATCCCTTTAAAGTTTCTCCTTTTCAGAAATTTATTTTATAAAACACATTATATGCACCCTTTTAATTTCATTTGATTCACACTCATATGTTGTACAGAACCATTTGAAACAAACAGAAGTGTTGATTCTAAGCCCATTTGGGCAGCATCTCTCACTCTGACTTTCTACTTCCCACAATTCCTTTATAATAATACTATTTTTTTGAAATAGTTCTCTCACAAAATAAAATTAAACCTCACTTAGCCAAAAGAAAAATTGATACCCCCTCGTTTTCCTCATAACAAATATCAATATTTTAATGTCCTCCCAATATTAATAAAACTAGAAACTGAATGATGGCATCTTAAATATTTACAACCTCCAATTTCAATAAGGCATCTTAATAAAAGTTACGGCATCAGGAATGAAGATCTATGACGTGCTAGAGTTTTTAGAGGAGGTGCTAGGCTGATGTTTCAGGATCACCTGGACTCTCCATGATGTGGTTAGAAGGGGGCTCAGGAAATCAAAATAAAAGGCCCTTATAAATAAGCTATAAGAAAGTAAGTTAATGGAGGGACTTCCTTGGTGGTCCCGTGGTTAAGACTCCGTGCTCTCAATGCAGGAGGCCCGGGTTCAATCCCTAGTCAGGGAATTAGATCCTGTACGCCACAACTAAAAGATCCCGCATGTCACAGCGAAGATCCCACGTACTACAACTAAGACCCAGCGCAGCCAAATAAACTTAAAAAATTTTAAAAAGAAAGAAAGAAGGAAAGTTAATGGAATATTTACAACTGAAAAAAGCCATCGTGATCATCTATCTCTCTATCATTATTCTGAAGACGAAAAACCTGGGATCCAGAGGTTACTACTTGCCAAGAATTACAAATCGTATTAGTGACAGACCTAGAACCAGAATAGAGGTCACCTGACATGCATTCCAGAGTTTGGGTTTGTTTCTCTTCCTCCATGTGAGATGGGGTATAATAAATGTTGTCACAGGACAATGGAGTTGGGAAAGGTTGTGTCCCTTCAGTGTTTCACAGCACATGATGTAGGCAATTCTTACAAATTTTGCTGGGTATGTTTCTCTGCCTGTAGGAAATAGGTGTTAGGACCTCAAGAGGAGGCACTTTGGTGCTTATTATTATTAGTTATATGAATAGTCACATTTTATATTGCTGTAGATTTATGCCTTTTCCAAAGTACTTTCATGAACTTCATTCATTCACTCTACTATTTCATAAATACTGTGCACTTTGCTAAGCCTACATTATTTTATTAATTTTCATATCAAGCCCATATTGCAGGTATTATTAGTCCATTTTATAGGCAAAAACAGGCCAACAGAGGTAGCATAACCTGCCCCAGGTTACTATTACTGGTCAACCACAGAACCAGGTATCAAACCCCAATCTCTCTGACCCCAAAGCCCAAGTTCTCAACCACATTACTAGGTAACTTCCACGATGACATGCATGTGCATGTGCGTCCACCTGGATTAGGTTATCTAATTATCACAAAAGTACCAGAAGGTCTATACTATGTAACCGTATTACAGATCACTTATTCATTCATCCAATAAATATATGTAAGTGCCTACTGTTGCCTACAGCAATCTTCTACTCAAGGAGGTAGAAGGATGAACAAGATGCATAACATTCCTGTCCTCATTGAGCTTACTTTCTGGGGAAAACAGGCTATAAGCAAGCAAGTGTATAAACGTATAACACAATTTCAGGTAAATGCCAAGAAGAAACTAAATAGAACAAGGGGATAGAATGGCACTGGGAGGGGAGAGGGGCACATTTTAAATATGGAGGTCAAGGAAGGCCATTCTCAGCGGGTGATCTCAAAGCAGAAACTTCTATCAGGAGAAAGAGTGAGCTATATCAAGCTCTGATGAAATGAATCCTTAGAAGATGATGGTGAAACCCAGCCACAGAAAAATAAAGTCACCTAGTCTAAGGTCGTATAGCTGGGAGTCAAGTCCAGGCCTCTCAGTCCTGCCCTTTTTCTACTGCAACCTTAACGTTTCTGCAGGTCAACCTTAAACCAACCAGTCATGGCATTTCCATTTCCTCTTATTCTCTACAAGTGCTTTTAAAAACAATTTTCATACAGAGACAAATAAAGGGAATATATGTTTTCCCTTTTGCCAGCTAGTTAACCAGAAAGAATTTGCTAAAAACCTCCTACAGAGCAGTTCTCAGAGGATATCAGATATAAGAATTCTCCATTTTTATTATGAACAGGGGGGAAAAAGACATTCTCATCTTTGACATGCCTTCTTGAATACTATTTCTTCCCACTGTTACATTTATGAGCGGTTTTTATGATACACTCAAGTGTATATTTTATTTGTTTTTGGAATGGAACTGAATTGTTTTGCTCCCTACAAGCCTAAATTGGAAGAAAATCCCATCTGAGGCATATTATGGGGACCTGCCCTTACTTTCCTGAGATTATCTGAGAACTCTGGGCTGACACAGTCTGAGAACCCTGGACGGGGGGAGCTCTGGCTTGCCAGTTTCAGTAGCCTCCCCAAGAGATGCTCGTTGCCCACGATCACCTGGCACACAAATAGTTGGTTGGATGGCTCAGGTGGCAGTGTCCATACTTTTCAAGCTAAAGTCAGCAGCCAGGATCTTCACTGCCACTCTCAAGGCCACACATTCGGTGATCTGTATTCAGGTGTCCCCAGGGCCTCTCCTCAGAGGTTCTGCCACCTAATGGGCATTCCTTAGAAATGGGTGTCATTTGCCAACTACCTTCATCTCTTTGGGACAATCCAGCAAAATACACGTGGATGGGCTCTAAACACAAAGGTGATCTCCTCCCTCCTGTACTCCTTCTCACACTTTAGAGTTCATAAAACTCCCTGGAGAATTTAATAACCTAAATGGGAAAAGAATCTGAAAAAGAACAGATACATGTATATGTATAACTGAATCACTTTGCTGTACACCTGAAATATAAAATAAAAATTTTAAATAAACAAATAAAACAGAGCACATATAAGATCCAACAAAACACAGGGGGCTTCCCTGGTGGCACAGTGGTTGAGAGTCCACCTGCCGATGCAGGGGACGCGGGTTCGTGCCCCGGTCCGGGAGGATCCCACATGCCGCAGAGCGGCTGGGCCCGTGTGCCATGGCCGCTGAGCCTGCGTGTCTGGGGCCTGTGCTCCGCAATGGGAGAGGCCACAGCAGTGAGAGGCCCGCATAACGCAGAGAAAAAAAAAAACAAAAAAACACAGATTGCTGGTCTCCACCTGAGAGATTCTGCTTCAGTTGACCCGAGGTTGGGCCCAAGAATGTCCATTTCTAACAAGCTCCCGGGTGATGCTGCTGGTCCTTGGACCACTCTGAGTAGCACTGCTTATGTTACTTTTGCTTAAAGGGGAGAAAAACGTACCTTCTCATCCCTTTTGTGGAAGACTGTAGGGCCATAAAAAGGACAGGACCCCAATTAATTTTTCAGTAACTCACACTGTCACACTAATGGAAACAGAAGAGGGAGAAAATAATATAGGAAATTTTATTTCCTGAAACACTGATGTGGAATGCTTTTCTGAAGGGGTCTTCACTGGTGGACCTCCTTACCACTGCTGCCACCCCACACCAGACAGATCTTGGCTGGCTTATAAACCTGCTCTCAGGTAGAACAGCTGCAAAAGGAACAGTTGGGAAATTTTTCATAGGGAAGTCTAGGCATTTCCTTTTCGGTACCAATTAACCAGCCAGAACTAGAACGCTCAGCTGCCCCGGCGCACAAAAACTCATTGTGTGGCAGACAGTGTCTCTCATAGCATCAAGAATTTCATATTGAAAGTGTAGAGGGAAATGAGCAGAAGAAAAAAAACACATATATGTGTAACACATTTCAAAACCCGAGAGCTTTTTCTCTCGCCACCATGCATTTTTCACACTTTTTTCCTACATGACACTGTAATCCTGTGTATGTTTGCCCTCTGCCTTCCACTATAACACCCTGCTGAGGCTATATTCTTTTCTTCTTGGCTTTCTGCTGGCTTTTGGCAAAGAAGTAGCCTGGAATCCTAGGCAAAAACACATTTATATCTAATACCTCTTTTCATAACTTGCACCTTTACTAACTCTCATTTTAAAAACTGGTCCATGGACAAATATTATATGATATTGCTTATATGTGGAATCTGAAAAACATGGTACAAATGAACTTATGTACAAAAGAGAAATAGACCCACAGACATAGAAAACAAACTTATGGTTACCAAAGGGGAAAAGGGTGGGGGACGGATAAATTAGGAGTTTGGGATTAACATGTACACACTATTATATATAAAATAAACAACAAGGACCTACTGTATAGCACAAGGAACTATACTTAATATTTTGTAATAAGCTATAAGGGAAAAGAATTTGAAAAAGAATATATATACATATGTCTGAATCACTCTGTTGTACACCTGAAACTAACACAACATTGTAAATCAACTATACTTCAATTAAAAATAAAACTGGTCCATGGATTCTGCAAGAAATACTATAGAAGCACATTGTGGTGCAAGGAATCAAAGAACTTGGGCAGAGAGCACGTCACATTATTTGGAAAGTCTTGCTTCCCCACAGTATATCTATGCTTTCATAACAAAGCTAGGCAAACTGGAATGAAGGTATGTTCTGGAAGTACTTAAAAGAAGCAACTTCTAAATCAACTCAGTCCCAAGTAGCTGTTTTCTCTAATGTAAAATAATCTCAAGCTACTCTGGGGAGCCTGTTCTGTACTTAGAAGCTATGTAAAGAAAGAGCCTGGAAAAAGTTACCACGAAGTCAAGGCTAGGATAGACACCCAAGTATTGAAGGGGTGCCTCGAAATTGCCAGAGAGCCTTTAATGGGCTAGAGGGAAGATGGATAAAAATCCAGCAACAACAGCACTATTCACCTAGAGCAACCCTACGTTACTATGGCAGTGTGATCTCCAATTCAGTCTCATCGTGGACACACCAGGAAAGAAAAAGAAGGAAATGCTTGCACTTTATCCTATCCTGAGGCTATGCTCAATTTAGATATCCTGGCAAGCAAATTCTGCACTTTCCCTTCTTTGGCAGCCTGTATTATAAGGACACCAGCTATCACAATGAATGAATCATTCATTCATTCATTCATTCTTTGACCTTTCTCTCCCCATATGTCATGGTGACAGCAAAATTCTTGAGAAGTAGAGTAAGTCAGTTTTGCTCCACAATGTGGATGAGACAGAGTTATTATCTATTTAAGAAAAAATAGAATATTTCTGATATTAATGGTCAATAAAATAACCTTCACAAATGTTAAAGCAAACATGGAAAAATAAAACAAAGGAACAAGTAGGACCATTTCCCCTCACCTATCAATGTAATTTTTCCCTCCCAAGGACAGTCATGACTTCATATCCTTTCTATATGTGAGAAAATGGAGCTGGGCATTCTAGCCACTGACTTGCTAATTAACATTCTAACCAAGAATGCTCTGCTAGAGATATTAGAAATCAAGTTACCCACAGGACTGTCATCTTGTTTGTAACCCAAAGCACTGATGCTTTGGCTTACAACTCTGAAGGTTTCATTACTGTCTGCTGTGTCTTCATTCTCCTTTGGAATGTCTCCAATTTCCCCAGGAACACAGGTGGTCTTTTGAATAAACAGAACTAACATATTGAGCTCCATAAGCTCTATGATGATATGCATTTCTCTCGTTCACAGCTGTTGCTTGCACAGTTGGAATACTGTGCAACTATGAGGTGGCTACTTAGTGAAAGGGAGGTTGCTATTCAGAGTATAAATTCACAGAAAGGCATCTTCAGGTAAAGAAGGAACAGAAAATAACAAGTGGTGCTCTCTACAGGGATCTGTGTATTTTTCGTTATCTACGTGAGGGAAGTGAAAATGTGTTTAGGATCCATTGAAGGATGTGATGGTATTCATCCTACTTCAGAGATATCCCATTGCTGAGCGGATAGCATTCTATCATGAAATAGTTGGTGTAGAAGCCCTGAGTAGACAAGCTCCATACTTCTGGCATTTAATAAAACTCAAATGGTAGCTGTAATGAAATTATTTTACCACTTCTCATTCATCGAAGACTAAAAGTGAGGAATACATGGGATAATATAACGTCCATTTTACAATGGCGCCAGTATCAATGTTCAAGGGTTTAAATAACACAAGCGAGTCAAAACTCAAGCAAAGACAATGATGTTTATACTGCAGAGTTGTGACACCTCACTTTGGGCACAGCAATCTTGAAATGTTCTCTCTATAATTCCTCTCCGAATGTAAAATTAATCATGAAGACTTTCAATAGCTTTACTTACTGAACTGCACCTTATTATTTACAACAACCCAAGGAAAGGCTTTAGCAACTGAGACAATGTTACTGCATGACAAAAGGTGGAAGACATGTCTAATAAAACAAAACCAAACCAATGAAAAAGGACCAACTATTGACAACACAGAGGTAAACTTTTTAACAGGGGTTCTCAATTGACATATGAAATCTAAATTGGACTTTTTGTTTTGTTTTGTTTTTGTTTTTTGCGGTACACAGGCCTCTCACCGCCGTGGCCTCTCCCGTTGCGGAGCACAGGCTCCGGACGCGCAGGCCCAGCGGCCACGGCTCACGGGCCCAGCCGCTCCGCGGCATGCGGGATCCTCCCGGACCGGGGCATGAACCCACATCCCCTGCATTAGCAGGTGGACTCTCAACCACTGTGCCACCAGGAAAGCCCTAAATGGGACTTTTTATTTAAGAGGGTGGATTAAGCACAGAATGAAATCTTCTTTTTCATAAAACTCATAGAAATGATAGAAAAGAGCTAAAGAAAAATGATTAAACACATATTTATGCTTGGAAACCAAAGAAGAGTATCTCCGTAGATTAGAAAGACGTATCTCAAAATGGGAAACAAACAGGAAGCTACAGTGGTAAAAAGAGGCCAATGCTTTCAAAAGACTATATTGCTATAAATGCATATATCTAGATATATATGTGTACGTGTGTGTGTGTTTGTGTGTATGTGCTCATTTGCAGGAAAGATTTTGTCAAACATACTATCTAGTTGTTTATACTCCAAGGGTCATGTAAAATTTGAACTTTAAGTTCTCAAGATTTGGGTTAATGCTGCTACAAGGTGGTCTCCTAAGGCAGTCATTTAGAATCCATGATGGGCAAGAAGAAGGCATTCCTAGAAAATGAAAACACAGCAGCAAGACACCAAGCATCTGGAAATCTAACGTGTGAAGGAGGGAAAACAGGATACACTTATGGAAGAGTTTAAACTTTGAAGGATAGAAATAATAAAGAAATCTGAAAATATTTTAATATGTATATTTAGTACCCAGGAAGATAGTAGTTATTTGTTTTTTACAGAATATGGAAAATATGCCATTGACTAATGCCTGACACATATGAAGCACTCTATGAATGCTAGCCATTATTTTCTGTCACTACAGTACTGGCTTCATGAAGGCAGAGAACTTGTTTTATTTACCACTATATTCTCCAGCACCTAGAAGAATTTCTTATACATATACAGCAAAAACTGAACAATTAATTTTTAAGTAAAAGAATAAATTAGGTAACTGCACTTGTGAAAAATGAACAGTAGATTACTAAACAAGAGTAGTGGTCATGAAACAAGAACAGGTTCTTATTTAGAAAAACCAATTAGATATCTTAGATGTGAGAGAAATCATGATTGAAATAAATAATTAAAGGTTCATAATCAATGTATCACAAACGGTCATTGCTCCGGGGGATTCACCTTCTCACTATAACTAGGCCCTGGAAAAAACTTACACTTGGAGGTATCGTTGGTCTTACACAAGGTAGGAGCACTTTCCAAGAGAGCCCACAGAGAAATAAACATGAGCGTAGTCTGGCATACAGGGGCTGGGGTTTCTGAGGCTAACATCTGAGGAGTCAGGGTAGGAACACATAGAAGTTTAGGCCAGGGTAGCCAGGAGCAGAGGCCACAGAGTTGAAGAAATGCGCTAGAGCAGAAGAGACTTGGCACTGGTAAACCAGAGAGGAACTAATATGATGGAACCCTGTGGTATGTAAGTCTGAGGTAAGGCAATCAGAGGTAAAGTGTGCTAAAGTCCCTGTATTGTTTAGGATGTAGATGAAGGTATTGTTTAGCTTTTGATTTTGTTATGTTTAATATACATGGAAAGGCCCAGTGCTACCCAATAAGAGTGATTAAAGGTAGAATGTATAATTTTGAATGAGAGAAAAAAATGAGGATGAAAAAAAGATCAAATATATTCCATCCAAAGATGGTAAGAGAAAAGAGAAATGGGGCAAGTAGAAACTAATAGAAATAGTTCATAATAACAACAGTCAAGATAACCAAATGTACTAAACTCAAAGGTTTAAGGAAAAAGAAGTCACATTGGATTTAATAAATATGTTAGTCCTGAAGGACTCACCCCAATTAAGATCAAGTAATCAACTCACAAAGAAAATTACCCAAATCACTGCTATTAGCATCTGTAAGCATAAACAAGAAATAACAGATTTAGACTCACAAAAACTGCAGATGTTTAACTGGTTGGATGTATTTCATGGCTTCATGAAATGATTTAAAAAGTAAATATTTTATATAAAGCTGAGTATTCAGCAAGAAATTATTGGCAATAGAAAAAAATACTAGAAAAAAAGGCTCCTAGAAATGAAAAAATGTATTTGTAGAAATCAAAAATTCTGTGGATGACTTAAAGATCAGTTTTATGCAATAAAGAGAGAACTGGTTAACTGAGAGGTGTATCCAAAGATTTCATCTGGAATACAGCAAAAAGGAATAAGGAGAAGAGAAAATACAAAAAAGAAGTTAAGAGACATTAGAACATAAAATGATAAAGACCAATATAAGTCTACTTGCAGCCCCACATAGACAGCGTGAAGGGAATGGAGGAAAGGCAATATTTTATCTCTCAGAAAAGATAAAAATCATAGATCCATAGATGTAGTGAGGACAACTTGTCCCAAATGGGATATATCAAAAGAAATTCCCTAAGGCATATCTTAGTAAAACTGGAAGATTTCGGGATAAAGAAAATATCTTGAACACCCAGAGAGAAAAGACAAGATCATAGCTTGTTTAGGATAAAGATTAAGATATTTAGATTTTGTTATGTTAAATATGCATGATAAAATTTCGATGGTAATCAAAAAGAGATTAAAAGTAGAGTGTATAAATTTGAAGAAGAGAAAAAAATTGAGGAAGAAAGAAAGACCAAATATGTTAAATCCAAAAATGGTAAGATGAAAGAAAAATGATACAAGTAGAAAGTAACTGAAAAAGTCCAAATATTTTAAGAATCAGAATAACCAAATGGGCTATATTCAGAATTTTAAAAAATATATCAGTCATATTGGATTTAATAAATGTCAGTTTTTCCATAGCTAAAGACAATCATCCTCCCCAAATCCCAACCCCCCGGCCAAAATATAATGAAACAACCACAGTTATGGAAACTAGTTATAGGAAAATTTTACACAAAACTGTGTTCTTGCTATTTATATCAGTCTGCCAAGGCTGCCATAATAAAATACTGCTGACTGGATGGTTTAAACAGAAATTATTTCTCACAATTTTAGAGGCTGGAAGTCCCAGAACAAGGTTTGGTGGGGTTCATTTTTGGGTGAGAGCTCTCTTCCTGGTTTGCAGACAGCTGCTTTGTCCTCACATGTGCTTTCCTCTGAGCACACATGGAGAGGGAGGGGGAGAGGGAGAGAGAGAAAGAGCGAGAGTGAGAGCAAGCGAGACAGAGAGAGAGAGAGAGAGAGAGAGAGAGAGAGAGCGCACTCTGGCATCGCTTCTTCTAAGGATACTAATCCCATTAGTATCCAGTATTACCTTATTTAACCTTAAGTACTTCCCTACTTCAATTACAGCCACCCTGGGGGTTAGGGCTTTATATATGAATTTGGAAGGACATCTATATTCAGTCCATAATATTGTACCCCCGTCCCCCAAAATTCATGCCCTTCTCACATGCAAAATACATTCATTCCATCCTAACAGCCCCAAACATTTTCATTCATTTTAGCATCAATTCTGAAGTCTAAAGTTCAAAGTATCATCTAAATATTACGTAAATCAGATATGGGTGAGACTCAAGGTATGATTCATCCCAAGATAAAATTCCTCTCCAGCTGTGAACCTGTGAAGCCTGACAAGTTATATGTTTCCAAAGTACAATGGTGGAACATTCTTATTCCAAAGGGGAGAAATTGGGAAGAAGAAACAAAACCCAGCAAGGCAGATTTTCATCAGATCTTAAGGCTGGGCTAAGATTCACTGGAGTAACAATATCACCCCCACCCCAAGGCTCTGTGAGGGCAGCCCCTCCCCTGAGGTACAGGGCAGTGGCATCCTAGCCCCTGAAAATGAAGAGCCCACCTTTGGAACAGAGGAGTAACTAGCCCTGCCCCCTGGGTCTGTGGTGGCAGTGTCAGCTCTGTTGATCTCTGAATCACCTTTGGGGTCATTCTTCCTTTTTCTTGAAGGATGAAGCACGTTTGCAGTAGGATAGCTTTACTGTATGCTCCTACACAATATAAGAAGTCTGACAGCCATCTTTTATTATGTCCTATTTTTTTCTGTCCCTTTTAGTAACGAGTTGGCAGTGTTTCTGCTGATATAATCTCGTCTCTATTCCTGGCTTCTTCTGAGATGGCTGCTTAAACTCATGGTTCACACCCATCTTAATCCCTTTATCAAATGATTGTTCAGCCATACCCTTAGTCTTCAGAAGAAGCTTTCTCATGTTTTGCAATATGGATAAGCTAAGAATCTTCCAGATCTTCAAATGATGGTTCCTTTTTGCCTATCAATTTATCTCACTCCTCTCACTTTTTACTATAAGCAGTCAGAAGAATCCAGTCCCCACCTTCAACATTTTGCTTAGAAATCTCTGCTAAATATCTAATTTCATCACTCATAAATTCTACTTTCCATGGAACACTAGAACACAGTTCAGCTGAATTCTTTGTCACTGGATTGCCTTTCAGGCAGGGGGGAGAAAAAGCTGATGTCCTAGTTGGAATGTGATCAGGCAGAAAAGAATTTTCTGTTATTCAGGGGAGGGTAAGCTTTGTTATATTCAGACCTTCAACTGATTGCATAAGGCCCACCCACATTAGAGAAAACAATCTGCTTTACTCAGTCTATGCATTTACATGTTAATCTCATGCAAAAATATGTCCACAGGAATTCTCAGAAGAGTGTTTACCAAATATCTGGGTACCCTGTGGTCCAGTCAATTTGACATATTAAATTAACCATCACACTATTACTTGAAGGCAGAGAATGCTGAAATTGCAAAATAACTGAAGGTATAAAAAGAAAACTCACCAAATCCCAGTGTTCAATCTCTCATACTACCTCTCCACTAACCTTCTCCACTGCCTCCAGCTTCAAGGCTTTGAGATGAACAAAGGCAGACCAAGGGAAAACAAACAAATACAACCTCATACAGATACTTCCCATAGAAGAAATAGAGAAAATTAGAAGTAACTACTGTACTGAGAAGCACCAGACCTAGACACAGTGGTACTCCAAAAAATCTTCAAACGCCAGATAATCCCAACGCTGTAGGAATTATTCAAGAGTACCGCAAAGGAAGGAAAAATTTCAAGTTCTTTTTTTAAGTAAATATGATACAAACTGATAGACCAGATAAAGACTGTGCAAAGAAGAAAACCAAAGACCAATATCACTAATGAATATCAGTACAAATATACTAAAATAAAATATTAACATGTAGACTCCAACATCACTTTAAGCAAATAATATGCATGCTAAGTTTTTGTTTTGGGAATATAAGTTGATTCAATATTTTAAAATAGGTTAATATCATTTATCTTATCAATAAATATAAGGAGGAAAATATGCTTATCTCCATAGATGCTGACAAAACATTTGACCAAATTTAACAACCATTAACCATTCATTATTAAAATACTCAAGAAAATAGGAACTGACAGGTACTTTCATAATGTAATAACATCTCTATCAATTTATAGATAGAGATAAAGATAGAAATACAGATAGACATAGAAATACTTAAGTCTGGAAGCCAGAATCTTATTTAATAGGAAAACAACTAGATTAGGAGCAAGGCAACAATTCTATCTCCAGTACTCCTCAACATTGTACTAGACTAGTATTAACCAACATGATTAGCCAAGAGAAAGCAATTAGTGGCGTAAGATTAGGAAGAAGAACTATCTCTATTTGCAGATATTATACCTGTAAACTCTCAGAGAATCAATGATAAAACTAACATAAACTGTAAAAGAATTCAATAAAATGTAAGAATATCAAATCAGTAGCCTTCATGTACACAAACAATAAATAGTTAGAGGACATATAGTAGAGAGAATTGCAACAGAGGAGATTAAGTATTTAGGATTAAATTTAACAAGAAATGTGCAAAATCTATATGATGACAAATTTAAATCATTCCTGAAAGAAACAAAAGTTGGTTTAAAAAAATGAATAGACACTCCCTTTTCTTGGATATGATGACTCAACATTGTGAAGATATCAGTTCTCCCTAAATTAATTTATAAATTCAACACAGTCTCAATAAAGATAACAAAGACAGATTATAAGGAGTTAGACAAGTTGATACTAAAGCTCACATGGAATAGAAATGCAAGAATAGCCAGGGAAACAATGAAAAAGAAAAACTATGAGAAAGGATTAGCACTACCAGATAAGAAAACATACTATAAAGACTCTATAACTAAAACAGTATGGGGTTGGCACATAAATAGGCAAATAAATCAGTGGAATATAATATAGAAAGTCCAGAAATAAACCCAAATATATATGGAAATTTAGTATATGATAAAGATGGCAAATCATTGAGGGTAATGATGGACATTTTTAGAAATGGTTCTTTGATTAGTGGAAAAATGGATATATCTCTGTGTATGATAAAACTTTTTAAAAAGCAACTGAAAACTAAACACAAAATTGAGCACAGTTGGGTTGAAGAAACAGACACAGATAAGAGAGGGGCATATAGACACATGAAGTTATTGGATATGTTGCAGTTACTGACTTCGGTGGCATATTCATGGATGTCTACTGTATTTAAAACTAAATAAATGATAAATAAATTAAATTAAAAATGATACTGGCTAGAGCAATAATGTTAATGTGCCATGAACCAAGGATTCAAACTAACCCAATTTTGTGTACCCAAATCCTTAAAATAAAACCTCAGTACGTGGTCTTAATAGCTGAAGCGTAAATTGGTCACTAGAATGACTGAACTGAAGAATTATTTCAAATGTAGCACAAAAAGATGAAAAGCCATAAGAAAATTTAAAACATTTGGAATAAATACCCCAAATTTGATATCCCTCTAAAAATATTTCTAGAAGCAAATAACAGAAAGAATGAAAGAGGGGCAATAGTAGAAAAGACAACGGCCAATTATTTCCCAGAACTGGGAAAAAAATACACAAGTCTTTAGGTTGACACTACTCACTAAGTGACAAGAAGGAGAATAAGTATAAAACCTCACTGCAAATACCATAAGCACAAACATAATGATAAAGAGAAAAATTGGGACCTCTCTCAAAGAGGAAAGAAAGATCAACTTCAAAAATAATACTTCAGAATGACATCAGATTCCTTATCAGTACCACTGAATGTAAGAAAGCAGTGGAAAAACATTTCTAAATCCTGAGAGAAAATAACTTTGAACCTGGAATTCAATACACAATAAAATTTCAAAAGTAAAAGTATACTATTCAAGAGTAAACATTTAAGAAAGATATTTTCATATGTTTAAGCACTCAAATTTTACTACCTATAGACTCTCCCACACAGAAGTAAACTTTATAAGTTTATAAAGAATATAAGGATACATTCTAACAAGAAAAAAAGTAAAACACAAAGAAGAATTTAGATAAAAATGCAATAAGAAGCAACTTATAAGCAGTAAAATCTATAAGTAATAGCTGAATAAATAGTATAATAAACTTTGATAATTGAAATTAAAATTCCAAAAGATAGCATGGGTTAGTTGGGTTGGGGGCAGGAGGGTTACTGAGTAGAATCCCAGAATAAAAAATATTCTAACATATCTATCTTCTTTGAGGGAATGAGAAATTAACTGAATAACATGAGACTTTATTAGGAAACTCTAATAAGCTTATTTATGTGTGATAAAAATGTGAAGATAATAACAGAAGGGTAGAAATTAAAAGTATAGCTTTAAACCAATAGAGGAAAAAACAGAGCAAAGAATTCTTGAGCAATTCAACAGAAGGCAAGAGGAGAAAAATAAATGAAACAATGAGAAAGCAAGGTAAACAGAAAACACATGGAAAAAGAAACTAGACATAAGCCTAAAGATCTTAATAACCATAGTAAATATGAATAACTTATCAAAAGACAGAAAATCTCAAAATGAATAAAACAACATGCAAATATAGGCTGTTTACCAAATACAGCTGAAACAAGAGGAATTAGAGAGGTTGAAAATAAGGAAATGAAAAAAGTACAAACCAGTCAAATACTAGCAAAAAAGAAATAAGATATAAGAAGATATAATGATATTAAATCTGTCAAAATAGAATCCAGGAAACACAGAAAGACATTTCATATATCAATAAATGGAAAAAATCTATTAATGAGCTGTAAAGTATTGAACTTGAATGAACCTGAATAAAGCTTAAAATATGTACAAAGCAAAATCTGATAGAAACATAAAGAGAAACAGACAAACCTACAATCATAGTACATGTCTCTCATATACTGACAGATCAAGTACACAAAAAAAAGCAAGGATGTGGAAGATTTCAACAATATACTGAACAAGTCTGATGTAACAGATTTATATAGAACTTTGCATCCAAAACCAGGGAATGTACATTCTTTTCAAACACACAAAGACCATTTGCAAAGACTGTTCTAGACATAAAGGAAGTCTCAGCAAATTCTACACTGTGAGTACCAAAATGGCCACATTCACATATAGTGAAACTAGAAGTCACCCTTTCTTCCCAACTCGGTATATCTGGTGGGGTTTTTTGTTTGTTTGTTTCTTCCCACATGTAAATAATTAATGAGCTAAGCAGGAAAACAAAATGGAAACTGTAAAATATTTAATAATAAGAAAAAAAATCCTATATTTCAGGGCCAGTGAGATAAGGGCAATGTGGTTCTCAGAGGATAATTTATAAACTTTAAATTATTTCTTAAAAACAAGAGAGATTAAGTAAATTTTTCTACAGAATATGCTAGAAAAGGAATAACAAAATAATCCCAAATGGGAAGATATAAAGGTAAAACCCCCAAATGATAATAAGCACACAAAAAAATTAGAATTGATTAAACAAAACAAACCTTTGCCTCATTTAAAACACTAATACTTTTATGAGTATATTAAAGAAAAAAATGAAATAACAAATAAGTTCAAAATAAAACATAAGCAATAAATGTAACTACAAATAAAGATATTTTTAATTTTTAAATTATAACAGAAATTCCAAAATTGCCAATAAACTTGAAAACCTGGATGAAATGGACAATTTTCTAGAAAAACATAAAGTACTGAAGAGAAGTAGAAAACCTGTGAACAGAACTATTAGCACAGAATAAAATGAAAAAAAAAAAAAAACTGGGCATTGTTCTAATATCCCAATGTTACTGGTATCATATCAAATAAGATTTTATCTACTTAAATACACTTAACCTGGCACTCTTCTAATTTCTAGTGGTAAGATTTTGTGGACACTAAAATGAACTATGAATCAGAACTTAAACAGCCCCTGTATCCCACGCCTATAGAAAACACCTGGTTGTTCTTGCAAATATGACAGACTTTACTAATTTTGCTCTGGTTTTTTTTAAAAATTAAAAACCATAACAATGGAGGTAATAAAAGAATTGTCTGAAGGCACCCAATGGCATTCATAATCACATTAAATTTATAATTTCCTTTGTCTTGAAATCGTTCATATTTCACAGAGACTATGCTTTTCAAGTTTCCAGATATAATAACAAATGCCTAAGGTGTGCTTGATGAGGAAACCGTAAGAGAATAAACTTGCAGAAACATATGGAAAAGTTCTTCTTTTTGGTATTCCAGGTACCTAGATGAAATACAGAGAGAGAGGTAAAAATAGGTCATTGTTTCTTAAACTACAATTAATAGTAAGTCATTGGGGCTTCCCTGGTGGCGCAGTGGTTGAGAGTCCGCCTGCCGATGCAGGGGACACGGGTTTGTGCCCCGGTCCGGGAAGATCCCACATGCCGCGGAGCGGCTGGGCCCGTGAGCCATGGCCGCTGAGCCTGCGCGTCTGGAGCCTGTGCTCCGCAACGGGAGAGGCCCCAAAAGTGAGAGGCCCGCGTACAGCAAAAAAAAAAATAAGTCATTAATACTGATAATCACTGTGGTAAGCAGGATAATGCCCCCTCCAATGTAACCACACCCTAATCCCTAGATTGCTGTATGCATTACCCAATATGAAAAAAAAAAAACGACTTGCAGATGTAATTAAGGTTAAGAACCGTACCAGATGGAGAGATTATCCTCAATTATCTAGGTGGGTCCCACCTAATCACATGAGCCCTAAAAGCCAAGAATGTTCCCTGGGTAGAGCCAGAGACCCTGTAGAAAGGAAGGTCAGAGATTCCATGTATGAGAAGGATTTGACACCCCACTGCTGGTTCTGAGATGTAGGGCAGCCACATGCAAGGGTGGCAAAGAGGTTTCTAGGAACTAAGCCCCTGGCTGACAGAGCGAAGGAACCCTCAAATGCGAAGGCAGTCCTACGACCACAAGGAACTGAATTCTGCCGACGACCTGAGTGAGCTCGGACACAGAGTCTTCCCCAGAGCCTCAAGAAAGGAACGCAGCTCTGCCATCCCTTGATTTCAGTCGTGTAAAATCTCAAGTAGAGAAACTAGATGAGCAAAACTATTTAAACTTCTGGCCCACAGAAACCATGAGAAAACAAACAGAAAATGGGCGTTATGTCAATCACTGAATTTGTGGTCATCTTTATAGCAATAGAAAACGAATACAATCACAAACCGAAATAACAAATATAAAGATGCTTACTTTGTATCTTTAGACCTTATTCTGCACACACAAGAGTAACTCTTTTCCCCATGATGTGGAGTAGACATTCCCCAATACTGAACTCACCAAATATGAAGACACTTTCCATAAGGTCAGCCATATCTTTACTTCTATACGTGTCAGCAAGTTATGATGAAATGAAACCACTGCTTTGTTCTACTGGCATTTCCCCATATGGTAATGGATCTATGCTTTCTGTTAGGTGCCAGATAGCACAGGGACACCAACCACTTACAGTCTCATTTCAAACATGGAGGAAAGCAAAAGTTAAGGAATCCTTGACTTTAAATTAGAGACAAGAAGCTCCATGACCATATTAAGGTCCATGATGTTTTATTTGAACTGACCACACACCTGTGTTAGGATTCTTGTCCCATTGTGAATCTGTACCCTAAATTACATTGCTGCTACACAATACTGAAATCACCCTCATTATCTAGGACACATTTATCAGGCAGTAAAAACAATTTAAAATACTAAGGCTCTGAGCCATCTGTCATTAGAAGTGCCCAATTATATTACGCAAGTTCCTTGGAAAGTTTCCATAGTGTAGGATCTCCCTAACCCACATCAACAAACTGATTTTAAAAAAGCACCTATTTTACCATTTGACATTTCATATTGTTTTGTATCTGATACCAGGTGGACAATTTGGCAGGTAGAGGAACTTCCTAAGAAATTCAAGCTACTCATCTATAGTCAACATTAATTATTTTCCTTAAATATAACTTTTTTGAAAGACACATATTATTTTAGATTTCTGTCACCACACTGTCTTGGTGACATCATATGCAAACCATATAGGAATATTTTTTAACTGGATGCCAAATGTCTGGGATTTTAGGTCTGGCTGTAAAGATGATATAAACAAATGAGTTCCTGATGTTTCTTATTAGAGGATGCCAAGAATCAATACATTGCTCAATAATCTAGAACAAGAGTCAATCATTCTGAATTGACTTGCAAGCCTCGACAGTCTCAATCGACAGGGAGCTGTAGGTTTATGAGAATATCCAGTACCTACTCTGAGAACTTTTTATAATCCCTTTGCTGTTAGATAGAAAACTGAATTCCTGCCTTGGTACTGGAGGGTTCCAAGACTGTCCAGAACACAAGATGTGCAGTCTAAGACTCATGCTAACTATTTTTTAACTGAAAGTTAACCTCTCAGGAAAATTAACTGCAGAGCCATTCTTCTTGATGTAAAAAACTACATTCTGTTTCATCATCTGGCATTAACTTGTTTTCAGCAGCACCTATTGAAAACTAAGAACCCAATGCAAAGGCAACACATAGACCTAGTTCATTTTAAATTAAAATGTAGAATCACTTGGGATACCTCTACTCACAAGCACAGCACAGAGACCACCTAATAACAAAGTACAAATTAACTGGTTACAACTTGATGTTACTTTTGAAGAAAGAATTGTATATATGTGAAACAAATACTGCTGGTCAAAGTTTGTGCATTTATTCATTTATTTATTTATTATTTATTGAATTCCTGCAGTGAGCTGATTAGCCAAGGGCAATCTTGCAGCAAGAAAATGATGAGTTGTTAAATAACTCTTCTTTCCTTTTCTGCTCAGCTCTGCTCATTAGCAGATTTGGGATGTACCTCCTGTGGGTGATAGAACCTAATAAACCTATTCATTCTAAAATTAAAAAAAAAAAAAGTTGAATGCTTACCATGTACAAGATGACATAAGATCAAAACAACAGAAGACAGAGTTTCCGATAACAAATAGTAGGATTTCACAGTTCCATAGCGACTCTGCATATACTTTTTATTTTTGAGTTTAAATGCATTTTATTTTTAGACAATCTACATAACATGTTTTTGGGTTTTTTTCCTCAAAAACAATGCCTCTGCTCCAAATAAATCAACATCAAAACGAAGGGGTCAGGATGACATCAATCCCCCATTTGTCTAAATCCTGGTGTTGTGTAGATGAGAAGCAGCAGCCAGCCAGTTATGACGAGCAAGTGATCCCAACAGCCAAATGTGTTAACATTTTTCCATTTCTAGACCATCCTTAAAGGAAGTCACATATGGCGTCACGCTATCCTCACGGTAGTCCAGCAGAGCAGCCATGCCATCCGGATTCATGTTTTCACCAATAAAGAACTGATAGTTTTTGAAATTAGCAAGGATGTGCTTGATTTGTTCTGCAGCCCCTGTCATAAAAGGTTTTCCTCTTTCTGGTCTCTGTTCTTCAAGCTTCCCTTTGATTGACTTCATGTAATCTTTGATGTACTTCTTGTTGGCTTCTTTTGTGAAGCTGGTTTCCTGCAAGTGATGGTTCATGACAATATCCACCCCACTGATTACTGTGCTTTCGGTACCTTAGCCCTTGGGGCCTTCAGCGGAGGCATTTCCACCGATGAGCAAGTCATCAATGTTACCCTCTGTTCTACGGACCATCTTCCCCTCCACCTCCAGACACAGCCCGTCGTCGATCTTGTAGATGTTGGAGAACATCTCATCATGGCTGATGAGGTCCCGGTAGATGATCATGATGGCGAGCGGAGGGTGTCACTAGCTTAGTAGGAGCCTGGAGCTCAGAGCTAGGGAGGTGCAGCCGGAGCGGCGCTCTGGGGGAGGAGGGACCGGGCAGAAAAAAAGCTACATATAATTTTATAATGAAAAGAATACTTACAGAAATATCACGTCTCTATTTTTTTTTTTAGGAGTTCACATAAATAACTTATTAGGGACCAGCCCACATTTTTTATATTTCATAATTTTAAAAAATTACATCACCCATTTCTACACACTTCCAAAGCATGCAACAATTCAAGGTTTTATAATTATTTTTTATAGCATCCATTTAAAAAAATAAAGGCTTATCACAGAGGAGCAAACATGCACTTTAATCACAGAGAAGCAAATATGCACTTTAATCAGAACATTCTCATCCTATAGGATAGATACCTTCCATGAAAGTATTCTATAGAATTTCCCTGTCCAATACTGTAGCCACTAAAGATATGTGGCTATTTAAATTTAAACTCTTTGGGGGCCTCCCTGGTGGTGCAGTGGTTAAGAATCCGCCTGCCAATGCAGGGGACATGGGTTCGAGCCCTGGTCTGGGAAGATCCCACATGCCGCAGAGCAACTAAGCCCGTGCGCCACAACTACTGAGCCTGCTCTCTAAAGCCCGCGAGCCTGTGTTCCACAACAAGAGAAGCCACTACAGTGAGAAGCCCATACATTGCAACGAAGAATAGCCCCCGCTCGCCACAACTAGAGAAAGCCCGCGTGCAGCAACGAAGACCCAAAGCAGCCCAAAATAAAATGAATAAAATAAAATACAATAAATTAAATAAATAAATTTAAATTCTTTTTTTATTTGAAGTCTAATTGATTTATAATGTTTCAGATGTCCAGCAAAGTGATTCAGTTATGTATATATGTATATTCTTTTTCAGATTATTTTCCATTACAGGTTATTATAGGATACTGAATATAGTTCTCTGTGCTATACGGTAGGTCCTTCTTGTTTATTTTATATATAGCAGTGTGTATCAGTTAATCCCAAATTCCTAATTTATCCCCTGCCTTTCCACTTTGGTAACCCTAAGTTTGTCCTCTATGTCTGTAAGTCTATTTCTGTTTTTTAAATAAGTTCATTTGTATCATATTTTAGATTCCACATATAAGTGATATCGTATGGTATTTGTCTTTCTCTTTCTGACTTACTTCACTTAGTATGATCATCTCTAGGTCCATCCATAAAAATTCAGCCCCTCAGTTACACAAGCCTCATTTCAAGGGCTCAAGAGACACAGTGGCTAGTGGCTACCATATCACAGCACAGAATATTTTATTCATCACAGAGAATTCTGTTGGACTGCACAGTTGTCACCATAATTATCTTTATCCACAAAGAATGATACTGTCTTGACCCAATGTCTTAGCCTTTTTGTACAATTGTAGACTGTAAAGATGTCTGAGAACATGTATATCAACACATTATTACCTGAGCGAACTAATGCTTGGAAAGTTTTAGGTAACAGAAAGATAGATAACTCAAGGTTTTTCTCTACATTCTGAAGTCCATCTTGCATTGAAATCTTTAGTCTTCCAGTCCCTGCCTGGAGTGTGGTGGCTGATTGAAATCTAGGGCTCAGGTGATCAGATTTTATCTACTATGACAGTGCTGATTGAATCATAATAGCTGCTTGATTCAGGCTTGTGAGCTCAGAGAGAAAAGTGGTTTGATGTATTAATGATGACTTGTAGGCCGAGAGCTGATTTTGTACTTGCAAGACATTTTGTGTTAACTAAAAATATTAGCTAGCAACTAATAAGCACACACATGGTGGTAAGGTGCACAAGCAGAAGTAAAGCAATTTTGAAGTAGGGAAGAGTATATCTCACATCCCCCAGACTACCTGAAAATCATTCTTCAGTTTGGGCTCTGTAACTTTAGAAGGATATAGATAGAACGCTGCTGATAAAAGGAAGAACTTTAAATTACACTCACACATTTTCCAAGCCCTAGTCCACCTTCTCTCCACCTTTTATAAGAGATATGAGTCCTGGACTAAGAAAAACCTCTTCGGAATGAATCTAGGAAAGAAACTATAAAATAACCTTCCAAGAGAGTCTCTTATGGAGAAAAATAAAATGTCACCTCTCTTGCTGCCGCTTAAAAATACGTTTTCCTGAGAATCAGAAGACACATGGAAGGACTTCTTCGAGCCACATGTGTCTGCAGTAATCTCTGGAGAGATTTAAGAAATAAAATTTCTCATTCTTAGAATCTTGCCTGTCCATCGCATAAATTCCTACTGCACTCTGCCTCTAGAAAAATACTGTATTATTTAGCTCACCTGAAATTCAGTCCGAGATCGGACTTCCAATTTCTGTTTGGAAGGTTGAATTTTATAACGGAGATTTCCAAGCTTATCCATCTAAAATCTCCTCGTTGAAAGCTCTAGTTCAGCCACTGTGAAGTTTCACAGAGGTTGAGTCCAGTTTGAGAGCTGTCTGGGAGCCTTACTTCAGCTTCACTTTTCTATAGAATTTTGGCTATACTCCCATGGAAAAAAAGAAAATGTGAATCTAATTTTTCCTTTGTTAGCAATGCTCATAGAATATATTGGTTAAAGCAGAAGTCCTTTTAATGAATTGTGAATTTTTCAATGGTCATCTGTGTGAAGTTTCCCCGTTCCCCACTCCCACGCCAGGATAACTGTGACTATGTAGTGTGAAAATGGAACTTGTTTTTAAAGAATATATTTTGAAGAAGAAATTCTCCAAAAGCCTCAATACAAGGTGGATGATTTGCTTCCTTTGTTATGATCAGACAGACCACATTTACACAAGAGTAAGAATTTAAACAGAAAAAATAATCTATAAGGAAAAGGATTCAATTTGATTCTTTTTGAAATGCTTACATTATTAAGTGTTTTGGGGGGTTTTTTTTGCTCTAATTTGTGTTTGGTACCACAATTCACACTGGAATCACCCTGGAAATCTTGTTTCAATTAATTTCTTAAGACAATTCACCCATTTAATGACAAGAATATCTTTGATGACTTAAGTCAAAGTATCAGGTATTAATCCATGTCAATATGGCTGCTGGACAAGGGTTTCCCTGTACATTTTAAACATATACACTAGTTATGAAAGCAGAGCAAGAGTGACACAGGCCTTCTACTAGTCAGACATTTCAGCATGCACAAAATAAATATCTGATGATTTAACTAATGAGAAGCTACTGTATAACACAGGGAACTCTACTCAATGCTCTGTGGTGACCTGAATGGGAAGGAAATTCAAAAAAGGAGGGGATATATGTATACGTATAACTGATGCAATTTGCTGCAGAGCAGAAACTAACACAATATTGTAAACCAACTATACTCCAATAAAAATGAATTGTTTAAAAAAAGAATTAGGTAGAACATTTGTCTACATTTATCTACTAATATGTGTCTATTCCCTTCTTTATGCAGTATGTATATAATTCTAGACATTTTAATTCCTCCCATCTTCCTAAAAGAATTAGATAAATGAGCTCCTAACATAGTAGAAGATTTAGAAGATTATTTGGCAGGTTCCAAAGGCTTTTTGAGCCTTTAAAAAGATAATGAATTAAACAAAATAATAGTAAAGGCATGATAAATAAGCCAGTGTTTGTTTGTGAATTGGTGAAGCACACAGCAACCTAAGATTTATTGTTTGAGAAAAACCAAGACAGGCCCTCTTCCCGTACTTCCTTCTATAAATAGAAAGGTATAAATGCATAAATATATTCATATATCTCAAATATACACATTGCTTTTTTTAGGCTCCGGACGCGCAGGCTCAGTGGCCATGGCTCACGGGCCCAGCCGCTCCGCGGCATGTGGGATCTTCCCGGACCGGGGCATGAACCCGTGTCCCCTGCATCGGCAGGCGGACTCTCAACCACTGCGCCACCAGGGAATCCCCCTCAAATATACACATTGCAAGAAAAATGGGAAACAAATGAAACGAACCGTCAAGAGTAGTTATTTCTGAATGGTGTTAACTATAGACAATTGTTATTTTCTTATTTTTTTTACTCACTCCTTAAATTTCCTGTTATTTTTAATCAGAAATAAAAAGTATTTTGATACCACTAGTTTTTTTCTATTGATAACCCCCTGCATGTGGTCTTTTTAAAATTTTTAGCAAGAAAAAATGTTAAATAATTTTAGCATACAAGAACATCTATGACCTAAGTGCCTGCCTAAGAGCAAGAAATATGAAAAGTTTGATCCAAACATAGAAATTCACATGCCACAGATGGGGCACCTAGAACAACAACAAAAACAAAGTGTATTCCGGTTCAAAAGTGATGGTTGGTGAGCACAGTTTACATTTCATAGTTTACAGCAAAAGATTGTGTTTTGTTAACTTTGCAAGACCTATTCATTACATGATGCAATGAACAAAGAGGTAAAAACTATAAATTATCCACCGAGAATTTGTGGGATATTTATAAGGAACTGAAGCAGAATTTGGTTCATTATTTTAATATAGTCAGACAACACGGTGAAAATTTGTTGAAGAAATTTACTAGATGTCTTCTTCAATTGAAGACACTTTTTCGACTCAGGATCCTCAGTAGCCTAATTTCTTAGATTCCTATTGGCCTTACGTATATGTATAACTGAATCACTTTGCTGTATACCTGAAACTAACACAACACTGTAAATCAACTATACTCCAATATAAAATAAAACAAATTTTAAAAAGAAATTATACTTATTAATGCAATAAGGCACAAACCAAATGAAACTGAAACTGTTGAAAACATAGAAACACATGATTGGGTTTCACGAAAATATGAACGTGTGCAGAGTCAATGTGGACACCTGGATTGAGCTTCCATTTCCTCCCCTTAGTGCTACACTTAAGATAAATAGGATCACAGTCTTAGAAAAACTGCAGAGCCAGACTGTGGAAATTAATTTGCAATTTCAGAAGAGAGCTACAGGTAAAAGGAAGAAAGTTAACGGCTTCTCCCATTTTTCCATAAGTTATGCATCTTGACTGGAGAAGCAGAAGGTCAGAGAAACAGAAAGGATGGTGAAGGTGACTCTGATGAGTAGTTCCAGGAAACTGAATGAAGTCCTATTGCCTGGAGAATGTCATGGATCCCAAATCAACAGGTTGCAGGCACATTCTCAGAAAACGCGTATCTTGTTTTGGGTCAACGTGAATGACAAAGAAGAGTCAACTTTCTGTCACGATATGGGTCACAGAAGGTTTTTGAAACTTTTATTTTTATCATTGAAGATCTTATCCGAAGGATCAGAATGAGGAAGTACCCATGCTCCTGGATTAAGCGGAGGAAATTGTGAACATCTATTGACTTCAAGTAAGTGTATGTTCAGATGTTTTCTGGGTTTTATCCTCTCTGTTTTGGGGTGGGTAAATCTCCAGAACAGGTGGTATTTTTTTTCCAAAGCAACCATTTATGAAAACCCCGTATAAGTTAGTGCTTTAATGTACTTTGATCACATTAATCCTCCTAAGGTAGCTATTACCAGCCTCATTTTTTCAGTGAAATGTCTGAAATCCATGAGAGTGACGTGATATGCCTAAGGTCTCACAGATAGCAGGTAGAAAACCTGCAATGGAAATCTATGTTTTCTAGCTGTAAATTTCTTACTTTTCATATGTATCATGCTTCCTTCTCAAGTTTTACCTTTCTCTTTTTTTTTTTAACTCATGACAGCTTCTAATTATACCAGAATATCATCAGGATCTCCATCTATCTACCTATCCATCATGTTAATGATGGGCCCATTGTTCTGAGTTTATGAAGAGCTCTTTATGAAGAATGGATACAAAATGTTGTTAAATGCTTTTTTTCTTCCCATGGGTGGGAATGCTAAAGGATTTTTCTCCTCCAGTTTAAAATAAGAGAATTATGTTAAAATATTTCCTAATACTGATCCATTCTTAAATTGCTGGCATGAACACCATGTGGCCAAGGTGTTTTCTCTCTTAGTGTGTTGCTGCATTCAATTTGTTCTATTTTATTTATGACGTTTGCATTTATTCATAAGTGAAACTGGCCCACAGTTTTATTATATTATGTTGGTATGTGAAGTCTTTTGTGTCCAATGTCCACTTTAAAAAATGTCTTTGTCTGGGCTCATGGATTCCTTTATATTTGGGGAGAGAATTCAGCTAAGGGGGAAAAAAAAGAAAGAGTAGAGGTCCCCATATCTCTTGTCTTTAGCTTTCATGGCTGTCTTTAATGAGCAAACTTCCAGATGGATCTGGATCACAGAGCTCCTGCCTTAACCTCTCAGCCTAGACCGATAAGTTAATTTACGTTGAAGGGGACAAGAACCGCCAAGAAAGAACAGTATCCTTCTAATTGTGGAGACAGGTAAAAGTATCTCAGAGCTAGAAATTCCAGACCATTTGGTCAAACTGCTAAACACCACCTGCCTCTGTGAAAACATATTGTTTTTCAAAAACAAAGTGTTCCAGATAGAGGGCATCTCACTACCAAGGACTCTGGTCCTGCCATCTTTTCACTCTGTCATTCTCCATGTGTTGGCAAGATGCTACAGCGACCCCGGGTGTCACGGGCTGACATGACTGTATCATGAGAGGAAGGGAGGTATTTCCTCCCGCATGCCTATTTTACTAGGTAAAATGTTTCCCAGGAACTCCTAGTGGACATCTCCTCCAGTCTTTTTCACTGGAATTAGATCTCATACCCACGTCATAGGTGCAAAGGAGATCAGAAGAAAAGTATAAGGTGTATTCTGCATCTACTGTGGGAGTGTGTTCTCCCGCAAGCAAGAAAAGAGAGAGAAGAGGCTGTTCTGGAAGCACGCAACAATTTGGTCACAAAAGAAAAGGGGAGGGACTTCCCTGCACGCAGTGGCTAAGAATCCACCTGCCAATGCAGGGGACACAGGTTCGATCCCTGGCCCAGGAAGATCCCGCATGCGGCGGGGCAACTAAGCCCAAGCACCACAACTACTGAGCCTGCGCTCTAGAGCCCGCAAGCCACAACTACTGAGCCCACGTGCCTAGAGCCTGGACTCCGCAACAAGAGGCCTGTGCACTGCAACAAAGAGTAGCCCCCCGCTTGCCACAATTAGAGAAAGGCTGTGCGTGGCAACGCATACCCAACGCAGCCAAAAATTTAAAAAAAAAAAAAAAAGGGGAGGATGGGCACCCACATAAGATCCTCTGGAGAGGAAGGAAAGAGCAATGAAGGAGGGAGTATTTGGGTGCAAAAGACAAAACATTGCTCACTTCCCAATGTTGACTAAGAATTGTATAGGAAGGTGCAGTTATCTTTTAGTATCTTGCATGTAGTGGTCTTTGAATCAACTTTTAATTTTCCCATGAGGTTGAATGGATTGAAAATGTAAAGTCAACAAGGGTTAGATGTATTCATTCACATGGTATTGAATCACCCACTCAAGATAGGAATATTTGGGGGCACATCTGATTTTTCTGATATTGAAATCAAAGAATACAGTAGTTGGCTTTTACAACCATCGACAAAGACTGAGTCTAAGCTTGGACCCTGCAGTGGTTCAATCATTGTTACACCTGCATGGGTATGTTTGTCATATGAGACTCCAGACTGCTATAGAGAACTATAATATTCCCACATTCCTCTTCATTTTATTAATCGATTGATACTATCTTTCATTATGGGGATGAAAATGACTGAAAGGGAACAGAGATTATTTATTGTGGAAGGGAAAAAAAAGACACAAACGCTTTCAATATGTCAATAAAGAGTACCCAATTCCTTTTCATTCTTTGTGTTAAGTGTGTGTTACTTAGTCTTACCTCATCTGTGTTTAATAGGCTTCCTTCATACTCTCTCCATGAAGCCAGAGATGTACATATTAAACACAGGAGTTTTTGACAGCTTCTCCTTCCCTAGGGCAAGACTGCTCAACTAGTAGTAACTAAGATATCTTTTGACAAGTGCAGCTAAGAGCTGGTAAAGCTTAGTCAATCTATATCAGCCTTGTTGGCACTTTCTTTCCATTTCAGACCTGTATTGCCTTGAATGATGGGTACTGGAGAATGACTACAGAAGCTATACAATCCAAGAAGGGTAGTAGATGAAATCAGGCAGGGAGGGTTAGTGGGGATGAATGCAAAACCAGACTCATATTGATCAGAGCAAGGAAAATACTTTTTCCAACTACAATTGCAGCTGAAACCCATAAATTAGATGATTGAAGTAATAAGACACGTGAAATGGCTTTTAAGTCCACTACGCACTCTGTGTAATAAATTTCAAATGACATGGAGGCTTTTAGTGGAGAGAATGATTTATTGCCATCTGCAAGAAGGAAGCTTTCAGGGATTATCTCTAAAGTGGCAAAACACTATTCCAAATTTCACAAAATTAGTGAAGCTTAGTGAAGCTTGGTGACTGAACTGACAAGCAAGCTCAAAAAAACAAAAATTAATGGAACAAAAGTACTGCAAAGGTGCACTTTCACATCCCAATAGTTAGACATGTATTATCTCCTCAAAAATATTCAAATTAACATTCGATGGAAATCTCTTTTAATTTGTTAGGAAAAAATTCCTGAGAATATTTGATTTTTAAAATTATTTTTAATATGTGGGTATATTCCAAAATGATACATAGAAAAGTCTAAATATATTCCAGCTCATGTTCAGCATGGAATGGACTAAACCCTAAATGGGTTGGACTTCTCTTGCCTCAGGCAACATTTTCCATGATTCCTTTACTTGGGAAAACCCAAGACAGTTCACCCATGAACTCCTGGACAAAAGATGGACAGAACAGTCATGGCGCTCACCTTACATCCTGGTCTTTTAAGGAAAATTGTGATTAAGCAACTCAGGTAAAATCTGAGGGGCCTTACAAAAATATATTACTTGCCAAACAAAAAGAAAATAACAGAGAAGTCTGAGGACTGGGACAGGCAGAGATAGGAAGATGCTGTGAAGTCTGAGACCTGGAAAGATTTTCTGGATCTGGGATCTATCTCATGCTTTCCTCCTGTGCAACAAGTCTTTTAATTCTAGCCAATTGCAAAGAATGGGAAAGCTAGGAATCTAGAAGTATGTCTTTTCTGCAAATAACAGGTATTCACTGTCAGAATTTTCAGATTCCAATTGTGCAATGATCCCAGGAGATTTCTTTTCTTTTCTTTTCTTTCTTTCTTTTTTTTATCCTGACCTAGCAGCACATGGCTGTCAAGAGGGAGCAACAGTAAACTTACCCACATTTTGTCCCCTCCAGCTCCATTCCATCCCTTCTTTAACCACTAGTCCTCTCACTTCTGTAGGACATTCATTTGATCCTGACTGAGATATAATTGGCATCCATTAATTAACCATTTACTGCACCTCCTTGTTTTCCTTCTGTGTCACCTATTTTACCACCACAAAGACTCAGATTTCATTATTTCATCTGCCAAGACTACCGCCTAAGAAAGGAGATGTTTTGGATATTAATACAGTCTCCTGTTTCCCCCTCTAAATTTAATGGAACTGTATTCCAACTTTTAATGATTTCTCAATTACAGTAAGATTTTTAAAAGTAGCAAAAAAAAAAGTATCTCTTTCAATTCACATAATTAAAGTGAGTATCTTCCTTAGACAATTTGCAAGTTGCCAATCTGAGAACTGTACATGGTTTAATTTTTAATAAGTGGTAGGACTAATGACTAAAGTGGAAGAGAACTGTACAGTTTAATATTGCATTTTTCTTCAAGTCCTCTTCATATAAACAAATTCCTCCTGCAAATGCTAATTAGTGATTAAAAGCCACAAAACACATTATATTTGAGGTAGCCAGTGTCTTTGCATACGGCAAGGCATACTCTCCCACTAATCAGTTACTAAAATGCTCTGTCTTACAGAATTAAGACATGAATATCAAATAAATCAGTTTTTTCCAACATTTTCATTGGCACTAAATCTGAAGATGAAGAGAAGTAGTTCTCATCAAAAGAAATGAAATATTCCTCAAGCAAGTAGACCCATAATTTTACAAATGCGAAGAAGTCAGGGAAGGGGTCCCAAAACCCTGTGATCTGCATTCAGAGATGAATTAGTGACCAAATGTTTTCTCATTTTCTGAGTTAACTGAACGACCTGCATCCAGAAATACTGGTACCTCACCATAAACACTATTCAGAAATAATATAATTCATTGTGAAGTGGTTCTTTCTTGGAACCCATCTATTCTAATTATCTATTGCTATGTAACAAACCACTCTCCACACTAGTGACATAAAAATAGCAACCATTTTATCATGGTCATGGATGTTGGGGGTCAGGATTTTGAATAGAGTACAGTGAGGCTGGCTTGTCTCTGCTCCAGGGCATCTGGGACCTCAGCTCAGAAGACTCAAGTGGGTTGAGGGTGACTCAATTAGTCAGGGGATGGAATTATCTGGAAGGTCCTTCACTCACGTGTCTGGTGCTTGAGTTAGGACAACCCAAAGGCTGGGCTCACGAGGTCTGTCGATCAGCATGCCTGCATGCAGTGTTTCCATGTAGCTTGGGCTTATCACAGCATGGCAGCTGGGCTCCAGAGAAAGCCCCCTGAGACGGAACAGCTGATAATTGAGTATTCTAGGAGATCAACGCTAACACTGCTTGGCCCTTTCTGGCCCAGCCTCAGAAGTCATGCAGCATCACTTCTACCAAGTTCTATTGGTTACAGGTGAGTCCTGGAGGCCAGCCCAGCTTCAAAAGGAGTGCCATGAGACTCTTCCCCTTGATGGGAGAGACTCGAGGTCACATTACTGAAGGACATGTGGGATAGAAGATATTGCTGCAGCTCTTTTTGGAAAATAAAATTTGTCACCCCAAGGAAGGAGGACGGAATATGAAATGCCTTTAGCATCTTTTAAATGCTATTCTCTCTGCTAGGCAATATACATGTAATGACATTGAGTTACCAACTACTTCATGTATCAGTCCTAGCACTTGCCACATTATATTGAAAATATCTGTTTTTAATCTATCTTGCTTACTAGTTGGCAAATTTCTCCATACCAAGACCACCCTTTGAATCTATTCCAAGTGTCTTGAGTATCTGGCATGTAATAGATGCGCAAGTATTTGTGAAATAAAAAGTTATCTCTGCAATTCATTCATTCTATCTCACGTATTCATTACTAATTATGTAGTAATTATTCATTTATACATGTTTTCTCTGCTAAATTCTCTGCCTCTTGCTCAGACTTTGTCTTATCTCCAAAACCTAACCATCTGCCTGGCACAGGGTAGGTTCTCAAGAAGCTTTTATGAAACTGAACTGGTCTTTTTTGGAAGATGGCTCCACCACGTGGAAACCAATAACAAACCTGGTGGGAGGCTAAACTTTCACTTTATTCATGATCCTATAACAATAGAGACCAAAAGAATGTATTTCTTTTATCTTACTGCTTCAAAACAAACCACTTCAAAAGTTACTGACTTAAAACAATGACTGTTTTCTTTTATTTTATGATCCTCTGAGATTCTGTATGTTAACTAGGCAGTTCTCGTATTGGTTGAGCCTGTAGTTATCTGAGGGCTCAGTTGAGCTGGAACCACCAAGACGGAGTCGCCCATGGCTCAGATGGGCAACAGACAGGAATGCCCAATGGCTTGGGCATCTCACAGCATGGGGCTGGGTTCTGAGAGGGAGTATCCAACAGGAAGAATTCCAAGAAAGAAGAAATGAAAGCTGCCAGTTCTTGTAAAAGCTAGACTCATAATTGCCCAAGTATGACTTGGGCCATATTCTATTGGTTAAACTATCATAGCACACATTCAAGGGTAGAGAAGATAAAGTTCAGTCTCAAAAGGGACCGGTCAAGAATTACAGGCACCTTTAACCACCACAGAATGGGAAGGGTGAAAATGGAAAAAGCAAATGAAGACTACTCTGGTACAACTTCTGTGTGTGAATAATCAGGTTAATCAGACATGACACAGTTGGTTAAATAAAGCCCAAGGCAAATGTTCTGACGCTTTGTGCAGAGTCAGAAACAGAAAACTTAATTTTTCCCCAACTGTCCAATAGGGCTGGGATGCTCTACAAAAAGGATTTATGTTATTTCTTTATGAAGCATTTGACATAACCTAAGTGAAGAGCACAAGTTGGTTGGACATATACCAGCTAACACCCTGAACATATGCTCATTTATTTTAACCAACGCAGACTGGAAAAAAAAAAAAAGTGCATAGGAAAATAGTCATGATGTTAGTTTTTTTAAAAAGAGAGTTACAAACCTTGTATTTATAGTATCACCCCAATTATGTTTTTGTTTATACTCAAACAAATTGAGGTGTTGGCATTTAATACAATAGCACATAAAAACTCAAATTTATTATCTTTTGCTGCTTTTAGAAGAAGCTCCCTGTACATCCTTGGGGGATGGGTTTCCAGAAATTAGATGTCAAGACTGGAACCTTCTTAGCTCCTGGAATGTTAAATAGTCTAAGATGGGTGTCAGGGCTTGGGATCTGTCCATCGTAAAGATGGAGCTGTTCAGACGAACCTTAAAATACTGCGATAGAAATGAATGCGAAAGAAAGGCTGGGTATTTCTGAGGTTTAGAGGAGAGCATGGTCTGATCTGGGGATGGACAAGCAACAGTTGGAAGAGTGGAGGGGTCCTCAAGATCATGAGAAAAGGACGAGAAGGTGGCAAATACCTTCAGTGAGTGACTCTAGATGGCAACTTTAAGTGTGTCTGAAGAGCAAGCAGGAATGGTGAGACCTCCAAATGGTGTGTGACAATGGCCCTAAAAGCAGAATATTAAGCTCTGTGGCTCTGGAAGCACAGGAGGTCCCCACGAGGAACAGGGCAGGGGCACTGGGAGGCAGTCTCTAAATAAACGAAAGAACAGAAGGTCTTCCTAATTTCCTGGATCGCAGAAATGCTGTCATTCTGTTCAAGCCTGAGAAAGGGGGGAGCAGGCGCTGAAAATAACAAAGATTGGACTTCAACCGTAATAGACAAGAACAGAGTCAGATGAAATTTGATTGTACCCAGTATTAAGAAATGTGAGATACTTTTATCTTAAGAGTAGTTTAGACCTTTCTCTCTCTCATACACACACACACAGACACACACGACACACATACACACACACACAAAGGCATGCACACACATACATATACACAAAGGATAGAAGAAAACATAACTATTAACAACGTTATTTATATGCTAGTAAATTATGGCTGACATTGTTTAATTTTTCAGGGGGTTTTTTGTGTTTTTTTTTTTGCAGTGAATATACGTTAACTTCAAAACTGCAAAAACATAAGGAAAAAATAGAACCTAATTAGATGACAAGCAAAAACCCAAAGTATATCTTATTCCCCAGCAGTACCTCTTGATCTGTAATCAGGCACATGGCTCCAAGCAAAATTCAATGAGTTTACACGGTCAAAAATAGAGCAAGAAGACCATAGCCAAAATAGTTCTCCTAAGCAGAGAAGAACTAGTTGCCCAGTGTTTACAAATCCTGGCATAAACAGTGTAACAGCTCTTATTTTAGCATGCTTGCTATCTGTTTTCACTACTTTCAAAAGATGGAAGATTACTCTGAAGCAGACTCTAGAAATGTCTTTACTCGTATTTCAGTGAAATTAAGCTTTCTATGAAATAGAAAACAAATAAAACATTTGGAAAAAGTATCCATTTTACATTTACATCTCTGGAAGAGGTGAGTTCTACAGTGAGGTGAAAGGGAGAAGGCAGCAGAAGGGAGTGAGAATAGGTCAAGATATTGTTTTCAAAAAAATAACAAAAGGAAGAAAGAGAAAGAGGAGGAAAATAATAACTTATTGAGTAACAACTATAGTTTGGTGCTTTATATGCACTAAATTGGCTGGAATCTTTTTTTTTTTTTTTTTGCAGTATGCGGGCCTCTCACTGTTGTGGCCTCTCCCGTTGCGGAGCACAGGCTCCGGACGCGCAGGCTCAGCGGCCATGGCTCACGGGCCCAGCCGCTCCACAGCATGTGGGATCCTCCCGGACCGTGGCACGAACCCGTGTCCCCTGCATCGGCAGGCGGACTCTCAACCACTGCGCCACCAGGGAAGCCCGGCTGGAATCTTTTTAGGTGCTGTTGAAGTGATGTGAGCATCTTTTACCACAGTGATATTTCCAGCCCATAATATGGACCAAAAAAACATAAATTTCTTTCTCTTAGACTCTATCAGCAAAAAAGATGAAACAGTGTAGAGGAAATATGTACTCTTTTTCATCAAGCAGTTGAAGGTTGAGGGCAAGGATGGCAAAGGGATTGGGACCAAGGCAGAAAAATATGACTGAGTGACTTCTGAGTTTATCAGCTGGATTTTTAAAGTATTGTATCAGAGCAGCTTAACCATGGAAAAAACCACTGAATTAGTCAGGTTTCTACAGAGAAACAAAATCGATAGGATGTCTCGAGAGAGAGATGTATTTTAAGAAATTGGTTCACATGATTAGATGAGCTGACAAGTTCAAAGTCTGCAGAGCAGGTTGGCAGGTTGGAGACTCACGAAGAGTTGATGTTGCAGCAAGAGTCCAAAGTCAGTCTCAAGGCTGAAGTCCTTCTTCCTCAGGAGACCTGAGTCTTTTCTTTTAAGGCCTTCAGCTGATTGCACGAGGCCCACCCACATTATGGAGGGTCATCTGCTTTACTCCATGTCTACTAATTTAAAGGTTAATCACATCTAAAAACTACCTTCACAGCAAGATCCAGACGGATGTTTGGCTATCACAGCCTAGTCAAGTTGACACATAAAATTAACCATCACAAAAACTAAACACTCAAAGGCAGAGAGAGCCCAAGAGAAAATAAAAGATGACTCAATTAGATAATGAAGTGGTCTATAATGAATATAATTTTGTCTAAGCATACTAAGTTCTAAGTTGGAACCCCAGCTTGAATGTAGCTATTCCATAGTGGGTGGAAGCTGAGCTTCCTGTTAAAAAGAAAGGAATCAGATTCCATCTGTTTTCTGATCAGGTGAACGTTTTAAAGTATCTTTTCTCTGAGTCAGCTTTCACTATGACATTCTGCTTTTCAGAAAAGACCATTAATTCCTGTGGTTACATTGTTACTGTGATAAATTTAAATTATACCTGGGTCTCAACCAAGACCCTCATCACTTGGGCACCACACTTAACCTTATTTTCTTCCATTCTCCAACTGCAACTTTGGTTGCAAATCAACAAGTCCCTTTGTTGTTGCACAGACTCTCTCTACTATTCACACTTTGCAGTCATATTTATTTTCTTCTCATCTACAGACTTCCCTTTTTTTTCCCTGCCTATTCAGCAAGTGTACCAATCCTTCACAGATCGAAGTAAGCTCTACCCAGTCTGTCATTCAAGTTCATCTATGAATTCTCTGACTATTCTTGCCAATAGTAAGTGCTCAGTAAGTCTCTCTTTACTAAATACTTTATAATATAATAATGTAACATAATATTAATGATACTATTGCAATAAATTCAATTTCATTATTTTTTCTACGTTTACTGATACAAAAAGAGGAACAATAAATATGTCATCCAAGGAATTGCATTCCTGCCCAGTGAGAACACAAATGATTTATAGTTATAGAAGCACAAAATTTTATTTTCAATAAACAAAACATCTACTGAACCCATATGATATGTACAAAGAACTGGGCTACGCTCTTGAGATAAAATGAGAAATGTGATCATAATCTAGTAGGGAAAAAAATAAAACAAAAATCAAATGTATTTTCAATATAACATGATTCCTGTTTAATAGACAGATGAGCAAAATGCTTAGAAACCATCTCATGCAGCTTCCTTATTTCAAAGCTGAAGACATCAAGGCTCAGGAAGAAGAAACAGCTTGTCCACAGTCATATGTATATTCAGGACTGGACTCCAAGCCATTCATTAGTTGATTCAACTAATTACAGTCTATGGAGAGAAAAATGTCTACAGAGAAAAGCGTCACCCAAATAGCACAGCCAATCAGCACAGCTCCAGATTTCACCTGAAAAACATCTCATCAAACTCTCAGGCCAGGGACTTTGTTGTTGTTGTTATTGTAGAGAAATGGCCCAGCCAGGAACAGTAGAGCATTAATCTCACCATTAAGGCCCTCACATTGCTGAGATCTTTACCACCAGCGAGTAGCAAGTATTTTTGTAGTAGAGGTCCATGTCCAGAGAACTGATTCTCCAGTGCATATGCATATACCCTATTAGCCCCACTTGACAAGTGGGAGCTATGCTCATGCCTGCAGTGGAGGCTACAAGTGCCCGGTCGAACAGTCTCTCTTCATGCATAAACATGACTCCTGCTATCACTCATGGGAAAGGGTTCCACAGTGCTGAGGAAAATAGAGCCCACAGTCTTGTGGTAAATCAGTCAAATGTGACATGCTCCGTGTGAAGGGCAGCACCGCAGCTGATGAAACGAGCAAGCCAGTGTACAGTACAATAACGTGCCAAAGCGCTTCGGTGCAGACAGCTGGTTTGAAGCTCCGGGAGACAAAGCAGAACTTAAAACATGAGTCATGAGAGGGAACCCAGGTACAAATGTCCATGCAGAAAACATCGTGGACTGCTCTCATTAACGTGCCCTTCACCTCCCTTCCCTCCTTGCCTTCTCTTGGTCACTCTCCTAGAAGCAAACTTGTGAGTCTGGACAAGGTGTTCTATCATCCTGAGTTGACAACACAGCTTATCTGTGGTCTGGTTGGATGAGACACAGGCCTACGACCAATCTCTGGCTGTGCTTTAACATCGGGACCACAGGACATGCTGTGCCTGACAAATCCGCACAGAACAAGGCTCTCCCCGGATGTTCCCCTGCCCACCTTTCTACCTCCTTCCTACACCACACTGCGATACAGTGGCATCATAAGAAATACACTTTTGATGTCTGTCCCTGGTTCTTGGCACAGAGATCCTAAAACCCTTGGAATTTCTTGAGTGATGGGGTGAGAGAAGCACCTTCTGTTATTCATAATAAGCCCCTTTTAACCATACCTGAGTTTAAGCTAATGAGGTGATTCTTGGAGGATAGGGGGCTGGTTACCAGGGGAACCAACCATGTGATTAGAGGGTTAGAGCCCTCAGCCCCACCCGCCAACATCTGGGGATTTAATGACCAATGGCCAATGATTTAGTCAATTATGCCTACATAACAGAACCTCCGGAAAAACCCCTCAGTGACAGGGTTGTGAGAGCTTCTAGGTTGGTGAACATACCAAGGTCCTGGGAGGGTGGCATGCCTGGATGGGGCATGAAACTTCCATACTTCCATACTTCTCTATACTTTGCCCTGTGTCTCTCTTCCATTGGGTTGTTCCTGAGTTGTATCCTTTATAATAAACCAGTAATAGTAAGTAAAGTGTTTCCCTGAGTTCTAGCAAATTATGGAAGCCGAGGAAGGCACCATGGGAGCCCTCAGTTCATAGCTGGTCAGGCAAAAGTACAGGAGGCCTGGGACTTCCCTGGCAGTACAGTGGTTAAGACTCCGTGCTTCCACTACACGGGGCGCGGGATCGATTCCTGATTGGGGAACTAGGAACCCACGTAACGCACGGTGCTGCCAAAAAAATAAACAAAGAAAAAAACAGTGCAGGAGGCCTGGCTTGTTATTGACATCTGAAAGGGGGGGCAGTCTTGTGGGGCTGAGCCCTTAACCTGTGAGGTCTGTGCCAGCTCCAGGTCGGTAACGTCAGGACTGAATGAAATTGTAGAACACCTAGTTGGTATCTGTAGAGAACTGAAGAACTGCTTGGTGTAAAAAACACATACACTCAGTAGTAGAAAAATAGTTTTTCCTTTACACATGTGTCTAGGGCCCTCTCACCTCCCTACAAGCCACACCTAAGGTGCACCAGGATCCTCTCTGAACTCCCAGCCCTTTGACATCTGCCCCAGGGCCTAGACTTGGGCCTTGCCTAACCTTGAATCTCCTTTCTCTTTGCCCTACCTTTGTCCTCCTGCCAAGCCTAACTAACAAGATTAGGAAAGGAAATAACCCTGTCTCAGAAAAGATAAATGTACTGCAGCAACGACCACCTGTATAAAAGTATCTTCAGGTAAAAGAACAGGAAATACATTCAAAAGATGCGAAGATGAGGGAAAGGGCAAGTGGAGGGTAAAAGATTGAGTTCTGTGCAGGGGACATTTCAGTTCTGCTTCAGACAATACCACATTAACGCTGCCAGCTTGAGGTCTGCAGACCCTGCACACTTCTGGGAAAGATTTCTTGCAACCAATTCAGAAAAATAGGTTACAAAGGCAATTTGAAAACGACAGTCCTTGAAGACTTTTTAGATTATTTATTTTGTTTTATTCATTCACTCATTCATTAACAAAAGCTATATTTAGAATTCACTATATAGATATTGTGCTAGTCTCTAGGGGCCTAATGTCCGTAGCAGACATCTTTTCCATCCTCCAAGGAGTTTAGAGTCTATAATAGGGCTCAGTACACTTTTTCTGTAAAAGACCAGATAGTAAATATTTTAAGTTTTGCAGGCCATCCTGTTTCTGTTGGAACTTCTCAACTGTCGCTGCAGTGCCAAGGCAGCCATAAATAAATATGTAAATGAGTGTGACTATGCTCCCATAAAGCTTTTTTTATGGACACTGAAATTTGAATTTCGTATAATTTTCACATATCATACAAGATCATTCTTCTTCTGACTTTTCTCAGCCACTGAAAAATGTAGGAACCTTTCTTAGCTCACAGGTCATACACAAACAGGAGGTGGGCCAGATTTGGCCTGTGGGCTCTAGTTTGTCAACCCCTCCCTGGTCTACAGGGAGAGACCCAGGCATCAGAAGATCCCCCTTTTCCCATCAGGACTGACAAGAAGAAAAGAAGCCCATGTAAATTATCAGGTTCAGAGGCAAGCTCTGGGGTTGACTGTGTTATCTATCAACAGAAAGCTACACAGTTGATGGAGGACCCAAAAGTATTTTTCACCAGAAATGGACCCTGCTCTTGGTGGCACTGTTCATCTGTAAAACGAGATTAAAACTTCCTCCCTCTTGGTGTCGGTGCAAGGATGAGAAATAATGCTCCTAAAACACTTACTATGCTGCCAGCCAATAGAATTCCTCTATACTGACTGCTGTAAACAAATCAGCTTTGCTGCTCAGGATACACAGGACATTTGATAGATTGTTCTTCCTTTTTAATCCATATAAAGGTATTTCTTAGTGCCATTATAGTAAAGATTTTTGTGTGGTTGACTGGTGGGTCAATATTTTTAAGTTAGAATTTCATTATTACTATTATTATCACTTTAACATTTACTACCCGTGTTTAATTTTGGCTGTATTATATACTCATTCATCTTCTTTTAAAATTACTTTTAAAAGAAACAGAAAAGTCATACAAATGAGAATTAGTCCTGCCAATAGCTTATGCCTCGAAGAAGAGAAACATAAATAAAGGTCCTGCTTCTCTCCATTCCTTGGAGTGTCCCAACCCTAAAAAGACCTCATGTTCTGGTTTGGGGTAGTATACCTTTGGCCTAAGAACAACCCTTTTGCAATACACTGAATATTTGTGTCTCCCCAAAATTCCTATGTTGAAACCTAATCTCCAATGCGATGGTATTTGATGGTTGGGGCTCTGGAAGGTGATTAGGTCATGAATTTGGAGCCCTCGTGAGTGAGACTAGTGCCTTTGTAAAAGAGAACTCTCTCCACCCTTATTCCACCATGTGAGGACACAGCAAGAAGATGGCCATCTTGTGAAACAGGAAGCAGACACTAACCAGACATCAAAGCTGCCAGCACGTTGATCTTGGACTTCCCAGCCTCTGGAACTGGGAGAAATACATTTCTGTTGTTTATAAGCTGCCCAGACTGTGACAGTTTATTACAGCAGCCCAAACAGATTAAGATACCTTTTAAATGATGACTATTCCACCCATAAAAGCACAGATTCTGAACTGTTCAGCAATTTCCTCCTTTCCCTCCACCTTCCTCACTGCCAGCCCCCAAAAGGACAATAAATCAGACCTAATTACAGCAGAAGACTATTCCTGAACCTATGAATTCTCCTTACTGAGGACATGAACTTGTCCTTCACAAGGGAAAGTGCCCACCTAAACTCACCCTGCCCAGCATCCGTAACTGTTTAAACCTCAGCGAGCACCTAAAGAATTCTGAAATTAAGTAAAATAAAGTCTGTAGCCTTATTGCTCTTCTTTCATATTTTCAGTAACTTGATAAAACGAATTGGATGAAAGTAGACGGATCCCTAGAATTATAAAATTAGCAGAGTCCTTCATCTGCCAATGCAGTGGACTTATTAACACCAGCGTAGGGTAATATTAACAAAATAGCTGCACCTGGTGGGTAATGGTTGTCCGAAATAATACTTCGGTATTAGCTATGTTAAAATAAAATTAGTGTATTTCACAAACATTTTCCACTTGAACAGGATTTTTTTAAATAGGTCACCTTATCCAGTTACTGGGGAGAATATTTTTTCACTTAATAATTATAAATAACAGGTACTGAACTCCTAATTCATACTTGGCATTATGCTAAGTGCATTACTGTATATAATTCTCACACAGCATCCTGAACTAAGCAGTACTGCTGTTTTTACTTTCTAGATAAGGGAAATTAGGATTGAGAGAGTAGCTTGCCCACAATCCCACAGCTGATCAGTGATGAACCTGGGATTTGAATTTTGGTCTGTCTGACTTAACCACGTATGGGGCTAATGGCTAAACAACATTGTTTCTTATGAGCTGATTCACATGAGCCCCAAAGGGCATGCAGAGTTTTTCTAAAGTTAGATGCTCTATGGGGCTCTTTGATGGTTTAGATGTTCAGTCAGTGACAACAGTGCTTGCACTTATTTTTCAGGTTAAAAACTTTTATCCTATACATTCAGAATGCTAGGATCTTCTCTGAGTACTTGTTCCAGCATAAGAAGAAACTGAATTCTATTTTTTAAAAATCATAATGACCTTATTTATAACCTTTCTCACAGTCTACCCCCATAGGTAAGAATTAGGGTCATGTCCATTTCACATCTGTGTGTCTGGTAGCTAAAGCATATGGACTTCTTTTTAGTAAACAATGCAAAGCCTCTCCCCTTAGTCTGGTCTGCTTTAGTCACGACTTCACCTTTGATACTGAAGTTGATTATAATTCTAATATTTGAACTAAAGGAGCAAAAGGAAAACTTTGTCTCTCAATTAAGTTTGGTCATCAGAAAGAAAGTACATCAATCTATTAACCTAGATTTTTAAAAACTGCCTTTTCTGAGTTACAATTTCATGTTATAACTTCAGCATTTATAGTCTATATATACAGGCATACCTCATTTTATCACACTTCACTTTATTGTGCTTCGCAGATATAGCGTTTTTTACAGATTGAAGGTTTGCAGCAACCCTGCATTGAGCAACTTTACTGGTGCCACTTTTCCAATAATACTGTTTTTTAATTAAGGTGTGTACATTATTTTTTAGACATAATGCTGCTGCACTCTTAACAGACTACAGTATAGTGTAAACATAAGTTTTATATGCACTGGAAAACAAAAAAAAATTGTGTGACTAGCTTTATTGCAATACACACTTCATTGTGGTGATTTGGAACTGAACCTGCAATATCTCTGAGGTATGCCTGTACTAGCTTCCACTTTTGGAAGGACTCTGCATCTGTTACAAAATAACTGAATGCATTGTTTATCATGTTACCCAATATCCCTTACATAGAGATCCAAATGATAGATTTCTTCCAAAATTGTAATTGTCTTTCCAAAATAACTTGTAGCCTCCCTAATTACCATTCAATAAATACCATCTAACCCACTGGGTTTTCTCCATTGTTTTTGTGCTAAGCCTATATTGGGTTTTGTCCTTTGTGAAGCACACAGCCAAACTCAGTCTCAACTATGGTAACCAATTAATCATAAGTTCCTGTTAAATGTCTCCTGTTTCTCTACATGATCTTGGGTATATCTGCTTTTTTTCCTTTTTAATGTTTATCTTTACTGTCCAATAGTATTTAGATTCCAGTATCATAAAATATTGCTTATACTACTGGATAAGGGCAGTAGACAACTAGATGATAAGACCCCTGTAGGACACAGGGTCCTGTTCAAAACGTCCATAAGACATTTGGTCCATGCCAAAATGTCCTTGATATTTGGTCCTGTCCAATACCATCTGGCATGGACCACATACGCTCATGGACTTTCTGGAAAGGACCATATTTCAAGGACATTTTGGTGTGGACCAAATGTCTTCTGGACACTTTGGGCAAGACCAAATTTCAAGGATCCTTTGGCATGGACAAAATGTCTTATGGACCAAAAGTCTTATGGACATTTTGAGCAGGATAAAATGTCTGCTAACCAGATAGACGGATGGATAGTTGTACATGTTTTCATAATATAGGTAAATAATATACAGTCCTGGTAGTAGGGTGAAAATGAGATCGAAAAAGAGGACTTGATTCATTAGTAAACACTTATCTTCACAGAAGAACAAAAAGACTCTCCTTCATTGTTAGATGCTGCCTGTTTAAACACTGGCCAGTCATTTGCCAAAAACAAGACGGAAGTATTAGGATGAGTATGTCCAAACTATCACTTCATTGGAAAAGCAGTTCAAAATACATATCACACTGATTAGTCCCCAAAGGAAAACACATTGTAAGGCAGTAAATGGAGAACGAGCAACATTTCTGTTTAGCTGAGAACACTACGGGTGTCCAATAAATAGGAGGTAATGACATTATTAATGTCTATGTGTTGCTCTTTGAATATGAGACTAAATTGTTTCCACATATACAGAGCCTTGTATAAATTATTTAGTCAATTTTCAGACTATACTTGCCAGTCCTTTACCTTTATAGTATCTTGAAATAAAGGCCATATCTTAAAATAAAGAAAAAGTTCTAGGTCAATATGATACATTTGTCACTGATATAGAAATGAGTTTTAAAATTTGTCCTACCTACAAAGTCAGGTCACTTCTACCAAATGAATGGTGTTGACTATTTAAAATAGTAAAATTTCAACAGGTAGATATCTTCCAGTTGTAGATAATTATGGAAAGCATTAAAGCAGATTTTCTGCTCATTATACTACCTAAAATAAAAAATACAGCATTTGGGGTAACATTAAAATAGCATAGTCAACTCTAAAAATACAAACAAATAAAGAGATACATTGAGGAGCAAGGTCTAAAAGCTAGAATACATTTAAGTATGATGCGGCACTGCCTCCACCCAAGTACTTCTTTTCATTTATTCAATTAAATTTAACAAGCTTCTGTACATAAAGAATTCTTCTGGACATGAAGAACACGGAAGTAAATTAAACAGTCTTTGCCTTCAAGGATTTTGTGAGTCACTGAGCTTTTGTAACCATCCTGGGTACAAATATTCTCTAATTTTAGAGTTAGAAGCCTCTGAATCTATACCTGGCTCCATCCATGCACAGTTTGGATGTTATACGCACAGTTTGAGCTGTTTTATCCATCCTACTTTTTTAGCGTTTTACAAGAGTCTATTCCTGTTCAAGGTAAGAAGCTTTATGCTTATTTCTCCATTTCTATACCTTGTCTCTTCATGGCCAGTTGACAAAAGCCTCCCAGGAAACCTTCCTGACCATAATCTGCACTTCTGAAGTCAGGTAGAAGCATCTCTAGTTACCCAGGAGTGACTCTTCTATACAAGACCCTCTTTGAAGGTCAGTAAAATCACACTGCAGTAAACAATGCCAACATGTTCAACATACTAATAATTGAATGCTTTTGACACTTCAAAGGTTTTTTTTTCTTTATTAGTCATTTTAAGAATTGTTTTAAAACAAATATATAGGGTAATTATCCCATATGCTGCAATGGACAACTTTTGACTTCTTTTGTCATTTCAGGCAACTAAATACACACCTAAGATGCCATTCCTGTATCACAGGTGTGCAAGTTACCATGACAAACAGAAAATTTGTGGATTTCAGAGTTTGAGTAGGATAAGTTTCTACTTTTTTTTCCTGTTGACCAGATTAAGTCCTATTTAAATCATTGTCAGCCACATGTCAAATTATCTCAGAAAGGGTAAAACATAGGGAAAAAATAAGGAAAAAGAAAGACAAGAACTCTCAAAACCCTGTGTCAGCTAAGAGTGTAGTTTAAAATGTGATGGATTCGTTCTATTTCTTAGAACGAATTACTATTCGTTCTGAATTATTATTCGCTCTGAATTATTCAGCAGCAGGCTTGGACACTGGGGAAAATGCACAAATATTGAGTTTTTAAGCTTGGTCTACTTAATGTCACAGGTTCTGTATAATGTGACAGCACTGCAAAATGTACATTGGAAAAATACATGTTCTGTTCAACTTTATTCTCATAAAACCCCATTTCAAATCTTAAAGTGAAGGCAAATTTAGTGCCATTGTCCCTCTAGGCTGCTATCTAAACCTCTGTTACCTTGAGCATGTAATATAAGATTAATTAGTCTGCAGATCATAAAGGTATTCTGAAATCTATTTCAAAAGGGTTACTGCAAGATTTTCAGCTCCAGCAATATGGCCAAATAAGTCTGGAGATTCTCCCAACACAGACCCTTAGAAACAGTGTGTACAAGATAACCAAAAGTCTTCTGAATGCTTAGCTGAGCTTTTAGGAATCAGAAGTAACCTCTAGAAGCCAGGGAAAAAAAGAACTGAAAATCAAAGTGGTAGGAAATGGGAAAACCCTGTGGAGGGGATTCTATCTTCATCACCTAGGGGCTGGATGTTAGTATCCATGTGATGACTGAAGTTAAGGCCATCCCCTATGTAAAAAGGGGAGTTAGTAAAGAAGTTAGCTCATAAAATGAGGATTTTTGGAGAGGATACAAGCGAGAGAGGACAAGGAGAAAATATCTGCCCATAGGCACAGAGAGAGAACAAAAAAGCAGAAAAGTTATCTGTCTTTGTCTAGATTCTGCTGGAAAAGCAAAACAAACAAAAAGCCCTCCTGAAAATGCAAATCCAGATATACTTTCTTCATTGTCAGATATTACCACATGGTCTAAGAAACTCCAAGCTGAGAATTAATACAAATCTTGGTCATGAACAACTGATAGTCCTTGGGCACCTAGACACTCCCAAAACTCAGACTCAAAAGATTGTCATGGGAAAAATGAGCCCCAGCTAAAAGATGTGATCACAATGAAAATTTCCAAACGTTAAAAAAAAAAAAAAAATCAATCCAACATATGTAAGACTAAAAAGGGTTATAAGTACCAAAACTTCATATGATAAACCAACAATCAGAAAGTGAATTAAAAATATGTAAAAAAATTAAAGGCGTAACATCCAATTGCCCAAGTTACGTAGGCTAGAAATAAGACACTGAAAAGAAGCCAATTAGAACTCACACAAATGAAAAGTATAATCATTGAAATTAAAGTATAATCATTGATAAGTAAAAGAACAGATTAGAAATAGCTGAGAGAATGTGTAAACTGAAATACGGATCTAAGGAAACTGCACAGAATAAAGGACTGAAAAATCACAAAATCAGAAAATATTAAAAAGTGATGAAGAAACATAATAGGTAAAATGAGGAATTCCAACACACAGCTAATGTAGTTCCCCCCAAAGAAGAATAGAGAAAAGCAATATGCAAGGAGATAACTGTTGGAAATTTTTTTAGAAATGATGAAAAACATAAGTCTTCAGGTTGAAGATGTGTATACAATAACTGTAGAGCAGCATAAATAAATCCACACCCAGACACATTATTGTGAAAGCAAAGAATACCAAAGGAAAAAAAGAAAGAAAGAAAGAAAAACAAATTTAAAAGCCAACAGAAGGAAGAGTAAATTATCTCTAATGGGATAAAAATTAGACAGACAATAGAGGTCACATAACAATGGAACAGTATATTGAAAATATTTACAGAAACTCATTGTCAAAGAGGATCAATCAGGATGTGTGAAGGAGTTAATTAACATCCAGGACAGTGCTCAAAAGCATGCAGTCATCATATAAATCTCCCAGCCACCCCCGCACCAAGGAAAAGATTTCTCCGAGCATCCTCAGGACTCAGCCCCAGTTCTCTACTGTGGTTATTTTGACTATTTGCAAACTTCACTGATTTTTCTCCCATCTCACTTCTCCGATTTTCTCATGTAAGTTTTCTGGCCTCACTTCCCCAAATAAATTGCTGCACCCAAATCTGAGTCACAGGGTCTGCACTGCAGGAAGTAAGCTGGAAATTAAAAAGACAATGCTGTAAACAACAAACACATGTAATGAGACATAAACTAAAAAGAAAAGAAATGTAGAAGGGTCTATCAGACAAATACTAAACAAAAGACCCATAAATAGAAGGATGGATGGACGGATAGATGGAAGGAAGGATAGACAGAAGGAAGGATAGATGGATGATAGATAGATGGATAGATGGATGGATAGAAAGATAGATAAAGACCACTACAGAAGGATAGGAACAATTCTGAACTGTGTGCTCTCAAAAACATAATCTCAATTACATTATTAAAGAATTCCTAAAATTACAAAGAATCGACAAAATAATAATTATAATAGGAGATTGTAAAAGGATGCCTTTTAGAAATTAATAGACCACACTGGCTAAAAATTAATAAAGATGAAATAAATTTAGAGCTTAACCATATAAAGACAGATAGAACATACTAGGCCACAAATCAAGTTTCAACAAATACCAAAGTATATGTATTATATCAACTAAGTTCTCTGTGATGCAGTGAAATTGAAATAATAATACAAATATTACTAAGTCTTCTTATATGTTTGGAAATTTGAAAAAGTATCCCTAAATTATTCATGAGTCATAGAAGACATGACAATGGAATTAGAACAAATGTAAAACTGAATGACAATGAGATATATGTAAAGCAGTACTTTGAAGAAAATTATAATCTTCTTAAATTGATTATACTAACATGAAAGGAAACATTTAAATTAATGAAATAATCATCCAACTGGAGAAAATGAACAATGGAATACACTTGGAAAAGATAGAAGAAAGAAAAATATAAAATAAGGCCAAAATACTATAAGAAAAATGAAACATATTAGAATTAGAGCTAATTCTAATAAGGTAGCTGCTAGCTTTGTGTGTCTCTTGAACACTTGAAATGTGACTAGTGTGACTGTGCTATTGAATTTTTTATTTAATTTTAATTAATTTAAATGTAAATTTTTTTTTTTTTTGCAGTACGCGGGCCTCTCACTGTTGTGGCCTCTCCCGTTGCAGAGCACAGGCTCCAGACACGCAGGCTCAGCGGCTATGTCTCACGGGCCCAGCCGCTCCACAGTTTGTGGGATCTTCCCGGACCGGGGCACGAACCCATGTCCCCTGCATCGGCAGGCAGACTCTCAACCACTGCGCCACCAGGGAAGCCCTAAATGTAAATTTTAAAACTGAAGCAGTATGAAATATTTTTATTAAATATTACTGTTTTGATGGGACTTCATTGTTTTATCAGAACTGCATTTTACTTTAACCATTGAAAGATAATCATCCAATTTGAGATCTCCTTTTAGTATAAAATACATACCAGATTTTGGTGACTTAACATAAAAAGAAGAAAATATCTCATTAATAAATTATATATTGATCACATGTTAAAAATGATAACATTTTTGATAAATTGTATTAAGTAGAATATCTTATTAAAATTAATTTCACTTGAAGCTCTTTCTGCATTTGAATGTGGCTGCCAAAAAGTTTTAAGTTACTTATGTGGTTCACATTACATTTTTACTAAACAATGCTGACTTACAGAGTGTAGCATTATTACTGAGTACAAGGTTAAAATACAAAATGTAATAGCATTTCTATGCAACCAGAAACAAATATAAATAAAATTGCATTATGATTCAATTTGTAATTGCCACAAAATTATTCAAAAACTAGGAGAAAATGTACTGAAAGACATAAAAGTATACCTAGATAAAAGGAAAAATATTCCATATAATTAAAAGCTGCGACATCTTAAAAATTCTCTCCAAATAAATACATAAATTCAAAGCAATTCAATAATATTTTTAAATACTAGACCTGAACATTTGGAAGTAGAAATTTTAAAATAGTATCATTCATATGTAGATATAAATCTAATAAAATATGTGCAGGGTCTGTAGGCTAAAACTATGAAACACTGACGAAAGCAAGCAAGGAACCCTATATAAAATGGAGAGGTATGTCGTGCTCATGTATTGGAAGACTCGATGTTATTTATATGAAAATTTTCCTCTAGTTGATCACAAATTCGACATGATCCACCTCAAAATTCTAGTAGAAATGTTGTGGATATCGACAAGTGAATCTAAAATATATATGGAAATACAAAGGAATTAGAATAGTTGAAACAATTTTGAAAAAGAAAAAGGTGGAGGGTTCACCCTTTGTGATTTCATGAACCACAGTTGTCAGTCTAGTACCAAAATAGAACCACACAAATGTGGCCAATCGATCTTTGTTAGACAAAGGACTTTGGACGTGTCAATGTAGACCCATTCCTGGTTTAAAAAAAAACCAACCACCATTCTGGTGAGTGATGTTGATAATGAGGGGAACTATGCACGTGTGGGAGTGGGGGGGTATACGGGAAATCTCCTTGTTGCAAACATAAAACTACTCTACAAAAATGAAGTCTTTTTCGAAAGTGTGTGGGAAAGGTTCACACCAGTTTCTCAAGAGTGGAGGAAGAGAGAATAAATGAGAGTGAGGGTTTGGGTATATCAGTAGTTCTTGTATCAGAAGAGGGAGAGAGAGAGAGAGAGAGAAGATCTAAACTAAATGTGGCAGATATTAACTATTTAAACTTCAAGATGCATATATTTTCCGTTTGAATTTTTTCCTAATTTTTAAACAATTTCTTTACAGAAATAGAGTGTCTCATAATGTGTTAAAAAATATCAAAATTATAAGAACACCTGTCTTCCCAAATAGCTCCATTAAAGGGCAGCACTCACTTACTTACATGCTTCTGAAAAATAAACTTTATTGCTATTTTATATATATAGCCCTTGTTTAAAGATTGGAGAAAAACACTGAACTTTAAGCATATAGTGAAGAATTTCTCATGAAGGGAAGGGGTTATGGATTGCAGCTAAAGCTGTATCAATAAGGTCTGTCTCTTCAATGTTCTTACATATATTGAATTGTTAGGTATTGTACTTCTTTTCCCAGTAAATATCAGATTAATGTTCTAAGAACGTTTTTTCATTTTGCCCTAAGGGGCAGAGCCTGAGGTTAAGAAATGAGACTAGAACTGGAAACTTAAAAAGAAGTCAAGGTTCTAATTGCCTGCCCTAGCATAGTTGCTCCCACCACTGCCCACTATTTATAACAAGTTGTCAATGCTGCACGCAGGAAATGATATTCAGAAAGATCCTCATGCTTTCTGCACTACCAGCAGGATACCATGAATTATTGAATCCTAGAATTCCTTAAGCTTCTTTTTACAAAAAAAAACCTTTTTCATCTACTTTGACAGTTATATCACTCTTTTTTTCTTCCAGTGTCTTCCTGAAGCTCTTGATAGGAAAGCTTAGGCTTCCTAGACAACTGTTACTCAAAATGAAAAGCTGCGTGGATCCTGTCAGCCTCCATCTTACACTATTTAATTTTCAGACTAGAGTTCACAAAATGGCCATTTCTATAATGCATTCCATGTTGCCAGATAGAGAAGACTGCTGGCACAGTAAATATCCATCTAAGCCTTCTTTCTCATCAACAAAACATGTCATTTGTAGTACCCACCCATCAACAGAACTTCCTCAAGCCTGCCTCATAATTATATTTTATAATCCTCCTTTACACACGAGAGCTCAATTCACTTCCTCCTACAATGCATTAGCATCCTCTTCAAATCCATTAGTGGTATCACAAACTCCACAGCATCATTCCCTCTTCAAAATATTTTATTATTAAGTTACTGTACTGCAAGCTGGGAGTCTATGAATATTTAAGCGAGGCATTGTATGTTTATTACACTCTGCCAAGACAAAAAAAAAAAAAAAAACAACTATTTGCCCTAATATTTTGGCAGTGGTTTAAAAGCTGCTATGTTTTTTTAAATGAGATGTTTGCTCAAGTTGAAAATGATTGCTATAAGTAAAGAATCTATTTGTTTGAAATTCTTGATGATTTAAACCTTACCTGTTTTCCAAACTGCAAATAAAATGTCAATGCTAGTTAGCAGCAGGAGTGGGAACACACAGACTGACTCTAGTGCTTTCAGAAACCTGGAGCATTTCTTAGCACAACTAACTCATTCCAGTTTTGCTGGCTCTATATTCATGTTTTAGCATTTGAAACTGATTAGCCGCACATCTAACTGATGGTTATGGAGACTACTCCATTATTGTTTATAATTTTCTAAGTTATACTGCTCTCTTGAGTTAGCTGGGTGTATTATAGACATCGATAATCCATTATTTTCACCGAAAATAAAATTAATTACATGATTTCATACATTGGATGACATATTACATAGCTGAGATGTAATGGCCAAAAAATGTCTGAAATGTGCATCTACAGAAGAATTGTTAAACAAATATGGTATATCCATGCTGAATATTTTTCTGCAATAAAAAGGAACAGAATACTGATATATTGTATGACACGGATGAAACTTGAAAGCATTGTGCTAAGTGAAAGAAGCCAGTCACAAAAGGCAACATATGAGGTGATTCCATTCATATGAAATGTCCAGAGCAGACAAAACTATAGAGGCAGAAAGTAAATTAATGATTATTTAGGATTGGTGGGGTGGGGATGGGGGGGTTAGGGAACAAAGGGGCAATAACTAAAGAGTACAGGGTTTCTCTTTGTGGTAATGAAAAATATTCTCAAATTGACTGTGAGAATGGTTGCACATATCTGTGACTATACTAAAAGAAACTGAATTGAAGTTTAAATGAGCAAATGGTATCCTGTGTTAATTGTATCTCAATAAAACTGCTTTTAAAAATGAGTTAGAATTACCGGCCTCATTTCTCTTAACAAAAAAGACATTAGGGGCTTCCCTGGTGGCGCAGTGGTTGAGACTCCGCCCGCCGATGCAGGGGACACGGGTTCGTGCCCTGGTCCGGGAGGATACCACATGCCGCAGAGCGGCTGGGCCCGTGAGCCATGGCCGCTGAGCCTGCGTGTCCGGAGCCTGTGCTCCGCAACGGGAGAGGCCACAGAAGTGAGAGGCCCACATACCGCAAAAAAAAAAAAAAAAAAAAGGACATTAGACAAGCCTCTTAGATACCCTCATCCACCAGAGAGCAGACAGAAGAAGCAAGAAGAACTATAATTCTGCAGCCTGTGGAAGGAAAACCACTTGCACAGAAAGATAGACAAAATGAAAAGGCAGAGGACTTTGTATGAGATGAAGGCACAAGATAAAACCCCAGAAAAACAACTAAATGAAGTGGAGATAGGCAATCTTCCAGAAAAAGAATTCAGAATAATGATAGTGAAGATGATCCAGGACCTCGGAAAAAGAATGGAGGCAAAGACTGAGAGAATGCAAGAAATGTTTAACAAAGACCTAGAAGAATTAAAGAACAAACAAACAGAGATGAACAATACAATATCTGAAATGAAAACTACACTAGAAGGAATCAATAGCAGAATAACTGAGGCAGAAGAATGGATAAGTGACCTGGAAGGCAGAATGGTGGAATTCACTGCCATGGAACAGAATAAAGAAAAACAAATGAAAAGAAATGAAGACAGCCTAACAGACCTCTGGGACAACATCAAACAACAACATTTGCATTATAGGGGTCGCAGAAGGAGAAGAGAAAGAGAAAGGAACCGAGAAAATATTTGAAGAGATTATAGTCGAAAAGTTCCCTCACATGGGAAACGAAATAGCCACCCAAGTTCAGGAAGCACAGAGAGTCCCAGGCATGATAAACCTAGGGAGAAACACACCGAGACATATAGTCATCAAACTGACAAAAATTAAACACAAAGGAAAATTATTGAAAGCTGCAAGGGAAAAACGACAAATAACATTCAAGGGAACTCCCATAAGGTTAACAGTTGATTTCTCTGCAGAAACTCTACAAGCCAGAAGGGACTGGCATGATATATTTAAAGTGATGAAAGGAAAGAACCTAAAACCAAGATTACTATACCCGGCAAATGATCTCATTCAGATTCGATGGAGAAATCAAAAGCTTTATAGACAAGCAAAAGCTAAGAGAATTCAGCACCACCAAACCAGCTCTACAACAAATGCTGAAGGAACTGCTCTAAGTGGGAAACACAAGAGAAGAAAAGGACCCACAAAAACAAACCCATAACAATTAACAAAGTGGTAATAGGAACATACATATAGACAATTACCTTAAACATGAATGGATTAAATGCTCCAACCAAAAGACACAGGATTGCTGAATGGATACAAAAACAAGACCCATATATATGCTGTCTACAAGAGACCCACTTCAGACCTAGGGACACATACAGACTGAAAGTGAGGGGATGGAAAAAGATAATCCAAACAAAGCTGGAGGAGCAATACTCATATCAGATAAAATAGACTTTAAAATAAAGAATGTTACAAGAGACAAGGAAGGACACTACATAATGATCAAGGGATCATTCCAAGAAGAAGATATAACAATTATAAATATATATGCACCCAACATAGGAGCACCTCAATACATAAGGCAACGGCTAACAGCTATAAAATAGGAAATTGACAGTAATACAGTAATAATGGGGGACTTTGAAACCTCACTTACACCAATGGACAGATCATCCAGACAGAAAATTAATAAGGAAACACAAGCTTTAAATGACACAATAGACCAGATAGATTTAACTGACACATATAGGACATTCCATCCAAAAACAGCAGATTACACTTTCTTCTCAAGTGCACAGGGGACGTTCTCCTGGATAGATCACATCTTGGGTCACAATCAAGCCTCAGTAAACCTAAGAAAATTGAAATCATTTCAAGCATCTTTTCTGACAGCAATGCTATGAGATTAGAAATGAATTACAGGGAAAAAACCGTAAAAAGCACAAACACATGGAGGCTAAACAATACATTAGTAAATAACCAAGAGATCACTGAAGAAATCAAAGAGGAAATAAAAAAATACCTAGAGACAAATGACAATGAAAACACAATGATCCAAAACCTATGGGATGCAGCAAAAGTGGTTCTAAGAGGGAAGTTTATAGCAATACAAGCCTACCTCAAGAAACAAGAAAAATCTCAAATAAACAATCTAACCTCACACCTAAAGGAACTAGAGAAAGAAGAACAAACAAAACCCAAAGTTAGTAGAAGGAAAGAAATCATAAAGATTAGAGCAGAAATAAATGAAATAGAAACAAAGACAACAATAGTGAAGATCAATAAAACTAAATGCTGGTTCTTTCAGAAGATAAACAAAATTGATAAACCATTAGCCAGACTCATCAAGCAAAAAAGGGAGACAACTCAAACCAATAGAATTAGAAATGAAAAAGGACAAGTAACAAGTGACATTTCAGAAATACAAAGGATCATGAGAGATTACTACAAGCAACTATATGCCAATTATATGGACAAGCTGAAAGAAATGGACAAACTCTTAGAAAAGCACAACCTTCCAAGACTGAACCAGGAAGAAACAGAAAATATAAACAGACCAATCACAAACACTGAAATTGAAACTGTGATTAAAAATCTTCCAACAAACGAAAGTCCAGGACCAGAAGGCTCCACAAGTGAATTCCACCAAACATTTAGAGAAGAGCTAACACCCATCCTTCTCAAATGCTTCCAAAAAACTGCAGAGGAAGGAACACTCCTAAACTCACTCTCTGAGGCCACCATCACCCTGATACCAAAACCAGACAAATATATTACCAAAAAAGAAAACTACAGACCAATATCACTGATGAATATAGATGCAAAAATCCTCAACAAAATACTAGCAAGCAGAATCCAACAACACATTAAAAGGATCACACACCATGATCAAATGGGATTAATCCCAGGGATGCAAGGATTCAATATACACAAATCAATCAATGTGATACACCATATTAACAAATTGAAGAATAAAAACCATATAATCATCTCAATAGATGCAGAAAAAGCTTTTGACAAAATTCAACACCCATTTATGATAAAAACTCTCCAGAAAGTGGGCATCGAGGGAAACTACCTCAACATAATAAAGGTGATATACGACAAACCCACAGCAAACATCATTTTCAATGGTGAAAAACTGAAAGCATTTCCTCTAAGGTCAGGAACAAGACACGGATGTGCACTCTTGCCACTATTATTCAAGATAGTTTTGGAATTCCTAGCCATGGCAATCAGAGAAGAAAAAGAAATAAAAGGAATACAAATTGGACAAGAAGAAGTAAAACTGTCACTGTTGCCAGATGACATGATACTATACATAGAGAATCCTAAAGATGCCACCAGAAAACTACTAGAGCTAATCAACGAATTTGGTAAAGTTGCAGGATACAAAATTAATGCACAGAAATCTCTTGCATTCCTATACACTAACAATGAAATATCAGAAAGAGAAATTAAGGAAATAATCCCATTCACCACTGCAACAAAAAGAATACCTAGGAATAAACCTACCTAGGGAGACAAAAGACCTGTACTCTGAAAACTATAAGACACTGATGAAAGAAATCAAAGATGACACAAACAAATGGAGAGATATACCATGTTCTTGGATTGGAAGAATCAATATTGTGAAAATGACTATACTACCCAAAGCAATCTACAGATTCAATGCAATGCCTATCAAATTACCAGTGGCATTTTTTACAGAACTAGAACAAAAAATCTTAAAATTTCTATGGAGACACAAAAGACCCCGAATAGTCAAAGCAGTCTTAAGGGAAAAAAAACAGAGCTGGAGGAATCAGGCTCCCTGACTTCAGACTATACTACAAAGCTACAGTAATCAAGACAATATGGTACGGGCACCAAAACAGAAAGATAGATCAATGGAACAGGATAGAAAGCCCAGAGATGAACCCATGCACTTATGGTCACCTTATTTTTGATAAAGGGGGCAAGGATATACAATGGAGAAAAGACAGCCTCTTCAATAAGTGGTGCTGGGAAAACTGGACAGCTACATGTAAGAGAATGAAATTAGAACACTCCTTAACACCATACACAACGATAAACTCAAAATGGATTAGAGGCCTAAATGTAAGACCAGACACTATAAAACTCTTAGAGGAAAACATAGGAAGAACACTCTATGACATAAATCACAGCAAGATCTTTTTTGATCCACCTCCTAGAGTAATGGAAATAAAAACAAAAGTAAACAAATGGGACCTAATGAAACTTAAAAGCTTTTGCAAAGCAAAGGAAACTACAAACAAGACGAAAGACAACCCTCAGAATGGGAGAAAATATTTGCAAACAAATCAACTGACAAAGGATTAATCTCCAAAATACATAAACAGCACACGCAGCTCAGTATTAGAAAAACAAACAATCCAATTCAAAAATGGGCAGGAGACCTAAACAGACATTTCTCCAAAGATGATATACAGATGGCCAAGAAGCACATGCTGCTCAACATCACTAATTATTAGAGAAATGCAAATCAAAACTACAATGAGGTATCACCTCACACCAGTTAGAATGGGTATCATCAGAAAATCTACAAACAACAAATGCTAGAGAGGGTGTGGAGAAAAGGGAACCCTCTTGCACTGTTGGTGGGAATGTAAATTGATACAGCCTATATGGAGAACAGTATGGAGGTTCATTTAAAAACTAAAAATAGAATTACCATATGACCCAGCAATCCCACTACTGGGCATATACCCTGAGAAAACCATAACTCAAAAAGACTCATGCACCACAATGTTCATTGCAGCACTATTTACAATAGCCAGGACACAGAAGAAACCTAAATGCCCACTGACAGATGAATAGATAAAGAAGATGTGGTACATATATACAATGGAATATTACTCAGCCATAAAAAGGAAAGAAATTGGGTCATTTGTAGAGATGTGGATGGATCTAGAGTCTGTCATACCGAGTGAAGTAAGTCAGAAAGAGAAAAACAAATATCGTATACTAACGCATACATGTGGAACCTAGAAATATCATACAGATGAACCGGTTTGCAGGGCAGAAATAGAGACACAGATGTGTCTAGAGCAAACGTATGGACACCAAGAGGGGAAAGTGGTGGTGGGGGGGTGCTGGTGGGATGAATTGGGAGATTGGGATTGACATGTATACACTAATATGTATAAAATAGATAACTAATAAGAACCTGCTGTATAAAAAATAAATAAAATAAAATTTTAAAATTCCAAAAAAAATAAAACAGAGAGGGAACAACAACAAAAAAGATGATATAATTTCTTACATCCTCTTGGACACTCACTATCAGCCCCTCAAGCTGATAAATGGAGGTGAGATGGGAGGGGAGTCAGTGTGGCTGACTGGCAAGGAAGGAATGACCCATAGCAGAATCACTTTGGAGTTTTTGAAACTACATAGACCTCTTCTTTCAACAAATGTGCCGTCTCTATTCCTATGCCAGAAGCCACTGCTCTATGGGGAAGTGTAGAATGGTGATGTGATTCCGAGTCACCTACCTAAAAACTGGTTGAAAACAACTGCTCTAAGTAATGGCGTCAACAGGATGCTCATAAGGACCCACAAGTGTGTTGGTCAACATTGAAGATTTACTTACGGAACTATGGCGACCATGTTTATCATTTAACAAAGATAATCAGGCTTCTTTCTCTTTAGCAATGTTTTACTTTATTCCATACAAGGAAATGTTTACAATAAAGAGAGGGAAAGAATTGTTTTAAGCCAAATAATCGGATACGGTTGGCAGTATTTGTTTTGTGTCAAGCCACATCTGTTGTAAAAGTTTCCAGAGGAAACTGAAATCACTGTATAAAATACATAAATACAAACTTTCTGAAAAACTGTGTATTGTATTTCCTTCCCTCTTTGGATTACTTCTAACAGTTTTACTTCCCTTTGACCATGGAAACTTGATCTGTGTGTCCAGATTACAGCACAGAACAGAAGGAATTTGGGACAAAATCGTTATTCTTTTTCATCTGTTGTTCTCCCTAATTTTCCTTTTATGTTTGCCACTGTCTTTCTTGAAACGATCCTCCCTTTATCTCTTTGATGCTGTACCTGGGTACTGCCGTCTCTTTTTTAAATGATACGTAACCCTTCTTAATATGTGTCGGTCACTGTTGTAAGAGCCTTATATATTTATCCATGTAATCTTCCCAATCCTATGTACTCTACTTGACGTAGTGCTTTTAATTCCACTTTTAAAGACAAGGAAATTCAAAGACAGAAGTGTAAGTAATCCTTCACTTACACTTTTTCTGCCCCATCTTGATATCTGTAGTATCTGACTCCTTCAAAGAGCGCAGGAAAGGGTAAGTTTTGACTCCGCTGACACCATTGTGACTTGGCATCCCACTCTCTGAGTCAGGCAGGTGGTGAGAAGTCTCTCTTTTGTGGGTCTTTTCACGGGTTCTTAGGAGAACCCATGAAAGTTCTCCCATCACTGGGGAACTTTCACCTCTAGTTCCTTGAAGCTGGGATGTATCGTCTCATTGATTACCATTGTCTCTGCCTCTGAAATGAAGGAATTCAATAGATCCTGTTTGTCTGTCTGTCTCTTCAGAGATAATCTGTTCTTCGACAGAATCTCAGAAGATGCCAAGCTGATATTCTGTCCTGCATTTGGCCCAAATTTAGTCCACAGGAAACACTCACATACATTTATCTCAGCAACACCAGATAATGCAGGCTACATAATACTGAAATCACTTCCCGCTCAACTCGTCCAACAGGAGTTGGTCAGTGTCTTTCACCCCTGTGATGCTTCTTAAGTAGGAGTTAGACCATCCAATGGGTCTCCCCATTGGGGAGATCATAGATCAACTCTCAGAATTGTCTCATTGAAAGTCTTCTTATTAAACTGAATAACTGAACTCCATAGTCTTACATTGAATTGAGGTATGGAAGGAGAACTCACAGAACACAATAAGGTCTCTCCAAAAATTCTCTCTCTCTCCTCATTCTCTCCTTTCTATACCCTTTTATATCCCTTATTTAGGAGAGGGAGTTAAAAGTTCTCTGAATGATTTTTGCCACCTACTTTTAAAATCTTAGTTTAGGGCTTCCCTGGTGGTGCAGTGGTTTAGAGTCCGCCTGCCGATGCAGGGGACATGGGTTCGTGCCCCGGTCCGGGAAGATTCCACATGCCGCGGAGCCGCTGGGCCCGTGAGCCATGGCCGCTGAGCCTGCGCGTCCGGAGCCTGTGTTCCGCAACGGGAAAGGCCACAACAGTGAGAGGCCCGCGTACCGCAAAAAAAAAAAAAAAAAAAAAAATCTTGGTTTAATAGCACCTCATTCTGGAATTTGGTATCTGAAACATTGTGTGTGTGTGTGTATTTATATGTAAAGATATATTCATTTGTTCTGATTCCTCTACAGAACTATTACTTCACCAATGGCATCAACCAGGTCTGTTATAGTCACCACAGCATACACAGCATTTATTCCAGTATGTGGCACTTAAAAGGCAGCCATACAATATTTGTACAATGAATGAATGCATGAACACATCTCTTTTATTTATTCATAAAAATATATTAAGATAATTCAGGAAGATCCCCTATTCAGTTCCAATCATGAAGCCATACAGGTCCTCAAAGCAATTACGGTTTGTTCCACAAGAAACTTTTTTCATTTTTGAACCTTTCCTGTAAATGCATCAGTTAAGTAATAAACATTATTTTCAGAGTTCTACAGAGTTCTGCCAAAATGTCAATCATGCCATGACAGAAACAGCTATTTCTTTAAATAAAGCAATTTACAATACAATTGTATACGAAGTGCCAATGAATTCTCAGTTAGCTATACAGAAATATCAGACCACTCTGCTAATGAAATGAAGGAAAACATAATTGACAGTTATCTTATGAGATTTCATTGTAATGCACATGATGTTATAATAAATCTGGTTACTGGAAATTCTGTGGTGTACTGTTTAATGTATATTAATTGATTGCCTTGGAGTCAGCTTATGTTGAAATTCCTGAATGGGTACTCTGCATCTGAAGTATATTATAACAGGTCTTTACCAAATCTATTGCATATGATCAGTGGAGAAGGAGCTTTACAAAAACCTCTGTTACCATCTATTACCAATTTGTAACAGATGTTTTGGTAATAAAAATTCCAATTTGAAACAAAAAGATTCTCCATACTAGCCTTTCCGTGGTGCCTATTCTGGATTAGTAATTCCAGATCAAGTAAAGAAAAAGTAACTCAACAAAACAGAACCACCTCAAAATCAAAAAACAAAATGATTTTTCTATGTGAAATTAAATTTGATAATTATGTCATGAGTGAGAATTTATTTAATTTTTTAATGTGAGGGTTTTTTTGGTTTGATTTTAAGATGAGGAAAGTAAAAGCACTATTTTTCCTGCTGTTGATGTTTTATCATCAACACCCTAACAAGAGTCATTAACATGAAAGTCCAGTTGTGGTCTACAGAATGCTTCAGATAGCATCTTCAAAATGTGTGACCATCCAGTGAGGAAACTATGCTTCATTTATAATCTAAAGTGCTCAGAATATCTATAAAGTGAATATTTCATTCAAATTACAAATTCATTTTGAGGACTTTGTAGGAAAATATCCAGATTTTTTAATGAACCTTTTTTAAATTGAATTCTTTGTTTTTTCTTATTGATTTGTAAGGGTTCTTTATTCTCGATACAAGTCCCTTATCAGATGCATGATTAGCAAATATTTTCTCCCATTTTGCAGGTTATCATTTCGCTTTCTGAATAGTGTATTTTGCAAAATAAAACTTTAAAATTTTGATAAAGTCCAATTCATCTTTTTGTTTCTTTTATTGATTGTGCTTTTTGTGGTGTCATATCTAAGAAATAAGCACCTAATCCAAGGTCAAGTTTATAGCAAAAAGTTGTTGAGTTTTAGCTCTTAGGGTTTGAAATTTGAGTTAAATTTTATATATGATGTGAGGGAGGGTCCAACTTTATTCTTCTGCATGTGGATATACAGTTGTCTCACCATGTACCCAGCACCACTTGTTGAAAAGATTATTTTTTTGCCCATTGAATGGTCTTGGCACCTTGTAGAAAATCAATTGACCCTAAATATATTGTTTATTTCTGGACTTTAAAATTATATTCTATTAATACATATGTCTATCTTTATGCCAATACCACACTGTCTTGTTTGCTGTAACTTTCTATTAAGTTTTGAAATCGGGAAGTGTGAGTCCTCCAACTTTGTTCTTCTGATTTTTCAAGACTGTTCTGTTGTTCTGGGCCTTTTGATTTTGCACTTGCATATACATTTTAGGATCAGTTAATTAATTTCTACAAAAAATGCAGCTGGAATTTTGATAGGGATTGCACTGCATTTGCAGATCCATTTAGGGAGTACTGTCATCTTAACAATATTAAATTTTTCTGTCCATGAACACAGGATGTCTTTCCATTTATTAAGATCCTTTCTTTCCAATATTATGTAGAGTTTGGTATACAAGTGTCTTAGTTCACTCAGGCTGCTATAAAAAAACCCCACAGATTGGAAAGCTTATAAACAATAAAAATTTATTACTCGCAGTTCTGGATGCTGAAATTCCAGGGTCACAATGCCAGCATGACTGCATTCTGAAGGCCCTCTTCCTGGTTCATAGCTGGTGCTTCCTCGCTAAGGGCTCACAGAAGGGGCTAAAGAGCTCTCTATAGCCTCTTTCGTAAGGCACTAATCCCATTCAAGAGAGTTCCACCCTCATGACAACTCCCAAAGGCCCCACCTTCTAATACCATCCTGTTGGGCATTAGGATTTCAATATTTGAATTGTGGGAGGACACAAACATTCAGATCACAGGAACAAGTTTTACAAGTCTTTCATAAAATTTATTCCTAAGTATTTTATTCTGTTTTGATGCTAAATGGAATTTATATTTATATGTATATATAATAGAGACTCTAAAGACTCACCAGAAAACTGTTAGAACTAATAAAGTCAGTACCTTCACAGGATCCAAAATCAATACACAAAGATCACTTGTGCTTCTATACACTAACAATGAATTATCAAGAGGAGAAATTAAGAAAAAAATACTGTATAGAATAGCATCAAATAATACATGTGAATAAATTTAACCAAGGCCATAAAAGATCTATACACTGGAAACTATGATACACTGATGAAGGGAATTTAAAAAGACACAAAGAGATGGAACCTATTCCATGTTCATCAGTTGGAAGACACAAATAAAAGGAAAGATATTCCACGCTTACGGATTGGAAGACATAAATAAATTGAAAGATATTTCATCCTTGCATTTAATAATATTAAAATGTCCATACTACCTATAGCAATCTACAGATTCAACACAATCCCTATCCAAATTCCAATGGCATTTTTCACAGAAATAGAAAAAGCAATCCTAAAATTTGTATGAAATCACAAAAGACCCCGAATAGCCACAGCAATCTTGAGCAAAAAGAACAAAGCTGGATTTCAAAGTGTAATATACTTCCTGATTTCAAAGTGTATTATAAAGCAACAGTAATTAAAACACTATGGGATTGGCATAAAAATCGACACATACATCAATGGAACAGAATAGAGAGCCCAGAAATAAACCTGTGCATATATAGTCAATTTTTGATAAAAAGTGCCAAGATTACAATGGAGAAAGGTTAGTCTCTTCAATAAACAGCATTGAGAAAATTGATTTGCCATACGCAAAACAATGAAAGTAGACCTGTATCTAACACCATACATAAAAATCAACTCAAAATGGATTAAACACTTGAATAAAAGACCGGAAACCATAAAATTCCTTAAGAAAACATAGGGGGTTAGCTCCTTAACCTTGATCTCAGCAATGATTTTTTGGATTTGACACCAAATGCAAAGGCAACAAAAGCAAAAATAAGTGGGACTACATCAAACTAAAAAACTTCTGCTCAGCAAAGGAAACCATTAATAAAATGAAAAAGCAACCTATGGAATGGGAGAAAATATTTGCACACTATATATGTGATAGGAGGCTAACATACAAAATATGCAAGGAACTAAAACAACTCAATAGCAAGAAAAACAAATAACCCAATTAAAAAATGAGAAAAGGACCTGAATAGACTTTTTTCCAAAGAAGAGATACAAATGGTCAACAGGTACATGAAAAGGGGCTCAACATCACTTATCATCAGAGAAGTTCAAATCAAAAGCCCAATGGATATCACCTCACATCTGTTAGGATGGCTGTTGTAAAACAAACAAACAAGAGATAACAAATGCTGGTGAGGATGTGGATAAAGGGAACCCTTGTACACTTTTGGCATGGAATGTAAACCGGTACAACCACTATGGAAAACACTATGCAGGTTCCTCAAAAATTTTTAAATAGAACTAACATATAATCCAGGACCCCCACTTCTAGATGTTTGGGTTTCTAAAGGAAATAAAACCATTATCTTGAAGTAATATCTGTACTCTCAGTTTCATTGCAGCATTATTCACAATAGTCAAGGTATAGAAACAACTTAAGTGTCCATCAACAGATGAATGTTTTTAAATGTCTCTATGTAAACTGTTTTATTCATATTTTATTTTTAAACATGTTTCTTCATGTGAACTGACTGGAGAATTGGTAATTCAGACAAAAGCACAATCAGGAAGCAAGGAGTTTCGTTCTGTTTTTGTTTTTAAATTTTTGAATTTTACTTATTTTTTTATACAGCAGGTTCTTATTAGTCATCAATTTTATACACATCAGTGTATACATGTCAATCCCAATCGCCCATTTCATCACACCACCACCCCCCCACACACACACCCCCGCCGCTTTCCCCCCTTGGTGTCCATACGTTTGTTCTCTACATCTGTGTCTCAATTTCTGCCCTGCAAACCGGTTCATCTATACCATTTTTCTAGGTTCCACATATATGCGTTAATATACAATATTTGTTTTTCTCTTTCTGACTTACTTCACTCTGTAGGACAGTCTCTAGACCCATCCACGTCTCCACAAACGACCCAATTTCGTTCCTTTTTATGGCTGAGTAATATTCCATTGTATATATGTACCACATCTTCTTTACCTATTCATCTGTCGATGGGCATTTAGGTTGCAGGAAGCAAGGAGTTTTTATGTCACACACACTGTGGACAGATACATGCTACATCTTAAAAGCTTCACTTATTTTAGCCAATATTATATAAGTTTAATTAAATTCTGTTTGTTAGTGTTTTTTAAAAAAGTATTTCACAGGCCAAGTAAGATCAGTGTTAGAATTAGAACACAGATATTCTGCTTCCTAGTCTGGGACCCTTCCCACTTTACCACATGGTTTTCAATGCAGTATAATGCTAACAATACACAAATTGGAGCATTTCATAAGTTAGAAAGATTGTGTCAGATGACCAGGGTTCAAGATAGAGACTATCCTTTGGATGGGTCCCTTATCCTCCCTGAAGCTCAGTTTCCTCATCTTAAAGTATTCCACACCTCATATTCTCATTATTTTTGTAGAATCAACTGAGTTAACACATACAGGGCTTAGCCCAATTCTTGGGAATACTATTACTAGTTATATGATAACCCCTTAACCTGACTAACAGAGCAACAGGGGCAGAAATAATTATTGGTACAATGATGTGCTCTAAAACAACAAAACTTGTTCTATTTTCTGAAATTTTCATTCTAAATGAATTTAAATACATCTATTTTTCATATCTCAAGGAATTTTATAATATGCTGTTAATATTTTGCATTTTGAACAAATTCAAACTAGAATACTTAAGAATTTAACTCAAATGAACATTAGTGTTGCCACTTTCATTGGGATGGTATAAAAAGTTATGATGTTGCTAAAGACTCAGATAGCTTCCTGTCAGTGCTAATAATGCTTGAATTTCATCAGCTGTTGGAACAATTTAAAAATCCTTTCAGCATTTCCTCACAAACCACACCTCCTCCCAAATAATTCCTCTTGATCATTCCAAGGCATGTCTTTAGTCTGCTGACTTCACTAACTCATCAGATTGAAAAGGACAAACAAGGAGAGAGTGTTGACCCCTCTCCCAATCACATACCAAGTGATCTATAAGAATGCAGAGCTTCTGTGTTCTCCAAAAAGAAGTAAGAAAGTTTACTTAGGAGAAATAATTCCCAAGCCTCTGGGTATGAGACATCCCAGTGGGTCTCCAATTATTACAGAGAAAATTAAGCTTTATTTCATTTAATTTTTTCTAAATCCCTCACTAAAAGTTTTAAGGTAGATAGAGTATATGCTATATAACAGGGTTGTGTTGGGGAGATGGTCAATAAGGAGCATATTATACAAATATTGATGAAGTCATCACTTCAAAATAATATTAAAAATCAAGCCTTGAAACAATGCAGTTCTGAATTTTAGTAATTAACTGTGATGAAAGTATAAAAATCAGACATCTCTGTAGTAAATTTTATATCTCCTCTAAAAATTCCCTATCATCCACTATGACAGATCAGAAGAGATTTGGAATAGTGTATACAGCACATTAAATATAACAGTTGTCTGACTTCAAATAAAAATACTTTTAGATTCAAAATAATTCAACAATAACCCTTCAAATGTCATTGATCATTAAATCCATCAAAGTCACAGTTCAAGACTGAAATTTTTATCACTCTGTAGTAAAACTAGTCTAAAGAAACTAAAGTTAAAAGGACGATTAAAGTAGTTCAATTCTATCTGGGGAATGTATAAATGTAGGTCAATACATTCCAGTGGTCAAAAGGAGGTTAATGCCAGCTCTAGACTTATTCAATAAGGTGCATGCGAGGTTATAATGATTTCGATAGCATGGCAATAATTCCTGGACATCTCCCAACCTTACCATTTTCCCAAACCTTGAGAAAGTTTTCTGATTCTTCCCATATATGCCACTTTTACAAAGGAGCAGAGCCTTTGAAAGAAAAACATTTTTGGCTCTGTTAATGCTAGTGTATTCTTCCAGCCCATTATTCGGTGTTCAGGACTGGACAGGCAATTACATGCAAATTTGTTGGGAGCTAGGAGGTTCATTTACTACATTCAGCCCCATAGAGGAAGATCAATAGAAGTGCAAAACCTAATCCTAGATGAAAGCACCATGATCAGGTAATGGTTATAGAGTTAAGGCCCTCAGAAGAATGTTGGGAATCAAAAGGGCATGCTAGAGAAAAGCATTATGCATAGTGCTTTTTTGAACCATATGGGAAAGACAACAGACACAGTGAACCAAAGAGTTGGAACACAAGAAGGTAGACATGCAGTTCAACACAAATTGTTAGGGTTTTTCAAAAGATATGAATGAGGATTGGACCAATTAAAAATGGCTGCCTTGAAAACCTTTTGTTGGCTTTTTAAAGAATAATGGTGTGCAAACCATTGCTCAAACTTAAACCATGCAAGTCATGCTTGCATTTAACTCTTAAGAAAAAGACAAACTCTTCACTGCTAGTTTTCCTGTCTTTTAATTTTTGTGGGGGTTTTTTTCTGAGGTTTTACCCTACCCAAGGCCACATACCCTGTTGACATTTAGTAAAAGTTATTGAATATTTCTTAATAAAAATTTAGAAGAATGTACATGCTAACAGTTATTGTTGATTTCATGGAAAAAAGATAATGAGAATGAAGAGGGTGGGAACTAGTACATGTTGTAGAGGCTGGTGGTTATTCTGATTGGCTGTTAAGTAATTTGAATATCACCACAAGTCATGAATGGGTATGCAGCCTACATTATAAAGGGAAAAGAAAAGTTCTTAAAACATAATTAGTCCTTATCAATGCGGACTATCAATGTCTTCAGAACGTACTGAGAGGATTCTTGACCTGGTGTGCAGTGGATTTTCAGAGGATCCTTGGATGGTTTACCAAGTTCCCATGCATCTGCTAAAACTGCATGTAAATTTTTATGTGCATGTACCCTGTTGCCATTTACTGGAAAAAGAAGGCTTTAAGAAGATTATTAAAGAGTTTCTGAAACAGGAAAAAAAAACTAAAACTTTTAATAAATAAGAAAATTGGCCAGCAGTTTTTCTCTGTGTTAGTTTAGATTTTCTAAGAAGTTGATGCAAAGTAGGATTAAGCATGCAAGGATTTTATTAGGGGAAACGCCTGTGAGAGAAAATGGGGTAAGATTCAGGGAAGATGGGGAGAGCCATCAGACCAGGATACAAGTTTGACCCCAAAAGAAGGACAGAGGGAAAAGCATCCTAGACTGTCCTGTGGCCAAGGAAGGTTGGGCAAGCCTGGAGGGGTATTCTTGAACCAAAGTTGGTCATCAGTAGAGTTCCACATCACACAGGAATAAGGCTGCCTTGTCTCTGTGCCACACTCAGTCTAGCAGAAGCCAGTGGGAAGGGTGGTCTCAGCACAAACATAGCAATGGATTTCACAGCCCAGCAGCTAGGGCATTCGTCAGTTTTGTCTGTTCTAATTGAAGGTCTTCAAGGCACATGCTCATGGCTGCCATTCTTTGAGTCATGTTATCGGTCAAATCTGCTTTTCAACCTGCTGATAATCTTGTTCAGGAAATCAGACTGAATTCTAAGCAGTCTGGAGCTAGTCACTTAATTATAATGTTTCATTGTTCCGTTTGAAACTTATTTAGAGCTCTAATCCTTCAATGCATCCCAAACATAGTCATGTTTATGTTTTCATAGTTTACATTGTTTTTATTCAAAACTAAAAATTAAAATCTTTCTCTTTTTCTACCTAATTGTCTTAGAATTGGTCATTCACAAACTGATAGATAATTCACTATGGGTAAGATAAAGATGCAGTGTAGAATGTGATTAAATATAAGCCAATAGGAGCCACAACCTAGAAACATATACATTATTCCTCAACAGAATTACCTTGGGGAATCACAATGCCATTTCAGAAAACTTGTCATATTACTTTGATACCAATACATATGACACATCAAAATAAAACTTTTCTAGCTATAAGGCTTTGGTAATGCTTTGTCCTAATTCTGATTCTGAAGATTATAGTAACATGCTTAATGCTTATGTTACTGCTACTCAATGGAACCTATCAAAGATAGTTATTTCCATGAGAAAATAAAGTCCTTGCTTAATTCTCCACATTGAAACTTAAAGGGCAGGTATGGGGAGAAGAGAAACATAAACATAATTAAAAATATATAATAAACTAAAAAATATATTTACAGTATACATTGCAAATCCTTAACTTATGAAAACCTTTCACAAATCAACAATAAAACAAATATACCTATTGAAAATTGGTAAAACATCATGAATAGAAATGTACAGAAGAAATACACATAGTTTATAGATGAAAATATCAATGTCATTTATAATGAATGATATACAAATTAATAAGCTGCCATTTTCACTCACATAATTGATAATGCATGAAAATAATAAAATTCACCATTCACAAGGGTATTGGGAAGTGGGTCTCTCATGGAAATAGTTTGCAATTTCTCTCAAAGCCAATATAACACAATATACTAAAGCTTTTTAAAAACATATTTGCTTTTGACCCCGATTCCACTCTTAGAAATGTAGCCTAAGGAAATATTATAGATATGTACATAACACATAACAATATTCAGTAAGTGTAGTCACAATTATAGAAATAAAGGATTACTTAAAGATAAAAATCTTTATCTTTATATGGGTGATCAAATGGGATATTATATAGCCATTAAAAATCAATTTTAGAGGGCTTCCCTGGTGGCACAGTGGTTGAGAGTCTGCCTGCCGATGCAGGGAACACGGGTTCGTGCCCCGGTCCAGGAAGATTTCACATGCCGCAGAGCGGCTAGGCCCGTGAGCCATGGCCGCTGAGCCTGGGCGTCCAGAACCTGTGCTCCGCAATGGGAGAGGCCAGTGAGAGGCCCGCGTACCGAAAAAAAAAAAAAAATTCTGCCATAAAATCAACAGCTCCATACCTATTACTGGAAAAAGCAGATTGCCAGACCATAGACAATTTTTTAATAATTTTTTTTAATAAATGTATTTTATTTTTGGCTGTGTTTGGTTTTCATTGCTGCACCCAGGCTTTCTCTGGTTGCAGCAAGCCAGGGCTACTCTTCGTCGTGGTGCGCAGGCTTCTCATTGCGGTGGCTTCTCTTGTTACGGAGCACGGGCTCTAGGCACGCAGGCTTCAGTAGTTGTGGCACACAGGCTCAGTAGTTGTGGCTTGCGGGCTCTAGAGCGCAGGCTCATTAGTTGTGGCGTACGGGCTTAGTTGCTCCGCAGCACGTGGGATCTTCCCGGACCAGGGCTCGAACCCGTGTCCCCTGCACTGGCAGGCAGATTCTTAACCACTGCTCCACCAGGGAAGCACCCTGGACCATAGACATTTTGACAATGCACCCGCACGTATTTCCCTTAAGTTTAAACATGTGGCAGAAATATTACTGAAATGTTTCAGTCTCAGACAAATGCCAGCCTCACTGTATGAAAACAGACTACGGAGGATGACCTGCAATAAACTGAGAAAAGAGGGACCAGCAAGACTTGGCAAAGTGCAGAGACAGAGGGACAGCCTTGCCGTCGACAGATCCTAATCACACTCTGGTTCTGCCACCTACTAAGTTTGGGCCACGACAAGTTTCTTTACCTCTCTGGGCTTGAGTGGACTCACTGGTAAGATAAAGATACTACTCACCTCAGAGCACTCTTGAGAAGATTAGGGATGATGTTTATAAAATTCCTCATTCTGGGCTTCCCTGGTGGCGCAGTGGTTGAGAGTCCGCCTGCCGATGCAGGGGACATGGGTTCGTGCCCCGAGCCAGGAAGATCCCACATGCCGCGGAGCGGCTGGGCCCGTGAGCCATGGCCGCTGAGCCTGCGCGTCCGGAGCCTGTGCTCCGCAACGGGAGAGGCCACAGCAGTGAGAGGCACACGTACCACAAAAAAAAAAAAAAAAAAAAAAATTCCTCATTCTCCTCATATCTGGAATAGGCTGGGGATTCCTACAGTGCTGGTGGTTTTTGTCATCACCAATGGCTCTCCACATTTATAAGCAGCAGTCAGTCCCACTGAACTCCCAATAGAGCCACAATACTTTAAGAATGACTCAACCCTATCCAGCCAGCCTTAAATTAGGATACACAACACAAACAGTTGTATGACTATTCCATGCCAGGAAGACTTACCTCAAGAGAAAAGCCTCAAACTCTGTTTGCAGCCCTATCAAATCGACTTGGTTTAATTTATCAACCTTTATTTGGAGTTTGATTGGGAATGACACATACCCTGCAAATCTCATCAACACCTGTTGTTCTTCTCATTGTTTTTAGAAGAAAAATCTTCCAATGGCCCACAATGGCCTATATGACCATAATAGTAACCACTGTAATTTATGAAGCAACTAATATGTGCCAGGCCCTTAGATGCTCTAAAAGCATAATTTTATCTCAAAGCCCTGCAGAGTATATACTATTCTCATTAAATACATGGGGAAAGAGTGTCTGAGGAATCAAAAATCTTGCCTTGCCTATGGTTACTTTAGCACTCATTGGTTCCTTAGCAGGGCGTACAAGTCTCTTCACAAATTTGTAAATAGGCCATGTTTTTCTCATGTGTAAAATAAAAAAGTAGCAATATGTGGGGAGGGTGAGGACAGTGGTGAAAGATGACCACTTTTTTTTTTTTTGCTGTACGCAGGCCTCTCACTGTTGTGGCTTCTCCCGCTGCGGAGCACAGGCTCCGGATGTGCAGGCTCAGCAGCCATGGCTCACGGGCCCAGCCGCTCCACGGCATGTGGGATCTTCCCAGACCGGGGCACGAACCCGTGTACCCTGCATCGGCAGGCGGACTCTCAACCACTGTGCCACCAGGGAAGCCCCTGAAAGATGACCACTTTAAGCTGCATTATTTATGGAAAACTTGATGAAGGTAAAGTGGATCCTTCTATAGAGTATATGTAGAGAAGCAAAAAAAGTAAAATATGCATCTTTTGCATCAGAAAAAAAAAAAAGGTATTTCTAAGCAGTACCAGTGGCCCACTTAAAGGGAGTCAAAGTGAATTTGTAGTGGGCCAGCTCCATCCAACTGGAAAGTATTCAATAAATGGTGTTTGTAATTATAGATCATAATTCTAGAAGGGCTCAAAATTAGGATCCCGACTGTAATACCAAATGTATAAGGAAAGAGAAAAGAGAAAAATGTACCTAAAATGCTGATCTTCTTACCAACTCATAATGAGACTAACAAGAATGCAAAAAACAATAATTTGAAGAATATGTTGATAGACTCACGTAAGTGAATATATCTATAATAGATTCAAATGAAAAAATTTTAACTCCATACTATGTTTCATCAATACAAATATGCATTTTTGATGTTTGGATATAGAGGTTCATCTTAGAGTCAACCGCACCTTAAAATCACTGTCAACCAGGGTGGACTGTTGAGTTAATTGTCTTTGCCTATTGGTGTGCAAAGTTGACTTTTTTCCTGGTGGCTTATCTGCGGAACTGCAGCTTCTTAGTTTGTAGTCAAGAGAACATTTGAGGGCCATTAGAGAAAGGATACGAGCTACTTTTGTTGCCACTAGTCCTCTTGATGTACAGAGTAAAACATTTTGTGGAAAAACATAGATATAAATGAGTCCAAGTGAAAAAATAATTCAGAAGAGTCAAAATCTGAATTTGAAGCTATTTTGGGAATACTGTAATCAATATATGTCACTTCTATTTCCCTTCTTATGAATGTATGATTAACACATCTATCTATATCTGAAAAATTCTAAAGAATTCTTTCAACAAGAATTAAATAAAAATTGTTAATAAGAACACATAGTGTCAGGCTTAGTTAAACAGCATATTTTTTTTCTGTCTTTTTACCTAATGTAATGGTACATCTTACAATGAATGATGTTTCGGAATTGATGAAATAAAGTACTCAGTGAAGAATACCTGTAAATGCTTTCAAAACTCCTTAATCCATACCAAAAGAGAAGAAAAACAACAGTGTTAAGAACAGTGGCCCATTAGATGGTAAACAGAATAATGCAGAAATTGTATCATATAATTATCTATCATTACAGTAGCAGTGGACTGTTCCTTTAGCCCCAAGGTGAGCAAAACAATAATGAATTTACACCAAAGTATCTAAGGTAAGTAAGCAATTCTCTTGTAGCAAATGACCTGCTGCTATGAAGTAAATTAACTCTTCCTGACACCATTTAATAAATCACTTCTTACAGATTGTATCTTGATGTTCTGGGAAGTTAATCTGCCACACAGGAGAATTTTTCTCCTGCAGGGGATTTTATTCCTTTTATTTCACATCGGTCATGTGGAGGCTGAGGAAGTCATCTAGATTACTGTGACACTTTAGAGTTTTGCCATTTAAATGAAATGCATGACGAAGTTCACAACAAAAATGAATTCAGTTCTGTGAGGGAGCTTGGTAGATTTTCTTTCAGGCAACAATTTCAGGGTTTGGTTTTGCTTTTTAGGGAAAAAAAAATTGGTAGGTTTAGGATTTGAAGCTCTTTATTTTTTTACCCTAGTTTTCTGTTGGTTCTCTGTTTTAATGTTACCTCTCCTCTTTCTGTTGCTAAGCAGATGGGACACATTGCTACGTGACGTTTTACCCAACCACTTTTATGCAGCTTCAATGGTAATGACCAGAGGTCATGAAAACATAATCACGCACATTGAAAACTGGAGCACTCACCTTTTTGTTCCTGGAAAACTACAGCGAATGTATCCCCAAAAATGTTTTTTAGAATATAATAATAATAATAACATATTTATTAAATAAGTCTTTCTGTATATCACCCCGTTGGAGATTCACAAAAACCCAGGGCAATGTAAAGGGACAGCATCAGCACCATCACCACCACCCCCAGCAGCAGCAGCAGCAGCAGTAGCATCATATTTCAGGTGAGAAAAGTGAGATTAGGAAAGGTCAGGCCAATGATGGCAATGATGGGAAATGAGTTCTATTCATTTGACTCCCCACTCAGAATATACCAAAGTGCCCTCTGAAGCATAGGAAAGCTGGAAGTTTTACACTTGTAATGAAAGCTAATGTAAAGGTATATTTTTACTTCCCATAGCTCCATAGTCTAACTTTGCAGCTTTCTTACTCAATAAAAAATAATAAGAGTAACAATAATAATAATAATGTTGATAGCTATCAATTATCTAATACTGAGTTCTACTAGGCACCCAAATACATGCTGCCCCTATTCCAGCCTACAGAATACTAAACATTATGAAGAATCACAGGCTCAAAAAGTAAATGACATGCTAAAGGGCATCATTTAGTACGTAGCAGAGCAGAATTAAAACTCATATGTGTCCCACTTCCAAACCTGCACCTCTAACCATTACACTGCATTATCCCAGGTGCTAGCTCTTTCAGATTCTTCAGAAGAAGACTTCTTTTTCATTTGTATTACAGGTTGCTTTTTCATAATTCCAGTTTTAATTAATGTTTTTCATTCTCAAGGTACACACTGAACACAGTGAACCTTAGTTCAAAATGCATTAAGAGGTTTGCATTCAGAAGGCATGGTAAATTAGCTGGGTGATTGAGAACTGAAAAGCAACTATCATACAATGACAATAAAGTGGGTAATTAATTGCTCTGTGATACACAAAACAGAGAAAAGCCAGTGACCATGTGCATAGTGCACTAGAATGAGCACTGCAACAGGGCTCAGAAACTCGGATTTGAGTCCATTTTTTTAAATTGCTTTTTTTTTTTTTTTTTTTGCGGTACGCGGGCCTCTCACTGTTGTGGCCTCTCCCGCTGCGGAGCAACAGGCTCCGGACGCGCAGGCTCAGCGGCCATGGCTCACGGGCGCAGCCGCTCCGCGGCATGTGGGATCTTCCCGGACCGGGGCACGAACCCGTGTCCCCTGCATTGGCAGGCAGACTCTCAACCACTGCGCCGCCAGGGAAGCCCTAAATTGCTTTTTAAAATATTGAATAGATGCAAAGAACATTTGTAAATATTTGTAGTACAATGAATCACAGTAAAATTCAGACCTATATATTCACCATCCAGATAAAGAAACAGGGCATTACCTTTATCTATGGGGCCCCTGCTTCTCTCCACAAGTAACCGCTCTCCTGACTTTCATGTTTATTGTTCCCTCTGTTTCTTTGTAGTTTTACCAGGCAATTCACATAAAAAACAATGGATTGCTTCATTGTGCACATTTTGGAACATGTATTTTCTGGATTTTCATCTGCAGTCTTATGTGACTTGCTTTTTTCACTCAGCGTTACATTTCTGAGATACATTCAAGTTGTTGCTTGTAGTTGAAGTTCATTCTTTTTAATTGTTCTATGTATGTGGACATATTTGTTCTCTGTATGATTATATTACAATGTATTTATCTATGCTAATTTTTAAAAATTGAAGTATAGCTAATTTACAATGTTGTATTAGTTTCTGGCGTAGAGCAAAGTGATTCAATTTTATAGATATATATGTGTGTGTGTATATATATATTCTTTTTCAGATTCTTTTCCATTATAGTTTATTACAAGATATTGAATACAGTTCCCTGTGCTATACAGTAGGATTTTGTTGTTTACCTATTTTATATATAGTAGGTTGTATCTGCTAATCCCAAACTCCTAATTTATCCCTCCCCAACCCTGTTTCCCCTTTGGTAACCGTAAGTTTGTTTTCTACATCTGTGTCTGTGTCTGTTTTGTAAATAAGTTCATTTGTATCATATTTTAGATTCCACATATAAGTGATATCACATGACATTTGTCTTCCTCTGTCTGACTTACTTCCCTTAGTATGATAATCTCCATCCATGTTTCTTTCATTATATTTTTTATGGTTGCGTAGTATTCCAGTGTGTGTGTGTATATCTCTCCCACATCTTCTTTATCCATTCATCTGTCAATGGACATTTAGATTGCTTCCATGTCTTGGCTATTGTAAATAGCGCTGCTATGAACATAGGGGTGCATGTATCTTTTCGAATTAGCGTTTTCTCCAGATATATGCTCAGGAATGAGATTGCTGGATCATATGGTAACTCTATTCTTAGTTTTTCAAGGAGTTGTTTTTTTTTTTTACTGTTCTCCATATCTATGTTAATTTTAATGGGCATTTGCATTGCTTCTAGCTCTTTTGGCTAGTATAAATATTACCACTTTAAAGATTTTTCTATCTTTCTTCTGGTGCAAGAATTTCTCTAGGATATATCTACATACAAGTAGATGTGCCAGCTTATGGGAAATGCATATCGTCAGCTAGATACTAGATAATGCCCAATGATGCTCCAAAGTGCCTGGACAAGTGTGTACTCATCCTGCAGTATGTAAAAGTTATGGTGGCTTCATAGACTTACTAACAACTGTTTTTGTTAACCTCCTTTTACCTGTCTGCTGAGTGCCAAATTGTATTTCATTATGGTTTTAATTTGCACTTCCTTAAAACTAAAGAAATTGAGTATCTTTTCATTTGCATATAGACCATTCAAGTTTCTTCTTCCTTGAAGTACCTGTTCAAGTCTTTTTTTTTTTAATAAATTTATTTATTTATGCAAGTCTTTTGTCCATTTCTGTACTAGGTTGCTTTTTTCATTCAGATTTGTAGGTATTCTTTATGTATTCTGAATAACAATCTATTTTTAGCTCTATGTGCTACAAATATCTTCTCTCAGAGGCTTGCATTTTCACATTCTCTGAAAAAAGAAGAAAAGTTCCAAATTTTTCTGAAATCGAATCTAATTTCTAATTTGTACTTTTGCTTCTTTTTAAAGAAATTTGTCCAACACTGAGATCATAAAAATCATCTCTGAAATTGTCTTCTAAAAGTTTCACAGTTTTGCCTTGCACACTGCTCTTCAGTTAGCTTGGAATAGGTATCTGTGTATCTGGGCTCTACTTGGCTTTTGATTTTTCATATAAATTTTAGGATCAGTTTGTAAAGCGTCAGAAGGAAATCATATTATGATTTTTATTGGAATTGCTTTTCATCTATACAGAACTTTTGGTAGAATTTATATCTTTATGATATTAAATCTTGTAGTTCATAAATATCATATAGTCCTTCATTTGTTTATGGCTTTTTCAATGTGTTCCCACAAAGCTTTAATATTTTCTCTGTAAAAGTCATGTATATCTTTTGTAAATTTTTTTCCCTAAATGCTTTATATTTTTGAGGCTATTATAAATTGTATTCTCTTTTTAAAATTTTTCCAATTCCTTTTTCATTAATATATATATATTGATTTTTGTACATTGATTTCATATCTAGCCACCTTAATTCAAACAAACAATTTGCATAAATATATAAAGTTTACTATATAGACAGTTATATGCAAACAATAACTACCTCTTCCTTCACAATTCATATATTTAAACTATTTATTTATTTATTTTTCTTAACGTACTGGTTAGAAGGTATACTACAATGTAAAAAAAAATAGTAACAGCATGCAAATTTGTCATATTCCAAATATTAAAGGGGATAATTGCAATATTTTTCCATTAAATATGAATCGTTCCACTTAAATGATATGTGTTTCTTGAAGATAAAGTTTATCTACTTTCAGTTTAAGGTTTTTTTTAAAAATAAATTTATGTATTTATTTATTTTGGCTGCATTGGGTCTTCTTTGCTGTGCACAGGCTTTCTCTAGTTGCAGCGAGCAGGAGCTACTCTTCATTGTGGTGCGCGGGTTTCTTACTGCAATGGCTTCTATTGTGGCAGAACATGGGCTCTAGGCATGTAGGCTTCAGTAGCTGTAACACGTGGGCTCAGTAGTTGTGGCTCATGGGCTCTAGAGCACAGGCTCAGTAGTTGCAGTGCACGGGCTTCGTTGCTCCGCAGCATGTGGGATCTTCCCGAACCAGGGCTCGAACCCATGTCCCCTGCATTGGCAGACGGATTCTTAACCACTGTGCCATGAGGGAAGCCCCAGTTTCAGTTTTTATAATGGGTAAATTTGAATTTTATTAAAAGCTTTTTTCTCCAGCTATTGAGATGATAATATATTCTTTTATTTAGTAATATAATAAATTAAAGGTTAATTTTTTCCATGTAAAACCAGCCTTGCATTCGTTGTAGCCTGTTTAGTTATGTACTATATTCTTTATAAATTGTGCAATTCATTTTAATAATATTTTGTTTAGAAGATATTCATCCTTATGAGCAGGATAAGAGTTTTTCTATTCCCTAGATTAATTTGTATGAAATTGGACTAATTTATTCCTTGAATGTAACATAAACCTCACTGACAACAACATCTGGATTAATGTTTTATTTTTTGGTGTTTCATTTTTGTGTGTGTGGTAGAAAAGAGATTTTTAACTGCTGAATCTATTTCTTTAATGATTATACAATTATTATGATTATTCTTATTGTGTTAATTATGGCAAATTATATTTTGAGAATTTTTCCAATTCTAATAACACTGCAACACTGACATAATGTCATTCATTTTTTTTTAATGTATGCAGACATTACTGCAATGGCCTCTTTTCTTCCTATATTATTACTTTGGGTTCTCCTTTTTCCTTGACCAATTTGACCAGTGGATTCTTTCAAAAAAGAAACTTTTGGCTTTGTGGATTCTATTATGCTTTTGTTTTCCTCTTTATTATAATTGTCATTTGATCCACATTTTTAGGATATATTCTGTAGTTGCTTCCTTGTTTCTCACAGTGTAATAAGTTAAAAATCTCAGCTCATTAATGTTCTTATTTTCTTTTCCAATGTAAGCATTTAAAACTAAACTTTAAGTATCAATTTTGCTATATCCATAAATTATGATACAGAGTATTTTTGCCTTTGTTCTGTTTTCAATATTCTCTAATTTTGTTATAATTTCTTATTTGGCCCATGCTTTATTTATAAATAATGTTTCTTGTTCTTCAAATGTCTCTTGCTTTGTCGGTTGTACTTCGTTCTTAATTTATAACTCAGTTGTTTTCTTTTTAACATCTTTATTGGAGTATAATTACTTTATAACGGTGTTAGTTTCTGCTGTATAACAAAGTGAATCAGCTATACATATACATATATCCCCAAATCTCCTCCCTCTTGTGTCTCCCTCTCACCCTCCCTGTCCCACCCCTCTAGGTGGGCACAAAGCACCGAGTTCATCTTTCTGTGCTATGTGGCTGCTTCCCACTAGCTATCTATTTTACATTTGGTAGTGTATATAGGTCCATGCCACTCTCTCACTTCATCCCAGCTCACCCTTCCCCCTCCCTGTGTCCTCAAGTCCATTCTCTACATCTGCATCTTTGTCCTGTCCTGCCTCTAGGTTCTTCAGAAACATTTTTTGGTTTTTTTAGATTCCATAAATATATGTTAGCATACAGTATTTGTTTTTCTCTTTCTGACTTACTTCACCGTGTATGACAGTCTCTAGGTCCATCCACCTCACTACAAATAACTCAATTCGTTTCTTTTTATGGCTGAATAATGTTCCATTGTATATATGTGTCACATCTTCTTTATCCATTCATTTGTCAATGGACACTTAGGTTGCTTCCATGTCCTGGCTATTGTAAATAGAGCTGCAATGGACATTGTGGTACATGACTCTTTTTGAATTATGGTTTTCTCAGGGTATATGCTCAGTAGTGGGATTGCTGGGTCATATGGTAGCTCTATTTGTAGTTTTTTAAGGAACCTCCATACTGTTCTCCATAGTGGCTGTATCAATTTACATTCCCACCAACAGTGCAAAAGAGTTCCATTTTCTCCACACCCTCCCCAGCATTTATTGTTTGTAGATATTTTGATGATGGCCATTCTGACCGGTGTGAGGTGATACCTCATCGTAGATTTCATTTGAGCTTCTCTAGTGATTAGTGATGTTGAGCATCCTTTCATGTGACTGTTGGCAATCTGCGTATCTTCTTTGGAGAAATGTCTATTTAGGTCTTCTGCCGGGTTTTGGATTGGGTTGTTTATTTTTTGATATTGAGCTGCATGAGCTGCTTGTAAATTTTGGAGATTAATCCTTTGTCAGCTGCTTCATTTGCAAAAATTTTCTCCCATTCTGAGGGTTGTCTTTTCATCTTGTTTATGGTACAAAAGTTTTTATGTTTCATTAGGTCCCATTTGTTTATTTTTATTTTTATTTCCATTTCTCTAGGAGGTGGGTAAAAAAGGATCTTACTGTCATTTATGTCATAGAGTGTTCTGCCTATGTTTTCCTCTAAGAGTTTTATAGTGTCTGGCCTTATATTTAGGTCTTCAATCTATTTTGACTTTATTTTTGTGTATGGTGTTAGGGAGTGTTCTAATTTCATTCTTTTACATGTAGCTGTCCAGTTTTTCCAGCACCACTTATTGAAGAGGCTGTCTTTTCTCTATTGTATATTCTTGCCTCCTTTATCGAAAATAAGGTGACCATACGTGCTTGGGTTTATCTCTGGGCTTTCTATCCCGTTCCATTGATCTACATTTCTATTTTTGTGCCAGTACCGTACTGTCTTGATTACTGTAGCTTTGTAATATAGTCTGAAGTCAGGGAGCCTGATTCCTCCAGCTCTGTTTTTTTCCCTCAAGACTGCTTTGGCTATTTGGGGTCTTTTGTGTTTCCATACAAATTGTGAAATTTTTTGTTCTACCTCTGTGAAAAATGCCATTGGTAGTTTGATAGGGATTGCATTCAATCTGTAGATTGCTTTGGGTAGTAGAGTCATTTTCACAATGTTGATTCTTCCAATCCAAGAACATGGTATATCTCTCCATCACTTTGTATCATCTTTACTTTCTTTCATCTGTATCTTATAGTTTTCTGCATACAGATCTTTGGTCTCCTTAGGTAGGTTTATTCCTAGGTTTTTTGTTGCAGTGGTAAATGGGAGTGTTTCCTTAATTCCTCTTTCAGATGTTTCACCATTAGTGTATAGGAATGCCAGAGATTTCTGTGCATTAATTTTGTATCCTGCTACTTTCCCAATTCATTGATTAGCTCTAGTAGTTTTCTGGTAGCATCTTTAGGATTCTCTATGTAGAGTATCATGTCATCTGCAAACAGTGACAGTTTTACTTCCTCTTTTCCAATTTGTATTCCTTTTATTTCTTTTTCTTCTCTTATTGCCATGGCTAGGACTTCCAAAACTATGTTGAATAACAGTGTGAGAATGGGCAACCTCGTCTTTTTCCTGTCTTAGTGGAAATGGTTTCAGTTTTTCACTATTGAGAATGATGTTGGCTGTGGGTTTGTCATATATGGCCTTTATTATGTTGAGGTAAGTTCCCTCTATGCCTACTTTCTGGAGAGTTTTTATCATAAATCGGTGTTGAATTTTGTCAAAAGCTTTTTCTGCATCTATTGAGACGATCATATGGTTTTTATCCTTCAATTTGTAAATATGGTTTATCACATTGATTGATTTGCATATATTGAAGAATACTTGCATTCCTGGGATAAACCCCACTTGATAATGGCGTATGATCCTTTTAATGTGCTGTTGGATTCTGCTTGCTAGTATTCTGTTGAGGATTTTTGCATCTACATTCATCAGTGATATTAGCCTGTAGTTTTCTTTCTTTGTGACATCTTTGTCTGGCTTTGTCTGGTATCAGGGTGATGGTGGCCTTGTAAAATGAGTTTGGGAGTGTGTCTCCCTCTGCTATATTTTGGAGGAGTTTGAGAAGGATAGGTGTTAGCTCTTCTCTAAATGTTTGATAGAATTCACCTGTGAAGCCATGTGGTCCTGGGCTTTTGTTTGTTGGAAGATTTTTAATCACAGTTTCAATTTCAGTGCTTTTGATTGGTCTGTTTATATTTTCTGTTTCTTCCTGGTTCAGTCTCGGAAGGTCGTGCTTTTCTAAGAGTTTGTCCATTTCTTTCAGGTTTTCCATTTAATTGGCATATAGTTGCTTGTAGTAATCTCTCATGATCCTTTGTATTTCTGAAATGTCACTTGTTACTTCCCTTTTTTCATTTCTAATTCTATTGATATGAGTCTGCTCCCTTTTTTTCTTGATAAGTCTGGCTAATGGTTTATCAATTTTGTTTATCTTCTCAAAGAAACAGCTTTTAGTTATACTGATCTTTGCTATTGTTTCCTTCATTTCTTTTTCATTTATTTCTGATCTGATCTTCATGACTTCTTTCCTTCTGCTAACTTTGGGGTTTTTTTGTTCTTCTTTCTCTAATTGCTTTAGGTATAAGGTTAGGTTGTTTTAGATGTTTCTTGTTTCCTGAGGTAGGATTGTATTGCTATTAACCTCCCTCTTAGAACTGCTTTTGCTGCATCGCATACGGTTCGGTTATTTCTGTTTTCACTGTCATTAGTTTCTAGGTAGTTTTTGATTTCCTCTTTGATTTCTTCAGTGATCTCTTGGTTATTTAATAGTGTATTGTTTATCCTCCATGTGTTTGTATTGTACAGATTTTTTCCTGTAATTGATATGTAGTCTCCTGGCGTTGTGGTCGAAAATGATACTTGATACGATTTCAATTTTCTTAAATTTACCAAGGCTTGATTTGAGACCCAAGATATGATCTATCCAGGAGAATGTTCCATGAGCACTTGAGAAGAAAGTGTATTCTGTTGTTTTTGGATGGATTGTCCTATAAATATCAATGAAATCCATCTTGTTTAATGTGTCATTTAAAGCTTGTGTTTCCTCATTTATTTTCATTTTGGATGATCTATGCATTGGTTAAAGTTGGGTGTAAAATTCCTCTACTATTATTGTCTTACTGCTGATATCCCCTTTTCTGGCTGTTAGCATTTGCCTTATGTATTGAGGGTCTCCTATGTTGGATGCATAAATATTTACCATTGTTATAGCTTCTTCTTTGATTGATCCCTTGATCATTTAGTGTCCTTCTTTGTCTCTTGTAATAGTCTTTATTTTAAAGTCTATTTTGTCTGATATGAGAATTACTACTCCAGCTTTCTTTTGATTTCCATTTGCATGGAATATCATTTTCCATCCCCTCACGTTCAGTCTGTATGTGTCCCTAGGTCTGAAGTGGGTCTCTTGTAGACAGCATATATATGGGTCTTATTCTGTATCCATTCAGCCAGTCTATGTCTTTTGGTTGGAGCATTTAATGCATTTACATTTAAGGTAGTTATTGATATGTAAGTTCCTAATACCATTTTCAGACATTTGGTGTATGTGCTTGGCTGAGGAGCCAATGGAGCGAAGCTACCATCTGTGGGATTTTGACTGAACACCTCTAAGTCAGAATCCCTCCCAGGTGGAACAATACGGCAGCGCCACGGGAGCCTCAGTTGGCCAGTTACCATTTTCATAACTGTTCTAGGTTTGTTATTATAGGTCTTTTCCTTCTCTTGTGTTTCCTGCCTAGAGAAGTTCCTTTAGCATTAACTAATGCTAAAGCTGGTTTGGTGTAGCTGAACTCTGTTAGCTTTGCTTGTCTGTAAAGGTTTTAATTTCTCCATCAAATCTGAATGAGATCCTTACTGGGTAGCATAATCTTTTTTGTAGGTTTTTCCCTTTCATCACTTTAAATATGTCCTGCCACTCCCTTCTGGCTTGCAGAATTTCTGCTAAAAGATAAGCTGTTAACCTTATGGGGTTTCCCTTGCATGTATTTGTTGCTTTTCCCTTGCTACTTTTAATATTTTTTATTTGTATTTAATTTTTGATAGTTTGATTAATATGTGTCTTGGCGTGTTTCTCCTTGGATTTATCCTGTATGGGACTCTCTGTGCTTCCTGGACTTGATTATTTCCTTTCCCATATTAGGGAAGTTTTCAACTATAATCTCTTCAAATATTTTCTCAGTCCCTTTCTTTTTCTCTTCTTCTTCTGGAACCCCTATAATTCGAATGTTGGTGCATTTAATGTCCCAGAGGTCTCTGAGACTGTCCTCAGTTCTTTTCATTCTTTTTTCTTTATTCTGCTCTGCAGCAGTTATTTGCACTATTTTATCTTCCAGGTCACTTATCCGTTCTTCTGCCTCAGTTATTCTGCTATTGATTCCTTCTAGAGAATTTTTAATTTCATTTACTGTGATGTTCATCATTGTTTGCTTGCTCTTTAGCTCTCCTAGGTCCTTGTTAAACATTTCTTGTATTTTCTCCATTCTATTTGCAAGATTTTGGATTATCTTCACTATCAATACTCTGAATTCTTGTTCAGGAAGACTGCCTATTTCCTCTTCATTTGTTAGGTCTGGTGGGTTTTTATCTTGCTCCTTCATCTGCTGTGTATTTCTCTGTCTTCTCGTTTTGCTTAACTTACTGTGCTTGGGCTCTCCTTTTCCCAGGCTGCAAGTTCATAGTTCCCTTTGCTTTTGGTGACTGCCCCCAGTGAGTACGGTTGGTTCAGTGGGTTGTGTAGGCTTCCTGGTGGAGGGGACTGGTGTCTGTGTCTGGTGGATGAGGCTGGATGTTGTCTTTCTGGTGGGCAGGACCTCATCTGGTGGTGTTTTGGGGTGTCTGTGAACTCATTATTATTTTAGGCAGCCTCTCTGCTAATGGGTGGGTTTGTGTTCCTGTCTTGCTAGTTGTTTGGCATAGTGTGTCCAGCACTGTAGCTTGCTGGGTGAGTGGAGCTAGGTAGCATCCAGATGGGGATCTCTGGGAGAACTTTCACCATTTGATATTATGTGGGGCCGGTAGGTCTCTGGTGGTCCAATGTCCTGAACTAGGCTCTCCCACCTCAGAGGCTCAGGCCTGACACCCGGTCAGAGCACCAAGACCCTGTCAGCCACAGGGCTCAGAAGTAAAGGGAAAAACAGAAAAAGAAAGAAGGAAGAAAGGAAGAAAGAAAGAAGGGAAGAAGGAAAGAAAAATAAAATAAAGTTATTAAAATAAAATTTTTTTAAATATTATTAAAAATAAAAAAGTAATATAAAAAAAGAAAGAAGAGAGAAACCAAACCAAAAAAAAAATCCACTATGATAACAAGGGCTAAAAACTATACAAAGGAAAAAAAAGCACAGAAGGACAGACAGAACCCTAGGACAAATGGTAAAAACAAAGCTATACAGACAAAATCACACAAAGAAGCATACACATACACACTCACAAAAAGAGAAAAGGGATAAATATATATATATTAAAAAAGGGGGGCGGCTTCCCTGGTGACGCAGTGGTTGATAATCTGCCTGCCAATGCAGGGGACACGGGTTCAAGCCCTGGTCTGGGACGATCCCACATGCCGCGGAGCAACTAGGCCCGTGAGCCACAATTACTGAGCCTGCGCATCTGGAGCCTTTGCTCCGCAACAAGAGAGGCCACAATAGTGAGAGGCCCACGCACCGCGATGAAGAGTGGCCCCCGCTCGCCGCAACTGGAGAAAGCCCTCACACAGAACAAAGACCCAACGCAGCCAAAAATAAATAAATAAATTTAAAAAAAAAAAAGGAAGAGAGTAACCAAATCAATAAACAAATCTACCAATAATAATAAGCTATAAATACTAAACTAAGATAAACATAAAACCAGAAACAAATTAGATGCCAAAAGCAAACCCCAAGTCTACAGTTGCTCCCAAAGTCCACTGCCTCAATTTTGGGATGATTGTTGTCTATTCAGGTATTCCACAGATGCAGGGTACATCAAGTTGATTGTGGAGAGTTAATCCGCTGCTGCTCCTGAGGCTGCTGGGAGAAATTTCCCTTTCTCTTCTTTGTTTGCACAGCTCCTGGGGTTCAGCTTTGGATTTGGCCCCGCCTCTGTGCATAGGTCGCCTGAGGGTGTATGTTCCCCACCCAGACAGGATGGGGTTAAAGGAGCAGCTGATTAGGGGGCTCTGCCTCAGTCTGCCTGGGGGAAGGGGGTGTACGGAATATGGGGCAAGCCTGTGGTGGCAGAGGCCAGCATGATGTTGCAAGAGCCTGAGGGGCACCATGTGCTCTCCCAGAGAAGTTGTCCCTGGATCACGGGACCCTGGCTGTGGCAGGTTGTACACACCCCCAGGAGCGGAGGTGTGGACAGTGACCTGTACTTGCACACAGGATTCTTGGTGGCTGCCGCAGCAGCCTTAGCATCCCATGCCCGTCTCTGGGGTCTGCGCTGATAGCCACGGCTCGCGCCCGTCTCTGAAGCTCGTTTAGGTGGTGCTCTGAATCCCCTCTCCTCATGCATCCTGAAACAATGGTCTCTTGCCTCTTAGGCAGGCCCAGAGTTTTTCCTGGACTGCCTCCCGTCTAGCTGTGGTGCACTAGCCCCCTTCAGGCTGTGTTCACAAAGCCAACCTCAGTCCTCTCCCTTGGGTCTGACCTCCGAAGCCCGAGCCTCAGCTCCCAGCCCCTGCCTGCCCCGGCAGGTGAGCAGACAAGCCTCTCAGGCTGGTGAGTGCTGGTTGGCACTGATCCTCTTGCGGGAATCTCTCCACTTGGCGCTCCGCACCCCTGTTGCTGTGCACTCCTCCGTGGCTCTGAAGCTTCCCCCCCGACCCACACCCCATCTCCAGCAGTGAAGGGGCTTCCTAGTGTGTGGAAACCTTTCCTCCTTCACAGCTCCCTCCCAGAGGTGCAGGTCCTGTCCCTATTCTTTTGTCTCTGTTTTTTCTTTTGTCCTACCCAGGTACATGGGGAGTTTCTTGCCTTTTGGGAAGTCTCAGGTTTTCTGCCAGTGTTCAGTAGGTGTTCTGTAGTTGTTGCTCTACATCTAGATGTATTTCTGATGTATTTGTGGGGAGGAAGGTGATCTTCAGGTCTTACTCTTCCACCATATTGAAGGTCCCTCTCTAACTCAGTTGTTTTGTGCTCAAAAAAAATGATCTGAGTGAGCTCAATCCTTCGAAGTTTGTTGAGCCTTATTTTATGGCCAAATATATTGTCTATTTTTTCTTCAATGAATACTTGAGATAAATATGGTGTTCACAATTAACACTTATTAATTCTGCTCTCTAGATCTTCTCTAGCTTTACTGACTTCTTTATCTGCTTGATCTAACAATTACTATGTGATATGATGTTAAATATCCCACCATAGTGATAGATTTGGCAAACTAGAAATTTTATTATTACACAGTCAACCTTTATCTCTAGTTAACTATTTGACTCTCTCAACTTTTTTTAATATAACTCTCTCAACTGTTTTTTCACTATTACTTATCTGATTACTTCTTTACATACAATCTTTTTCTGTCCACTTTAAAATCTTCTGTTTGTCTTTGGTGCCTTGAATTTGTCTTCTAATGTCTGCAGAGTTGGTTTCTTTTAAGTATCCTGTGGCATTTGTTATGGTACCTGGCTCTGAAGACTGGTGACCTTAAACAGTTCTGGAAAATTCTCAGGCATTATTTTTTTTTAATGATTTCCTCTCCTCCATTTTCTCTCTTCCTTCCTTGAGAAATCCAATTTATTTTAACCTCTTTCTTTTTTCCATCTGCTTTTCCTTTTTCTGGATTATTAATACTCCTCAAATATATCATATCATTTTACATCCTAATGTGTATAGACATGATCTTATTTCTACCTTTGTTGACAAATGTTTAATTTCAAATTTTGATTAATTTTTCACTTCTAAAAATTATACTTGAATTTTTAAAAAGGATTTACTCATTTTCAATCTCCTTTTTACCTCTTTAAACATATTGATAGTATATATTTTATATTTCCTGATAATTCATACATTTGAAGCCTTCGGGAGTCTACTGACCTTTGTTTCTGCTGTCATTCATAGTGCCGTATTTCCCTGTATGTTTTGTTATACAGGGATGTTCATATATGGGAATGTTTTGAGACCTGGGTTGAACATGGGATTTGCCTTTGCTTCTCCCAGATGCTTGGTCACATTGTTAACTAAGGTTCACTTTAAGTTAAATTATTAACTTGAGTTTACTGAGACCACCAAGGTGTATAATTCAGATATGAACTCTCAGGGTGGACTTCCTCCCTTTTCCCCAGCCAACACTGAGTTTTGAGATGAGAAATTTTTATTGCTATCAATGCTACCCTCTTCCACACATATAATTCAGGACAGGAACCAAGTTTAATTCTAGTCACCTAAACAGTGAGGGTGTAGTCATTTGGGATCCTAGTTTTATTCAATGTATCTTCTATTACATTCCCTTCCTCTGCCCTCTTCTGTGGGAATGGAAAACCCAAAGTTCAAGGTCATCTGGATTCAGCAAATACCTTCATTGTGAAAACAGTCTCAGTTCCAGTTTATTTCTCCAGATTCCTGCTTTCACCTAGTTTTTAGCCTCTGAGTAGGTTGTCAGAGTTAGCTACAGAATGCCCTATTAAATTTGAATTTTAGATAAACAGTGAATAATTTTTTAGTATAAGTATATCCCATGCAATATTTGGGACTCATACTGAAAAAGTGTTCATTGTTCTCTGAAATTCAAATGTAACTTTATTTCCTATATTTTTTCTTGCAGCACTCCACCAATGGGATTATTATTTTCTTGACAGTTCACTGATGCATCGAAAGAGGCTTTTAAAAAACTATACTAAGCAGCATTTTCAGTTGTTTGCTGTAGGAAGGTCAGTCAGGCTATCCAGTCTGCCGTATTGCTGGAAGCAGGATTAGTTCTTGTCCTTCTCCTCCCACTCACCAACCTTTATGAAACTGGGAAAGTCATTGGCCTCTGTGAACCTTAATCACCCACAATATTTTTTCTGCATATCCTGGAATTTGTAAAGGACCTTAGAGATCATCTCCTATAATCCTCTTATTTTAAGATAAAGAAAACCTAGACTCAGATAAAGAAAACAATAAGGCCAATATTAAGCCTGATACAATGGCAGTGTGGAAACTAGAAATCCTGTCTCCTCACTCCTTCAACTTTCTTTCCACTCTACCATGTTGACTATGAGGCTCAAGTAAGCTAAGTGATATCAAGGCACCAGGGAGAACATAAAGTATTAAAAGCACATGATGTATTAGAATAAAAGTAAAGAATTGTAAAATGATTTTGATTACAGAGTCTAACAAAAAAAATAATTGAGCAAATTGAAATATGAGATTTACTATGGAATAACATTTATGGAAGGAACCCCTTAGGAGTACAATAACATATTTACACATTCTTTCCTTCCAGGAATCTTAAACATAACAATGAGAATTTTCTATGAATATTTAAAGATAATAAATGAATGATATTAAAATAAAATATCTGACTGGAAATATACTGTATTAAACAAGCATTTTTGACCTAGAATATAATATATTCTCCATAGCGAATAAAAAAAAAAGAACTTAATTAACAAAAGCCCTCTCTTCTTTTCTCCTTCCTCTTTTCTTACAAAGAAATGCTTTCAGAATGCTTAAGACTCTCACCATGCCACATTCTTTGCTACAATCAGTGCATGATTGCCACTCAAATTGCTATACTGGTCCTTTTTCCTCTAGCTCTGCATAAAAAGAAGATGCAGATGAATGGATTTTCTGTGGGTTAATTTATTAGGAGTGCAAAGCAATTATCAGCAAGGTAAATCATGGAACATGAAGTACACTGTTACATGCTGGTTGCTGTATAATGTAGGTCCCTTGGCCACAAATGCAATTAGAGTGTTATATTTTATTCCTTTTAATTTTATCTCCTAGTCTCTCCTTGGCTTGATGCAGACAAGTTTGACTGTCCATCAGTATGTGATCAGTAAGTAGAAATGTAGAGCTACAACAAACAATTTTGTATTTTTGATGCTATGGGATACATGTTCATGATATGATAGCATAAATCTTCGAAATGAGGGTTGGGGAATTTAACTGAAGGACTCAGTTTCCAGGGCATCAGGTGGTCAGTTTCTTGTGTGGCTATAATCGGATGAAATTATTTTACTGTCATCTGACCAGAGACTGATGTGAGATAAATTAAGCAACACTTGCAAATGCCTGTCATATTAATAGTGTCCAAATCTTTCATTTTTAATTTTAAAGGGCAGGTCCTAAGACATTCATGTTTACTAGGCTTTTAAGACTCATAAAAGAAATCCTTGACAAGAAAAGCAAGACTTCTCCCTACACAGACCAGTACAAATGTGAATAATATGTGTTTCAACAAAGAGAGTGGGACTAATATCCCTGCTCTGCCACTTACCAGCTAAATTTGGTCAAGCTTCCTAACCCCTCTTTGCCTCAGTTCTTTTATTTACAAATTAGGAATAATGACAACTTCCTGGTGGGATTATTAATAACGTATGAAAGATATCTAGCTTGTAGCAAAGGCTCTATAAAAAAGAAGCTGCCGTGATGGTGTTGCTTATTCTTTATTTACGAAGAACTGCAAGCCAGTAGCAATATTAAAAATTGCACATCCAAAGCAATACATCAGGAAATACCTAGTTATAAGCCATAAAACTTGAAGAAAGTCATAAAATGGTACAGAAAAGTGAGTGATCAGGATGGGCAGGGTTAGAAAGAAAAGATGATGGAGTGAAGTGAGTCTGTATTCTGAAACAACAGACACAGATTTGAGGAAAGATGGTGGCAATTGTGAAACTCCAGGGGAATGTGGGGATTTGGTGGGTGTTAGCTTGGACAATGTAGAGAAATGCAGTAGGATGAAAGGGGCTATTCACAGCAGTTGAAGAAGAAGCTTCAACTATCAACGGGTTTGAAACACTCCAATTTGTCCTAGTGGACCATTAGAAGCTCCTGAGTGAGGTGGCAATTTGAATAGTATTCTCATACATGCTTTAAAATTTGTTTTAGCTTACTAGGTCCTATTATGGGGAAAGGCTAAAAAAAAAAGACCAACCAAAAGACAGTTGTCCTAATATAGATAAGAGGTGATGAAGGTGGTAGGGATAGCAGGTGACTGTATCCATGATGTGAGCTCTGGAGTGAAGGGAAAATCAACACCTGCTAAGACTTTCTTCCCTGCACTAACTGGAGCCTAAACATCCAAGCCAATGCCCTTCTTGTAGTTAAAGGCTCTGCCCTCAATGAGAATGTAAATTCTCTGCACAGAGAGAGTAAAAATTAACCTTCTCACATTTTAGCACCTCAGTGTGAAACCATTTGCTTTTCGTTTTTCCTAGAGCAGATGGCCATAGGGGATTGTCGGGAGGTGGTAAGAGCTCTGAACCCCAAGTGGGCGGCAACCATGACTAAAGCAGAGAAGGACTTAAAAGGGGAGCCTAGGGTGCTGAACCTTGGTCTTGTATACAATTTTGCCTGGGGCTGCCCTTGGGGATGTAATGATCATGGCACCTATACTGTTCTGAACAACTGCATGTGATAGTGGGAGATGATCTTAGTTACCTTGGGAATTAAAAACCAATGTTTTAATGTAATATGCTGTAAATAAACAGTGATGTTAAAACAGCGTTTCTCCAAACTCACCCTCTTGCTTTTGGGGGAGTCCTTGTGCATGTCCCTGCTCCTTTGTGTGAACAAATGTTAGCTTCCATCCAGTTTTGCCTTATACTTCTATTACCCAGATGTCTTTGTAGCTTCATCTCCCTTCCTTCACTTGATATAAGCCATCATTATCGCCTCAGTTTATCTATGAAACATGTCTTACGTTTAACTTACATGTACAAATTGAAATGACTTATCAACATGACTATGGATTGATACAGTCTAAAATAAGTACATGCGATGATACTGCCTCTGTGTTGTAAGCACCCTCTTTGCATCTGCAGCCATCCCCTCTAACGCTAAATTGTGTTCTGAGTAATTTCATGCTTTTGTTCTTTAAAATGTGATGTATTTATGCTCTGAGTTCCCACCTCCAGTGAAAGCTCTCTAGGCTTTATTCCCCTCTGCATTCCTCATAGCGCCCACAGTAGTCTCTTCACTTTGGAAAAGACTTGAGTTTTCTGGGCTTAACCACAAATTCCTCGGTCATGGATGGTATTGCTTACTCTATTTTGGAAATGATCACTTTACACTGTATGACACTTCAAGTAATCATGTTTATAAATCAATTAATGGAGAAGGAGGAATGAGGGACACTCAAAGCCACTTTTGAGTTCATAGCGAAACATGATGAAATCAGATTCCACAACTTGGAAGTTGGTATAAACTTGAAAAAGATTTATGTGTGTAGCTCTTGAGTCCCTATTCACCAACTTGTGGTACAAAATAAGGTCCCATATTCCAAATGAATTGGTTTGAGCACCCAGGTCCTCCCCACCCTGCTCGTAGCTGCATTCCATTCTGCTCCTAAGATGCAGCCCTCTAAGTAATTTCTGGGGACCTCGAGGAACTCAGTCACCATTCCTGACTCTGTCCTCTCCACTGCTTGCCTTTTGCCTGTGGTCACATGGCTTCCAGCACATCCTACTGCTATGACTGCATGAACCACAGAGTCACGACACCAATAGGTCCTCTTAATACCACCTCTGAGGTCTGGGCTGCAACTACGCTCCTTATTTCTTCTCCCAGCTCTCCTTACTTCACCACTCTGTGCATTTTCACACATCTGCCATGGCATTTAAACGTTTATCACTTCACATATTCTGTTCCCTTTGCCTAGAATGTCCCTTCTCCTCTGCACCCCTGTTGTTCACATGGACAGCCATTTAAATCTCAGCTAAATTGTAATCTGCTCCATCACATTATCCCTGACTCCCAGAATCAGCCATACGCCCTCCTTTCTCCAATCCCTACAGTGCATCTCCAACATAACACGGACCACACTGGATTATAACTGTGCCATTTTTTTTTCCCTTAACTAAATAGATCATGAGATCCTTGAGGGCACTGAACGAAGTGCAGCTTTGTAGGACTCTATGATCAGCTAGGCAGACCCATTTAGACATTTTACTAGCTCACTAATAACCCTTTTGTTCATTAGCTTTTTGTTGTTGTTAAGGATTTTCATGGTCCTTAATAGAATGAGCTTTATACCATGATTTACAATTTGACCTTGATTCAGTCCAAACCACATTCTGAGAAAATCTGCTTGAAGTGAAGTATTACGTGGTTATTAAATTCGTGTATTTGGGAATAGCAGAGAGGATAGGGCTATGGATATTTAAGGTCAGTTGCGTGGAGGATAAGAGAGGTGGGTAAAATTAACTCACCTATTTAAATGTTTCAGAAAATTGGGAAAACTAAGTTATCAAAAAAAAAAAGAGCAAAAACACTGCACATCGCTACTCAGCATAATTTTGCTTAGAAAATAGCATTATTCCTGCTTGATCTGATTCCGTGTGGTTAAGCTTGGGAGAAATGTTATTTGTTGTATACACAGCTAAGCTGATGAAATTATCCTCAAATATTCTAGTGTGGTACGTACAGCCAACAACACGGTTGCTTGTTGCATCAATTTGGAAAAGAGAGAAAAAAATTAGCCATGTAATAGTTAATTCAATTTATAAAATTAAATGTGCATTGAAAATATGCCTGGTAAATATTATGCCATCTGCACATGCTCAAACAGCGAGCCTGGTTAATATTTTATAGTTTATCTGATAAAGTTAACAAAAGAATTTAGTCAGAGTGGAGACACACACTGAATATTTCATCACCTTCTTAATTGCAGAATACAGACAAGACATTTTTTTTACCTTTGGGAAAAATAAATTTTAAAAGTTATTACAGATGGAATCAGTTTGGCAATTAGGTTGAAATCCAACTGAAACCAAGCAGAAATTGACGGCTGCAAACATCACAATACCAAAGTATTTTCAGCCAACTCCATCAATTTACATGATGAAGCAGAAATGTTGATAGCAATGCTGTGTTAGGCGGCTAGCAGAGGTTATATTAACACAGAGGAAAAACTGGCTTTGTGCCTTTTTTTCCCAATAGTTAATTCACAGCCATCAAGAGCTGTCATTCTTATGCACAGCAGACAATATGATATACCTAAGGCTTTTCATTCTGACTTCTGATTTAAAGGTCTTCAGCTTGTGCTGTGGACCTTAACCTTGAAGCCAAGTGCAAATTAGCTTTAAATCAATGAAGCTGATTAAAGCTCCATTGTGGTAGAGCCCTTAATAGAAGAAGGGAGGGGAAAGAACCACTTGAAAACAGTAAAAGATTGGCCTCTCTTAACTTGGAACATATGTAATGCTTTTCAGCTCTCCTCTACCCTGACAGAACCATGAATGGTTTTAAGGCTATTTACCTACTAAGAGAATGGAACCAAATTTTCCAATTCAGTGAAAGAGGCCAAGTGAGAATCAAAGGTATTTTTCACAAGCTCTAGAATATAAAAGGTTATTTTAAAAAGACGTAAAGAGGAGAACATCAAAACAGTACAGACCAGTACAGACCAAGAGAATCAAGTTTCTCTTGTGCAAAAACAATCCTTATATTTTAAAGGTACTTTGGGCTTCTGCGTTTGTTTGTTTTGTTTTGTATTTTAAGATATACCATTTCTCAGAAACAAAAGGTAGTCGCCAAATTCAGACCATCTAAAGAAAATTTTTTTCCTCCCTCACAAATGAACAGATCTCCCCAAAATATGCCTAAGAAGTTCTTTGCTTTGGAAGTGGCCAGAATAAACTCCAGCCAACAGGCAGGACCATTTGTTTATCTACACCCCACCACCAGCACCACCCATCCATCACCACAGAAACTTTGCCCAACGGATTTACCAATTCTCCCCAATTTCCTCATGGCTATCAGAATCTAGAAAAATTCATTCTTTACCAAAGAATAAATTCTTTTCATAACATCTTCAGAAATACTAAAATCATAGACTAGAAAGAATATTTTAAATAAAGAAAGGCTCATTGTTTTACCTAATTTAGTTGTTTAATGCTGCAATTCAATTTACCCTTCATGGGAATACCATACCACTATAATAGTGACTTTATCCAATGTGTGGGATGAATACTCATCTTTATATTTCAGTTTTCATGAGCTTGAAATTATGGAAAAGAAATTTTTGCCAAGAACCTCAGGGGAAATTAAAGCAAATACAAAAAGGCAGATCACGCCTACTTCCTGCATTAATGGATGTAAAGTGCTTTCAACAGGGCTTGGCCTTTAGCATGTGCTCAACAAACATGGGCTACTGGCTATTATTCTACTGAATTGGATGCACAAACTTAACCATGAGGGAGCCCTCAATTTTTCCTCTTACCACCCCCTTGAATGTACCAACCCCAAAGCCCTGCCTTGAAACTCTCAAGATTTCCTCTCCTATTCTAAATTCTATGGAAACTTAATGGAGGAAAAACAAGGGAACTGGGCTAGAAGAAAGTCACTTCCATCTAACTAAGTGGCTAAAAACATGCTAATAGTCACCAAAGGTAGAGAAATATTAATTTAAAAAAAATGTACACTACAAACAGCAGAATACAACCTTCCCCACTTTTAAAAGTTAAAGAGTTGTTCTTTATATGAATCTCTAGGTACATATTTTATCTTGCTTAAACTTCCAAGGCAGGACAGAATAAGGAACAACAGAGATCTGAAAGGGCCAGTGAAAATAGAAAAAGAACAGAATGGAGATAAGGGAGGCAGTGGAATGCTAGGAGAAGAGACAGAAAGAAAGAGAAAAAGACAAATGACTGAGGGAAAAAAAAAATGGTGGGGGACAAGAAGACAGTCGAGAATGAGCTGCGATCAAGTATAATGTTCCCTCAAGATGCGGGTGGAGTAGCAACTGATGGAGGATAGACAGCTCTGCTCTGCACAAAGTCAAGGTTATATGTTTCTTTCCATCCACTGAGCTGTGGCTACACAACTTCAGGGGGAGAGAAAAGACAAGGAGAGAAGGCTGAGGCATCAGCACAACCAGACAGCCAGAATGTAGAGAGTGATAATCATCAGGGTTTCTTAAGCCACAACTGCCCTCTGTCATCAACAAGACGTTGTGAGAGCAATCAAATTATCTGTGAGACGCTGACATCTCTGGAAAGAGGTACCATTAAATGCAATCGGTTATTATCGATGGTGATGACGACGACAAGGAAGATGACCGCTTCCATTCGGGATCTCTAGCTAGAACAGTCTGCCTCACTGAAGCCCAAGCTGTTTCCAAACCTCATTAATGCTTACCTGTAATTAATCATCATTTAAAATAACCCCTGGAAAGCATTTTAGAGGTTCCCGATAAAATGAAAAGCAAAATTAAACAAGAGTCACTTTCATCTGACCGTGGGAAAATCACAGACACCTTGTATACCTTCATTTTGTTTGCTAAAAAGCCATTTATTTGAATGCATTACATCTATGACTAGGACTAACCTTACAAATAGATAAAGATAGTGTGCCAGAGTGGCATGATTCAAGAAACTTTCCTTGCCCCAAAGTATCTCCCTTGCCCGGATATAAAAATACTCAACAATGTGTCATTACATTTCTGTTCCTCTGGATTTCTCAGCAAGTAGATCTCCATTTCTATAATGCAAATGCTTCTGGATTTTATCAAGAAATTCAGCTGTCAAAAAACAATAAAATAAAATAAAAATCTAGTTACTAACTCAACAAAATTTTATTGAGCACTGAATGTGCTAGGCAATTTTCTAAGTGTGGGAACAGGACTGTGAATCAACTTGACAAAAATTCCTACCTTTAATGGATTTTAGATACTTAAGGGACAGAAAATAAATAAACAAAATAATTAACTGTAATGTCATTTAAAAAAAAAAGTTATTCAGCTATCTCTGTATCCTAAAAATAGCTGTGGTTTTTTTATCTGATGTTTTTGACCAGTTTGAGGAGGGATTCCTGGCTACATGGAATAATTAGTCATCTGAAAAAGTGGGGTGGCACCAGAGTAAAAGGCATTTTAACAATTAAAACACAAGTAGGGCTTCCCTGGTGGCGCAGTGGTTGAGAGTCCGCCTGCCGATGCAGGGGACACAGGTTCGTGCCCCGGTCCGGGAAGATCCCACATGTCGCGGAGCGGCTGGGCCCGTGAGCCATGGCCACTGAGCCTGCGCGTCCGGAGCCTGTGCTCCGCAATGGGAGAGGCCACAACAGTGAGAGGCCCGCGAACCGCAAAAAAAAAAAAAAAAAAAAAACACACAAGTAAAAGGGAGTAGCAAGCCCCCCAAATGAAAGTCATTCATGTCAAGATTTTGCTTAAAACTGGCTAACCCAGGGTTGTTCTAAAGATCTAGTACTGGAATAGGCAAAACCGCAGATTCAAAAAGAACTCAAAGTAAAGCATTTTCTGCAGCTCCAAAGAAAAACAGCATCCAATGAGCCCCACTAGGCAAAGCTCAACTTTCTCTTGCTACTATTCAAAACAGGGGGATGAAAGATCTGTCTTCTCCCATTTATTTCTGGCTCTCAGTTTTGCGGCCACAGAACTGGAAGAAGGAAGCAGCTCTGGAATTGCCAGCAGGGAGCCCAGGGCCTATGGCAGAGCGACCAAGACACAGGCCCTCCATCCAGTTATCGGCACCGTTGTTGCTAAAATTCCTCCTTCGTGGCCATATTGCTCCTCTAGAGTCAGAGCCCTCCTACCTGACAGAGGGCACACACAGGATGAGCATCTTTCCAAGGACCAACCGTACTTCCAAATAAAGGTGTCAGCAAGTTCTCAGAATTTTTTTAAACTCATGGAAAGCAAAGAAAAACTTGTTTGAGCCTTGAACTCCTACAGGAGAACTAGCTAGCCTACCACTGACTTGGACAAAGTTCAACACTTGGTTAAAAGACAATTATTTATGAGTCAGCTGCACAGGCTGAGATGGGTCATCAGTTCACCTAAGCTTCTCACCTCAGCAAGACCACCCAAACATCAGCCCCGGGCACAGAGCATCCTCCACGCCTCAGGCACCCTGCCAGTGACAAATAAGACAAATAGGAAGTATGTTCTGACCACTTTTCTGTAGCATCTTGAAAATCCCTGTGTGTCACCACCAAGTGGTTTCTGAGTGTGTGTGTGTGTGTGTGTGTGTAGATGTGTGTTTGTGTATGTTTTGATATCTAATTACATGTAGATACATACAGGGATATCCCCAACAGGACCACTTACTGCATTACAAGGACTCATCTACATCCTGCCAGCACTGTGACGTTGTTGTGCGCTCCTATGTGACATGCCCTGTTGCCCACACCAGTGGATATGCACTGTCCAGGGAAATCAGACTGAATCATGGCATGGAAAGCATCATTTCAAGTATCTTTAAGCTCATAATCAACAAAGCTTATGTTAGCAGGGTTGGAAGATGCTCTTCTGAGTCTATTTCTCATCTCCTTATACTATCTACATCCCTATAACTCTCTCCTCTCCCTACCCCATATGTAACTCTGTATTTCCCAATGTCTATTGTTAAGTTAATCTAGGATTTATGTTTCTGGACAGGTTTCAAATGTGGTTCAGTTGATGTTGAAATGCCCATGAATCCTCCCAGATCTTGCCTCCCTCTCCTGTGGTCCACATTTTCTCCTCCATGTTTCTGCTGAGAAAGCTTCAAGCATGTCAGTCAGCATTCAGCTTCTGACTTTGAAAAATCCTGATGAAGCCACAATGAACTCCAATCTGATGCTTGTAGCAGGTCACTTGTTTCCTCTCCACAGTAAAACATGTTCACAGGTGACAAGGGCCACCATCCAAGGAGGCAACTGTTTGAGAGCAGCAACGGGACCACAGAAAGTTGGTGACTTGTGGTCATATTCTAGCAGATGGCAAAGGTGTGGATTACTCTTGGAAGCCACTGTCAGGTTGGATGGCATTTTACTCCCTAGTGACACTGAAGAAGTGAGTACTTCTATCTATTCTCTGAATAAGAGCACTACAAATCCCCTGTGAGATGGTTTTTCAACAGTACAAACGCACCATCAATCTGCTCATAAGACTATTTAAAGTTAATATGTGTTCTAGTCTATACAATTCTTCAGGAACAAGGGGCCATTTCTAAATGCAGGGTGACTGACAAAATCTCTTCCCAAGTAGCTCATGAAAAGAAAGAGAACCAACTAAGACGACAGTGCAGTGCTTTTATAAGTCAGCAACAGGAAAACAAAACAAGTTGATTTTCAAAGATAAAGCTTCTCTTATAACAAATTCAGTATATAGCTATTGGAATAACAGACTTTGTGGTATGCTCTTAAAATAACGTGAATAATACAGATGAAACATTGAAGCAGGAAGCCTTCCTTCACAGATGCTGCTTAAGAACCTTGAAGTCCAGAATTAAAATGTAAACATATTAGTACCCTTTTTCCTTCCCTTCTGCCCCATACCAGTCTTCAAAAAAAAACATGTTCCTATAAGACAGGAAAAGATACTGTATAACATCAAAATGTCTCAACTTACTATAATTATTATTTATTAGCTAATTAGGTTTGGTAAAAGGTTTCTTATGTATATTTGATTTTTGTGTTGGTGTTTATGACTATTGGGTAGGAATTTTCCAACACTTTCTAGATATCTTTCAAACATTTTAAATGAATTCAAATCAGCTACAAATGTTAAAGGTTGTTTATGTGATCAAACACACGATGGAAAATAAAATGACTTACCTCCTAGCCTACATAAAATATAGAGGAATGTCAAAATATAAAGAGGAGGATAATTGCTTGCTCCTGATCTGGGAGACTGTTAATTGCTCTCTCCTCACTCCATCCCAGTCCCGACTCAAAATAGCATTTAAAATAAAGTAAACCACACTGATAGTACAGCAGAGTATGGATAATTTTTTTTTTCTCAAAGATTCTTCAAAGTGTAGGTCAGGCTGATCACCTGTTTCATTTTCTTAATCATTTAAAGAAATTTTAAGAATATGACCAAAATCTAAATCAACTGCTGCAATTCGATAGTTATAACAAGAAAAATCATCATATTTGTGTACAGGGCAACACACAGGAAACATTTATTATAAAAAAAAAAGACTTGAGAAAGATTTATATTTAGGAACTATATAACTAATAAATTTTAAAGCTGAGGAAAATAAAGTATGGGTTTTTATTCCCCTGGAATTGTGAACAACCTCTTTACAAAGTATCCCAAAAGCTTCCTTTATTTTAAAATGGACATTCTTGGGACTCAAACACAAGTCAATCAATGAAGAATCATATGTTGACAGTACGAGAAAGGGGAAGAAATTACCTTTCGTTGGTAGAAAGTTCCATCCCCATGAAAGAAAAATAAAAGTGCTTGGAGGAGGGGAAGAGGGAAAAAAAGCTCCAGTGAGTTTAATAAGTGCCATTATTGCAGAGAAATTTTAAAGGGTGATAATATGAATCACGAGAGAAGCGCAACAGGGCAGCTATTCGAAATTTGTTTTTCACATATTTAGCGCAAAAACAGCAGTTCTCACAAGAAAGGTCAATCAACCCACACGTTCATCTCCAGTCAAGCAGCACTTTGAGATCCAAATGTGATTGCAAATCTCTTGCAGGCCAAGATGAAGGGGTTTTTCATTTCAATCTATCTATTACTACCAGCATTTTATACTCATTATGGTCAGGGGTTGAAGTGCATACTAGGTATTTAGCTGGTGCAGAATTCCAGCACTTCCCTCATCACACTAGAGTAGAATTAACATGTGAACATGCACATGCACGCACGTGCACGCACACACACACACGCACACACACAACTATGCTACAGTAACATGAAGCATCTGACTTACTCTTGCCCAAGTAATCAGATTCAGACTTAGGGCTTCCTTTCAAACCTGACTTCACCCCCCTGAAACTCTTGCAGGGGTCCTCTCAGCATGCCATAGGTTGCTGCATGTGCCGTAATAACAGGCACAGCAGGATGAGTAAAGAGCAAAATGCAATCAATCAGCAGAGGCCGTCCTTACTTTTGTAAATTTAAGTCAGTCCCTGAAACTTCCTTTACACGAACACCTGTGGTTGTGCCTTAATTTCCTTTTTAAAAACAGTTCGAGTACTTTCTTTTAAATTATCGTATATAATGCAAACAGAAAAATGCATAAAACAAATGTACACTTTAGTGAACCCTTGAACAGCAACATAACCCACACTTGTGGCAAGAAATAACAGAGTCCCAGACTTGCCCCTTCTTGAATATAAATACCTCCCTCCCTGCATCTATAACCAACATCCCTGAAATGCATTCTATCTACTTCCTTGACTTTATTTAAGGTTTTATTATATAATTATGCATACCTAAAGTATGGTTGAATTATGCCTGTTTTTTATTGATGAAACTCAATTCTTACAGAATATATTCCATCAGGCCTGGCTTTCTTTTGCTCAATATTTCATCTTTAAGATTGATCTACATTCTTCCATGTATGTGTAGTTTATTCACTTTTTATTGTTGCATACTATTCCAAGGCATGAATATGTCACAATTGACTTATTCATTTCAATTTTGATGGGCGTTTGGAATATATATATCTGGCCCACTGCAATGCAACTTTGAAAAGTCTTAGCCATATTCTGGTATACATAAGCTGAAACTTATAGGGGATGTATACATAAGAGTGGAGTTACTGGACCATACCACACATGTATGTTTAGTTTTACTAGAGATGGGCAAAAATTTTCCAAAGTTTCCATCCCACCAGCAATGCCTAAGAGTTCTTGTTCCTTCACATTCCCAACAACACTTAGGTTTTTTGTTTTTTTGTTTCTTTGCAGGTCTGGTTGGCACCCCTTTCCTTTATAAATAGAATAGTTGGAGAGAGAAGCCCTCATTGGACTTTCTGAACCTCTTATAATCCATAATTGTTGACCCATTCTTTTTGTTGTTTTTGTTGTTGTTGTTTTAATTTTGGGCCACACTGCATGGCATGTGGGTTCTCAGTCCCCACTGACCCATTCTAAAGGTCATCAAAACTTCCTCTGTCTTATTGTTATGCACTATTAGAGAGCCTCTTAATTTAGAACTTATTGAGGTAATAACCTAGATTAGTTCTAAAGGAGCTATTACACTTTTTAAAAGCTGGACAAAAGTCCTGAGAAAAGAGACTAAATTTACCAAAGACCCAGTAGACAGGAGACCTATAACTAAGATGGAAAAGAACAAGCAGTTCTGTGTTATCTGTAAATCAAACAAATAAACATCAGATTCGGTAGGAAAAAAACAGATCTCACTAATGTGACTGAGAAAGTTAATCACAAAGAAAAATAATTCTGAGGAAAGCAGTGTGGGAACATGGGAATTAAATAAAGAAAAAGCCTCCTGGGGCTTCCCTGGTGGCGCAGTGATTGAGAGTCCGCCTGCCGATGCAGGCGACGTGAGTTTGTGCCCTGGTCCGGGAGGATCCCACAAAAAAAAAAAAAAAAGAAAAAGCCTCCTCTTCCTTCATTTCTGTCTTCTCCTACACACACAGATACACACACGTACACACAAATTATTTCACTCACCACCTCCAGCACTAATTAGTGAGTGACTTTCTTTCCCTGGAAATGCTGACAAGTTCCAGCTGAATACATTTTTTAAAAAAAGAAAACTGAAAATTATTTGAATATGTGTTAATATTTTTTCTCTCGTGATCGAGTTCCATATATACAGAGCTAAACCCCAAATGGGCAATTTCTCCCAAGGTTCCAGGAACCTTGGGCTCTGTATGAAGATCCCAAATATGCTTCCTAAGCAATTCTTTTGTTTTCTGTTTAGAAAACTGACAAGAACAATAAATTTTTACATAAAGGCATAGAAACTGGATATAGTCAGTGGACACCTCTTCATCCTGATGGAGCATCTGCTCCGCAGGCTTTTAAAATCAGGCTATGACTTTCCTTACCTAGATCTATTTACACATCAGAATTAATCAAAAATTCAATGTATTCCTTATTTTGGAGATGATTTACGATGGTGTATTTCATCTCTCTGGCAAGATCCTACAATGTGTAGGTTAGATCAATAGTTAACTGGGAGATGTAATATGAATTGACTGCTCTTCTGACATGAACTCATTTGCAAATACAAGTAAGAGATTTTAGGTGGTCTTATTAGGAAATGGACCAGTGGTTCACAATTATCATATTTATCTGGAGGAGCTTTTTAAAATACACATATCCTGAAAATTCTGATTCAACAGCACTGGAGTATCATATCTACTTTTTAAAATTACCCTAGTGACTATGAAACCTAGACAATGTTAAAAACCAATGAAATAAGGAGGAAGAAGAAAGATGGAAAAATCAAATGCCAAAGGACCAATTTCTTAAGTCTGAGATTTTTTAAACGTTATTAACATTGGAGTTAGTATTTCAAATTTATGGTATGATGTGCTCATAACACTCCTCCCACTTTCTCCTTTACCCTCCCAGCCACTATAACAAAGAAATATGACCATGCGTTTGTCAGTCTGAACCCTATTTCTGTTGACAAGGGCTATATTTCAGTTGAGCTCACTTTCCCCCTTTCCACCACACATAGGACTTTATTTCTCAGGGTTTATTAAATGCATTCCACTATATTCTGGTTTATGGTAACTTTGTTCTACGTAGTCCCATTATATCCAAACATTTGTGCTTTTTCAAATATGAAAGAACTGAGGACCCAAACTGATCAAATGTTACTTTTTTAAAAGCTGCAATAGTTTCTGATGCACCTCTTTCTTTGAGGAAAGATATTATTGTGTACTCTATTAAAAATGGGACAGTTCACACAAGAAACAAGCAAACATTGAGTAGAAGCCTGTATATTTTAGCAGGCTTGAAGATTATCGAAATTTTACTGGGATAACATATACCATTACTAGGTAAAGTAAAATCAGAATACAAGTTAAACTTTATTCAGACATACACTGACCAGTTCCAACCCAGACTGAAAGCAAGGGGTCTCTGTTCAGTCCTGCCTAAACTAACCCCAGCCTATCCACTCTAAGGGAGACATTTCCAAAGCTAAACACATAATAACAAGAAAAACAATAAGCCACTAAGTTGTAAAATAATTCACTATAATTTTGCATTTTACCTTTTCAAATAGTAAATATAAATATTTTGTCTTCTAGACCAAATGGCATGGTTTCTATTAAACTAGCACAAGCTAAAAATGAGGTCATTCTAAAAGACTATAAAGAACAAAGCATCAAATGATCGCACATAACCAAACTAGAATTTTATGACCAATTCTATAAAAATAATAATTAATCTTCTGAATTCTAAGTGGCAGACACTATGCAGAATAGAAGATGACAAGAAACTCATTGATAACAGATTAAGAGGCAATTTGCTTTTCTTGAATAATATCAAAATGTCATTTCCTTCTCACTAAAAACAACAAAACTATTAGCTAGAGCATTATTTGAATGGCCTATTAAAGCCAAGGAACAAATAAAAAACATGAGGTTATTATCTTCAATGATTAAAATCTGTCACCCATTATAAATATATCCAGTAATCTGAAATTGCTTAAAAGGAAATCGGATATAGACACAATTTCCCTAGGATAAAAGCTGATTTCTTTTCCTTTACTGCCAAGTACTTTCGTAAGTAATCTCCCTGTCTTTTTTTCCTCCAATAGAGAAATAAACACAAACATTTGGAGAGATTTACAAACCAGTGCAATGATATCCAGTCTTCAGAGTAAATAATATGTTTTAAAGAAACAAGACATTTGTCATTCTCATCCCTTCCCCTTTTTATACACATGAAATATACAAAAGCTAAGCCATTATAAGTGAAATATGATCAAAAAACACTCAAGATAAGAATTTGATTCTCAGAATTAGAATATAGACTTGTTTTTCCCTAACCAGGTAAGAGTGCTAAGTGCATTGTTCTCCATGTGGTCAGCAAATTGGGAAAATTTTAATTTTTTTCACCTGCATTTGAGTCTCATGGGCCTTCTCTATAATCCTTGAAAATATATTTATCATAGCTACTTATACTCCTAAATGGAAACAACAGTAATAAGTTCAGAAAACAGTCTTCAAATTATTATAAAATGTATTTGTCATCATAAACATGATTGTATAAACTAGTAGCTAAGAGCTAGTGAATTTCTCTGAACCATGTAACATAAATTCAAGTCTTAATATTGGCTTTTCACTTTGTGACTACTTCTTTAAAAAAAAACTTTGTGTGAGAGTATGGCAGAACTAAATACCACGAAAACTATTTCAGGTACAAAAGTAAAAATATATATATATATATATTTCTTTAAATATATATATAAATATATATTTCTTTTTTTTTTTTTGGTTGCACCGCGTAGCTTGTGGGATCTTAGTTCCCTGACCAGGGATTGAACCTGTGCCCTCGGCAGTGAAAGCTCAGGGTCCTAACCACTGGACTGCCAGGGAATACCCCTAAAATAAATATTTTAAATATTTAAATATACAGCCAAGCTTCTCCCACTCCCCCCCCAAAAAAAAGATTGGATGGCTATCCCCAAAGGCTGAAAACATCTAGAAATCTTGAATCCAGAGTTAATCATGCATTAAAATGAGCAGTGGTCTTAGGACAATCTGCCAACCCATGTCATTTAGCTCCATTCTTTCATGGAGAGCAGGAGACAAAGTCTACAGTTGGTTCCAGAATAGAAGCAAGATTAGATCCTCCTGGGACGAGATAGCAAAGAGTAAATTAGGAGGAAAAAAAATCCACAGAGGAAGATGGTGTTGAAATTTGCCTATCAGTTTCTCAACTTGAGATAGAGGGGGGTAAGTTCATTAAGCTTTCATAACCATAAACCAGTGTTCATGTAGCATTTGGGTTAGAATTCATACTATTTATATGATTCTTAAAACTCCAAGCTAAGAATTGTTTTCAAATGGTGCTTAATAGGTAGTGACTTCAGGAACCTGGCATAAACAAAGGTAAATCCACATTTAGAGGAACCATTTTCAACCCAGGTCAACTACAACATCCACAATCAAAAGTTAAATTCCCAGAGGGGATATATGTATATGTATAGCTGATTCACTTTGCTATACAGTAGAAATTAACACAACATTGTAAAGCAACTATATTCCAATTAAAAAATTTTTTAAAAAGTTAAATTCCCACAGTTAAAAAGGAAATACAGGATGGAATGAATTGGGAGATTGGGATTGACATATATACGTTATGTATAAAATAAGTAACTAATGAGAACCTACTGTATAGCACAGGGAGCTCTACTCAGTGCTCTGTGGTGACCTAAATGGGAAGGAAATCAAAAAAAGAGGGGATATATGTATACGTATAGCCGATTCACTTTGCTGAACAGCAGAAACTAACACAACATTGTAAAGCAACTATACTCCAATAAAGATGAATTAAAAAAATAAATAAATACAAGTTATATCAGCCATGAACTTGAACTTGGAGAACAAACAACCAATCAGACCCACAAAACTACAGACATCAGAATGATCAGATACAGAACAGAATGTAAATTAACTATATTTAACATGCATAAATAATAAGAAGGTATTGGGATTATTTCAAAAGAAGGAGAAACTATCAAAATGAGGTATATTTGAAGATAAGCATATAGATCTTATAGAAATACAATATATAAGTGAAATTAAAAATTTAATTAACTAGTTAAACAGCTGGAAAGACAAAGCTGAAGACAAAACCAATGCAGCAGAAGACAAATCTGGAGAAATTATACAGAATGAGACTCTGAACTATAAAAAGGGAAAGAGTATGAAAGAGAAGGTAAAAGGAATCGGTGACAAAAAGAGATAATCTAATACCCCGTAATCGACAAACTAGAAAGAAGTAAAAGGAAGAATGTGGGAGAGACAATATTCAAAGAAATACTAGCTAAGGTTTGTTTCAGAATTAAGAAAAAAATGCAAATTCTCAGAATCCCAGTATATCTAAAGCAGAATAAATAAATGGAAATAAATGGAAATGTAAAAATCTGTAGAGCATCAAAGACAAAAGAAGATCTTGAAAGAAGGCAGAAGTTAAAGGCAAATTAACAAAAATTAAAATTAGACAACTGAGTTTTCAAGAGTAATAACAAAAGTCAGAAAAGAGCAAAATAATATCAAAATGTGCTAAGGAAAAAAATAATTGTCAAGACAGAATTCTACACTCAGTAAAATTATTATTTAAGAACATGGGCAAAATAAAGGCAACAGACAAGGTCTGAGTATATACTATTAATAGAGGCTCACTGAAGATGTAAGTACAGGATTTAATTTAAGAAAAATTAAAATGAGCAAAAAAGAAGGTCTGAGAGACAAGAAAGGATGGTGAGAAATTTAAGAAGGGAAAAGACAGTAGTAAACATAGATTAAACTTGAAAAAAAGATATTGAATATGTAAAACTATAATATCTATTTTGTGCGGTTTATTTTTTTTAAAGCCACTGGAAAATAATAGCAAATAAGACAGTAGGAAAGTAACAGGAGTTCAAATATTCTAAAATCACTACATTGTTGAGTGAGAGATTAGAATTTTTAAATTAAAATACAGAATAAGCACTGAAACCAAAAGAAATACCACAGTAAAAATAGAATAAATAGCGGATACGCAATAGCATATTTGAAATAAATCCAAATGTATCATTAATCACAACAAATTCCATGTTAAAAGTCAAGGTGTTTCAGACCAGAATTTTTAAAATCTAGATATACGTAGTTTACATTAGACAACATAAAATAACAAACTGATTGGGCTGTACTAATGTTAGAAACTATATACTTTAAGACAAAAAATATTCTAGAGTTAAAGGAAGCACAATAGTATAAAAGATTCACCAGAAGATATAATAATTTAAATTTAAATGTACCCAAAATACAGTTTCAAATATATAAAAAGAAAATTGAGAGAACTATCATAGTAAATTTACAAATCTATCATCATAATAAGCATTCTTAAAACCTTTCTTATCAATAAACAAGTGAAAAAATGAATAAGAATATCGAACATAGCCTCAATATTCTGAATTACATAGGATATTCTTAATAACTGGAAAATACACATTTTCTTAAACATATGTGTATCGTTTGCAAAAATATAAAATATTCTTTCGTGAAAATATAATAATCATTACAAAAGTCAATAGCAACAGAAAACTTGTTTAAATGCTCATATATTTTGAAAATTAAAATATGCTTCTAAGTAACTCAGGAGTGCTAGTAAAATGATATTTAGAGAAAAAAGATTAATGCATCTAACGTGTATATTAAAAGCAAGGAAAGCAGATAATTTTAGAAATTTTAAAACATAAAATTGACTCCAATAAAGTATACGGAATAAAGTAATAAAAATATAGCAGAAATTAATGAAATTTTAAAAATACAATAGAGGATCACAGAAACCACCTGACCTTTTAGAAAAGAGCAATTAAATTGACAAACCTCTGGCAAGCTTGATTAATAAAAGAGAGAGCATACTAATAAGTAATATGGAAATGAAAAGGGTGCATAGCTATAGATGCTGCAAACATTTTAAAAAATTGTAAAAGAATATTATCAACTTTATGCTACCAAAAAAGTTGAAATTGATTCTTAGGAAAAAAATACATACCTTGCCAAATGGACTTAAGAAAAATAGATCACTTGAATAGTTTTAAAACCATTAAAGAAATTTAATCAGTAGTTTTAAATATTCCCACAAATGAAATACCAGGCCCCAGCAAGTTCTATTCACTACTCAAGGACAGATAATTCCAATCTTACATACAATATTTCAGAAAATACAAAAAGAAACACTATTGAACTCATTTTATGAGGCTAGTATAATTCTGATACAAAACCAGGAAAGGAAAATATGAGAAAGGCAAATTACAGGCCAGTTTCACTCATTAATACAGATGTAGAGTATTCCTTAACAGAATATTAACAAAATAAATCCAGCAATTTAAAAAAATAACAGTTTTACACCAAAAGCAAAAAAAAGTGAAAATAGACAAATTTGATTACATTAAAATTTAAAACTTCTTCATCAAAGAACACTATTAACAGAGTGAAAAGGCAGCCTACCGAATGGGAAAAAATATTTGCAAATCACATATCTGATAAGAGGTTAGTATCCAGAGTACATAAAGAACTCCTACAACTCAACAACAACACAACAAATAGCCTGATTAAAAAATGGGCAAAGAACTCGAATAGACATTTCTTCAAAGAGGACATGGAAATGGCCAAGAAGCATATAAAAAGATGCTCAACATCACTAATTATTAGAGAAATGAAAATCAAAACCACAATAAGATATCACCTCATACCCCTTACTGCTACTATCAATAACACAGAAAATAACAAATGTTGGGAAGGATGTGAAGAAATGTATAAAATGGTGCAGCTGCTATGGAAAACAGTATGGCGGTTCCTCAAAAAATTAAAAATAGAATTATCATATAATAGAGCAATTCCACTTCTGGGTATATACCCAAAAGTTTTGAAAGCAGGATCTCAGGAGATATTTGCACAGCCATGTTCACAGCAGCACTATTCACAATAGCCAAGAGATAGTAGCAATCCAAATGTTCAGACAGATGAATGGACAGGCAAAATGTGGTCTATACATAGAATGAAATATTATTCCATTTAAAAAGGAAAGAAATTTTGACACATGCTACAACCTGGATGAAGCTTGGCGACATTATGCTAAGTGAGATAAACCAGTCACAAAAGACAAATACTGTATAATTCCACTAATATGAGGTATCTAGAATTGTCAAATTCATAGAAACTAAAAGTTGGACGGTGGTTGCCAGGGTCTTGGAGAATGGGGTTATGGGGAGTGTTTAAAGGGTACAGAGCTTCAATTTTGCAAGAGGAAAACGTACTGGAGATCTCTTTCACGGCAATGTGAATATGCTTAACATTACCGAACTGTACATTTAATAATGATTAAGATAATAAATTTTATGTGTTTTCTTAATACAATAATTTTTTTAATATTAATTTTAATTTACCCCAGGAATGTAAAGTTGGTTCAACTTTAGGAAATCTATTAATATAATTTACCACATTAGCAAATAAAAGGTAATAATGTGAATGTCTCAAAAGATGAAAAAAACTGATAAAAATCAATATTCATTCTTAACTGAAAAAAAGACCTAACAAACCTTGTTCTCAAATTAAAAATTATCTTCTGGGACTTCCCTGGTGGTCCAGTGGTTAAGAATCTGCCTACCAATGCAGGGGATGTGGGTTCAACTCCTGGTCAGGGAACTAAGATCCCACATGCCTTGGGGCAACTAAGCCCTCACACCGCAACTACTGAGCATGCAAGCCACAACTAGAGAGCCCATGTGCTCTGGAGCCCACATGCCACAGCTAGAGAGAAGCCCACACGCTGCAATGAAAGATGAAAGATCCTGTCGCAACTAAGACCTGACGCAGCCAAAATAAATAAATAAATAAAAAATTTTTAAAGGTTATCTTCTACACACACACACATCACACACACAGAGCTTACAACTAAGATATTTAATGGTGAAACATTAAAAAGATTTCTTCTGAAATCCAAGGTAAGGCGTATTTGCCTGCACTTCTATATAATACTAGACTGCAGGTCTAACTAGTACAATAAAAACAGTGCAATAGGGTTAGGGGAAACCCAGAAAGGGAAGGAGGAGAGAAAAAAAAGAAGGAAGGGAGGAATACAGGAAGAGATGCATGGTGGGGGAGAAGGAGAAAACAGAAGAGAAGAAAAAGGAAGGGAAAGTTAAAGGCATAAGGAAAGGAAAACATATAACTATTGCTTTTCTCATATGATATGATGGTATATAAAACAACCCAAGTGAATGTACAGATAAATTATCAAATTTAGTAAGACAGGTCAGCAAAGTTGCTAGATGTAGTTGTTACATAAAAGTCAATCTCATTTAGGTACAATAATGACAAATAGAACGTTTAATTAATTTCAAACATACCATTTGTAATAGCACCGAATATTAACTATTTAAAACAAAAGTCATGAAGACCTGTTAGAGAAAATTATCAACTTTTATTTGAAGACATTAAGGAATATGTAAATAAATGGAGAGATTTATCATATTCATGGCTTAGAAAATTCGATATTATAATACTGGGACAATGTCAATTCTTCCCAGACTGAGCAAGGGTCTTTCTATAAAACTTCAGAAAAGAATTCAGAAACAAAAATTCAGAAAAGAATTTATGTGAAAATTAACATGCTAATTCTAATGTGCATATGAAAGAGCAAGAGACCAAGAACAGTCAAGACACTCCTGAAGAAGAGTCAAGTCAAAGTTCGTCCTCTGCCGGATATGAAGACTAGAAAGCCATTTTTAATTGAGATGGTATAGAATTAGGGCATAGAGAATCAAGTAAACTAACAGAACACAAATGAGAACCACAAAACAGACCCAGGTAAATATGAACATTGAATATACGATACAGGTAGCATCACACACCAATAGGAAAGCAGGGACTACTGAATAAACACGCAAGAATAACCAGCTACCCCTTTAGGAAAAAAACGGACTTGGATCTCTTCCTCACATCTTCTTAAAAAACAATTTCAGATTGGTTGAGGGCTTAGCACTTTTAGAAAAAGAATGTGATATAACATCTTTCTGATAAAAAGATGCATTCTTAAACAGGACACAAAGAGTGAAAACATAAAGAAAATGATAAGTCATTTAAAGCTAAGAACTTTTCTGTTTATCAAAAAATATCTAATAGAGGATGAAAATGGCAGCCACAAAGTAAGAATAATTATTTGCAACAGCATATAATCATCACAAGATTAGTATGAGAATGTTCCTACTCATTTTTTTTAAAAAAAGAAGGGAGTGAGACTTCCCTGGTGGCGCAGTGGTTAAGACTCCACGCTCCCGATGCAGGAGGCCCAGGTTCCATCCCTGGTCTGGGAACTAGATCCCACATGCATGCTGCAACTAAGAGTTCACATGCCACAACTAAGGAACCAGTGAGCCGCAACTAAGGAGCCCACCTGACACAACTAAGGAGCCCACCTGCTGCAACTAAGGAGCCACGTGCTGCAACTAAGGAGCTCGCCTGCTGCAGCTCGCCTGCTGCAGCTAATACCCAAGGCAACCAAATAAATAAAGTAAAAAAAAATAATAAAAAAAATTAAAAAATAAAAAGGGTAGTAAATTACATTAAAAAAAGACAAAACATGAATGAACAATATATGAATAATGATCAACTACATTAAAATAATCAAAGAGAGGAAATTAAAAACGACAATGAGGTAAAATTCTGACAATGTAGTGTGTTAGGAAGGATACACGGCAACAGGAACTCAAACACTGTGGTAGGAGTATGCAGTTTTTGGAAAGCAATTTTGGCATTAGCTTGCAAAGCTGAAGAGCTACATACCCTCTAATGAACAATTCTACTGTGCAAACACATGAAACTGGCTTAGGGGTTACTACTTTGTTCATAAAAATTATAGACAGAATAGAAATTAATAACGCATCACAAAATGAATATGCCTTAGAGATAATATGGCACCTTTGTACCAGGAAACAAGCACAATAATGAACATAGCAGCATTATTTATAATAGCAAAGATAAATGGAAGCAACGCCAATGTCTGCAGCAGGAGAACTGGTAAATAAAATGAATATACAATTAAATAATTGTATTCAAGTCTTACCGTTCTTATCTAATGGAGTACCCCTGTTCCAGAGACTTCTGCTCTGGTTAATTCTCCCTTTCCCTCTGGAGAATAAAATCTGTTATTTCTGGCTATCTGCCCTCTACACCGTATTTATATATAATTGACCTATCGGATTCAAACTGTGGTTTTATTTCAGAACTAGTAAGTACCCGTGAGCCTTATTTACTCTATCGTTTTCCACTTCCATTCCCCCACCCCACAATACAGAGACACAAACACACACAGATTTCGTGTCCCACTCTTCACTCGACCTCCAAAATAGTCAAGTCTCTTACAATACCTGAGGAAATGTCCGCTGCCTCAATAGCTGTGATGATGGCTTAATGCCCTTAAAACCCTGACTCTACATTAAGGACCAAGAAAAGAATTTTTTAACACCTGAACAAGGACAGAGGATGATTAAGATACAAATTTTATATGCTAGCTTATTTTATTTCTAATTATATTCTTAGTAAATGATGTTAATATTCAACAGGAATGACTTTGTCACTCAGTGCTTTTGCCCAGTAAAAACCAGAGCCCCTAAGCATTTTATTGGCACTAAAGCAGTCAGCTGTGACATACGATAACGGCAAGGGTAAAGAAATTCTGCTCCGTTTCTAAATGAAATGTCTCTTCGATGACTTGAATGTAGGAGACTGAACATACGTAGAGGAGATCACAATAATTTTAAAAGGTGTTGACAGTATTATCATAATAGTCACCTGTTTAAACCAATGCTGACCCTCATGCATGTGTATGTATTATACGGTTTAAGTAACCCAAAGCAGATGCTATACGTGTAATCCACAAACAACTATAACGATCATTCATATCTCATGCTCATAGATGAGAGAAGGGTAAATGACTTACTCAGCAAATTCTATTTCAACAGCATCGCCCTCCATCCTCAACACCGAACATCACAAAACTAGTTACTGGTGAGGCTCACTTTTCAGTGTTCTCCAGCACGTTATGGTGCCTATTAAACAAAAAATCAGTTTTAGGTGTTTGTTTATCTTACAGAATGATTTACATATGATTTATTGAGCTATATATTAATGCACATAAAGATATGACTTGAGAAAAATTTCTCCTGTAATTTAAATTTACTACTGGTCTCTAACTAGCATGACATGTGTCCATGGTCAAGTGACTTTATCTAGAAGATACATTTTCATCTATATATTCTAGTAGCATGTAAACAGACCCTAACTTCATGTCAAGCCACTTAATGAGACATCATCATCGTCATTAAAATCATTTGTTTTTATGTATCTGCATCCGTGTGGCTCCATACTAAGCACTATAAAAAGTGAGAATTAAAATGTCTCTCCTTCACAGGATATGCAATTTAAAATAAAACAGGAAAACGCATATTGATGACACTAAGATCAAACACAGACACTAAACATAAGCATATAAGTATGTCTGATTACATCAAATGGTTAGATGAATGAGAAGGGGTTTTAAGATTTCATTTTAAAACAGTTAAGATTTCATGAAAATCTCAACTTCTCTGTCTTGAAGGCTTATTTCAGCACTTGGGTTTGAAGAGGGGTCTTAGTAAGATAAGGACCCTGTAGTCTAGGGTTTCAGAGAAAGAAAACACTCCAGAAAAGGCCATATCATAGGGTAATTCATAAGAGGGGCAAGATTAGTAAGATGACCAAGGGGCAAGTTCCATGTACCCGAATATCAGAAAAAATATATATTTAATTAATATACCACCACCTGCTGAGAACCCATTCATCTAGCTAGCAGGGCCAAATAGTGTTTTTCTAACACTATTCAGAAAGACTTCACTTCACTTTGAGCTCCTAAATAGGCCAAGCCAATAATCTTTAAAAACCCAGATCAGGGCTTCCCTGGTGGCGCAGTGGTTGAGAGTCCGCCTGCCAATGCAGGGGACACGGGTTCGTGCCCCGGTCCAGGAAGATCCCACATGCCGCGGAGCGGCTGGGCCCGTGAGCCATGGCCACTGAGCCTGCGCGTCCGGAGCCTGTGCTCCGCAATGGAAGAGGCCACAACAGTGAGAGGCCCGCGTCAGTGAGAGGCCCGCATACGGCAAAAAAAAAAAAAAAAAAAAAAAAAACCCAGATCAGAGAAATGTTTAAATTTAAGAATAGTTCCTCAATCTTAATTCCTAGTAGCAATCAGTAGCTATTCTTTTTCTCTATGCTATTCTTACAAAGAGGAAACTGCTTTATCCTATTAGGTTCTCTCAAAATAATACAGTTCTGATTCTTTTCTGCTAGTGGTTCTCCAAGTGTGGTCCTGGGAAGAGGACATCAGTATCACCTGGCAACTTGTGCGAAATGGAAATTCTCAGGCTCCACCCCAGACCTACTCCATCAGACAACTGGGGGGGTGAGGACCAGCCATCCGGTTGAACAAGACCCTCAGGTGATTCGGCTACGCACTCAGGTTGAACACTACTGCTTTGTACCTGTCCAATAATAGCACCATCCATGCTTGCCCTGGTCCCACCGTCAGGACAGGTATTTCAGTTCACCTGTAGAAATAATTCAAGAAAAAAAATGGTTTTGTCACTTAATCTTCACACTGAAAACGGCATATTTATGTTGGTCAATAAATACTCCCCAAATGGAATAATACTCTTAAACACTCCATACTCATAAACTTTCAGTGTTACAGGGATTGTAGATTGTAGTGTTTACAAAACATTTTCTAATACATTATCAATGAAGCCAATAGATTTAACAAGCTCCCAGGGGTCTTCATTCTCTCCTGGGCCTCACACAGAGAAGACCCTAATAGGCGGAGATCTCACAGCACCGAATATAAGAGCTCTCCTTTGTGTGCCAGGAGGGAGGGCTGGAAAAAGTCTCCTGGAAGGTATAAGAGTAAAGACAAAAAAAAAAAAGCCTGAGATTTCCTTCTTGCTGATTCAGCAGGCCCTGAGGGTTATCCTTCCCCCCTCCCAGCAGAGCTGAGACACTTCCAATGGGCCAGGCCCAGTTCTCAGTGTCAAGATCTGGAAATCAATGGTTTTACAGTGAGGGAATGGCATTCCCTAACTCTTAGTCTGAGGTTGTAGCTAAAACCAGACAACCCTTTTTGAAACACCAAACCATTTAAGCCAAATCGAAAAAAGTTCAGCTTCTTTGACAAGCACACTGAAAGACACTTTTACGCGTGTTAGGCTAAAATCCCACCAGGTCCCTGGAAAATCCTCTACCTGCGTTAGCCCCATGCTCAGTTCCCATAGTCCCCAGGAATGAAGACCTTCCTGCCCGTCACCAACACCAATTACCTCCCACCAAACTTCACGATGAAAAAGGGGGACAAAAATAATCACTATTTCAGCAGCGGTCATTTAAAAAAACATGATAATAACGTCGAACTCCCTCCAAAATTAGCCTCCACCATCCTATAAATTGGTTTTCTTTGTGATCTAAAATTGACTCGCAGGGCACCAGTTAGAAAATAGTCGCTGAAAAGCCGGGGCCTCCGAGCTTTCGGATCCTGCCGGCCTTTCATCGTGTAAACAAACGCATCAGATTTAAAGCTTTCCCATAATTGTTATGCTAACCTTGGAGCGAAACCTCTCCATTTGCATTTGAAGGAGCTAAATATTAGGCAGGAAAGAAAGTGCTCTCTTTGAAAGCCTGAGAAAATGTCCCCGCTCGGGGCTGCCGGGCCATCTGGGCCGCGGGCTGGGGCGCAGCTCCCGCCCCCCGCGCCCTGGTAGCCGCGCGCCGGGAAGAAGGGGCGCCCCGAGGGCCGTCATCTGGCTGCAGAAGAATGCGGACGGGCCCCCGGAGCCTTAGGGCGCGGGCCGGGCTCGCTCGGGGCGGGGGCGGCCCGGGGATGTGGGAGCCAGGCGTGCCTTGGGGATAGATCACGCGGCCTGGGATCCTTGCCCTTTTCCCAGGGCGCATCCCCCGGGCCCACCGCTTCCTGGATGCCGGGGGAGAGGGGCGTCTCCGCAGCAGGGTGAGGGGCTCGGAGGCGCGAGGCGGGGTGTGGAGAGCGTAGGCCTGTGCTGGGAAGGAGAAATGCACATTCTGTAAGCGCTCTGACCCACTTTGAACTTGATCTCCTGGAGTCTCCAGATCCAGCCCGTTTAGTCGAGGCCAGTAAGCCCCCCTATGCACACCAAGCTTGGAGTAATTAAAAATAAAAACGCTGCACCGTTGGGGGTTTCTTATAGAAAGGAGGGAAGGCTCGAACTTCCCATCAGCCTATTCTGGGGCAATCAAGAAAAGCCTTGCAGCCCTCTACCTTTTCCTGCAAACGGAACCAAAGCGTATCTAGGATGAGTTACGGGAAAATCATTCCTGGAGGAAAAACATCGAGGGCTTCATACACCAGGAGGACAGAGCTGGAGGGGATAAGATGCTCCTAGATTCGAAGCATATAATTATTTTCTTGCACCACTTCTCATTTTAATCTCATTTCGAATATAATTCAAAGGTGCTTTGATTTTTAAATGACTTCACTGTTGCCAGAATTAGCATTTTTCACTAGTCCTAGGAGACATTCCAGAGGAGAACGGTATTTTTATTTTCCTTCTTTCCCCCCCTACGGTCTGACAAAGGCTTCTCATGCATCGCTGGACTGTGTTACAAAGTTAAGGGATTTTTCCCTCTCTCAAAGGAAGATCGTTGAGGCTGCAAGTAACCCTGGTAGCTGCTAGGAGATGGAATTCTTTAGGCTAGAACAGCATGTTGCACAAAATAACTGGCAAAAGAGGAATGCAGGCCAGCACTTGAGTTCTTTACAGGGGCAAAAGGATGCAACAGTGACCCAAGGTCTACATGGGAAGAGAAGATGAAGTATATTGTTTTTCCTAATCATAAACTAAGTATCAGTGTTTGACAAGCTTCTAAAATGCATCAACTGCCATGTATTCTATTTATTTCATATTTATTAAAGGGCTACAAGTTTGGTTTGGGGGTTTTTTGTTTGTTTTTTAAGATTTAGGACCTTGGCCTCAGACAGACCCCAGTTCCAGATCTGGTTTCTCATACTTACTACCTTGGTAGCCCCAATCAAGTTACTTTGCCTTTCTAAATCCCAGTGCTCTTATCCATAAAATGGGTGTATTGAAATAAACACAGTGCCTAACACATAGTAAGCACTCTATAAATCATAGCTGTTGCTGAGTACGTTATTATCATCATTGTAATCACTGTCTCTTCCCTGAAGATTCTAAATCTTTTAAAATCTGTATTAAATGAAGCAATTGAATGGGGTCATTCAAAAATATTTATTTGTTGCCAGGTTCTGCTCTAGTGCTAGAGATAAATAGATAAATGTTCCTTGCTCTTATGGACTATAGGTTCTAGTCAGGGAGATAAACAACAGATCAGAAAAGTATTAAATATGATCATTGTGTAAACGAGCAGGAACTTATGAGAGGCCTCCCAGGACAGACCCCTTCCCCATATCCTCTGCTGTAGCTCCTCTCTGAAGTACCCAGATAATAGTATCTCATGCATATTTACTGAGTTTTTCAGATGCTAAAAACCACCACCAAATGTAAGAAATTAACTATTTGATGATCATGAGCACGTAGTCCTGGACCTACACCCTGTTACCTCACAATCAACCAATCAGAGAATTGTGCATGAGCTGATCACATACCCTGTGACCCTCCTCCCTCGCCCGGCCTTTAAAAATGCTTTGCTGAAACCCTTTTGGGAGTTAGGCATTTGCAGGAGGCATGAGCCCCCTTTCTCCTTGCATGGCCTTGCAATAAACATTTCCCGGCTCCAAACTCCAACGTTTCTGTATTGTTTGGCCTCACAATACGTCGGGCACGTGAACTTGCATTTGGTAACAATTTCAGAGAACAATAGATTCCATAAAGAAAATAAACCAGGGAATTGGGAAGGGGAGTGACTGAGAAAGGTGCTGGGGGAGGAGAGAAGGGCTGGTTAAGATGAGAAGGACGGGGCACCTCGAAGAGGAAGTGACAACCATAGGTGTCCACCAGGCAAAAGCAGACTGGAGAAACATTCAGGGCCAGATCTTGTACGGTCAGGAGCTCCAAATTCTTCAGAGCAATGAGAGATGATGAGAAAGTTTCAGGCGAGGGAATAACATAATCTGATTTACTATTTAGAAAGGTCACTCTGGCTCCTATGTGGCGAGTAGACAATGGGAAGTGGTGGAAGAGGATAGGGTAAAAGTGGTCCTCAGCCCTCCTTGCCCTTGGGAAACTTCTATAAAGCCAAGCTCTATTTGTGGGCGTGGAGTAGCGCCTAGGCATTGCTTTTCCTGGCTTTTTTTTTTTTGTTCTAAACTCCCAGGTGATTCTACCGTATTGTAAGAGTGGAAAAAAACACTAATTTGTAAGCCATCTCAGTTGTCCCGTGAAAGAGGATGTGATTGGCGTGGAGATGCTAAGCGGTGGTCATAGGCTATGTCTTAGAGGTAGAAGCAAATCAACCTGCTAATGGATTAGAAGTGACAGGACGGGTGGGGAGAGAAAGATAGGAATGAGGAATGACCTCACAGTTGGCTCAGTAGTATAGATGGTGATCCCATTTACCGGGATGGCAAAAATGAAGTCGAAGTAGACAGAGGAATGAAGACTGGAATCAAAAAAAAATGACCATGTTGTGTATATGATGATAATTTGACATATATTAGTATAACAATAATATAATTATTCGGTTGAAATATCTAGCAGGAAGTTGATTTGAGAGATAGGAGGACAAAACTCTAAATGTCATCTGTATCATCTGTTGCCCAATAGAACTTTCAGCGAGAATGGAAATGTCCTATATCTGTACTGTCTACTGCAGTATCACTCACCACATGTGGATATTAGCACTTGAAATACAGCTAGGCTGGTATAACTGAGGAGCTGATTATTTTTTTAATTAATTTAAATTTAAATAGCAATATGTGGCCAGTAGCTATCCTATTGGACAAAGCAGACATGCGTTGATGATTCCCATGTTTATATATCTGGCCTGAACTTGATACCTTCTCACTACTTCCCCTGGTAACAAACAGATCAAAGCCACTGTCCTCTCCAGCTTAGATTATTGCAACAGCCTCCTATCTGGTCACAATGTTTCTCCCCTGACCTTTTATTGTATATTCTCAAAACAGCAGCCAAAATCATCTTCACAGCTTGAGTTATATCATGTATTTCTTTGCTTGAAGCCTTCTAATGTTTCCTCATCTCAATATGATAAAAGCCAAAGATTTTTCAATAGCATACAAAAAAAAAAAAAAAGCAGCTCTAAATCATCGGACCCCTTCTTTGCCTCTCTAACGTCACTTTCCACTTTTCCGCCACTCCTCTGTCCCTGCCATAGCACTTATCACCTTCTCTTGCGCGATATACTTAACTCAGTTATATTGTTTAGTGTCTACTCTCTTTTAGTAGAAAATAGGCTCTGTTGGGGTGGGGAGTTATGACTATTTTGTTCACTATTGTGTCCTCTACTACCTAGAACACAGTAGCCTGGCACATGTTAAGCACCCAAGAAATACTTATTGAAAGACTGATAATATATGCTCACCTCGGTCACCCAGAAAGACTGTACGTGGAGAATAAAAAGGGCTTCAGGACTGAGCCCCAGGCCACTCCTGCATTTAGAGTTGCACCATCCAATGTGTTGGCCACGAGTAGCCATATGTGGCTTTTCAGCTTTCAAAATATGCTACTCCAAACTGAGATGCAATAAGTGTAAAATACTCACCAGATTGTGAAGATTACGGATATATTAAAGAATGTAAAGCAGCTCATTAATTATTTATAGTGATTACTTACTGAAATAATATTTTGGAGATTTTGAGTTAATTAAAACGTATTATTAAAATTGATTTCTCACCTCTTCCTTTTTACTTTTTTTAATGTGGAAATTAAATACTAGGAAATTTAAAATCACATATGTGGCTCATGTTATATTTCTATTAGACAAGTTGGTTTAGAGATTGAGAAGAAGAAAAGCCAGCAGGGGTTACTGTGCAGTGAGTAGGAGAAAATATCAGGAAAGTGTGGTACATGGAAGATTAGAGAAACCATTTTTTAAAGTGGGAAGGAACAGTTAACTAGGTCATATGAGCAAAATAAAGACAGCGAATTAAGCAAAAGATTTGGCAAGATGGAAGTCACTGTCAACAATGACAAGGGTGGTTTCAGTGATAGGTGTGTGCAGAAGCCCAACTGGAGAGGGATTAAGTCAGAATAGAAAGTGAGGAAGGAGAAACAACCAATACAGACAACCCTCTCAAGAAGTTTTCTATGAGAAATGGGATGACTGCTGGACATAGAACAAAATTATTTTAAGATGGGAGATGTTTTGATCGCTGAAGGAAATGATCCAAGTGAGATAGCCCCAAATTGGAAAATTTAGGCCAAATACCAAGAATATGGACACAAAGCATTTTAAATCTGAAAGGGCCCTTGAAGTTTATCTTAGACAAACTCTTTGCATTACAGATAAGAACTCTGAGATCCAAACAAGTGAAGGATTTGTCAATGTCAACAGCAAAGCTGAAACCAGAACCAGAAACATGGTCAATGAGCTTAGATAAGCTCATTTCTTCAGAGACAAACACTGGTTTTCCAAAAAAAAAAACAACCCCATTGAGTGAGAATTATCTTATGTACCACTAGTATAGAATGACAGAGTGTCTCCTTTGGAATAGCTTCAATAATTCTAAGTGAATTGGATAAAACTTATGAAAAGATTTATCATCAGGGATGAAAACCTTTCTGTGCTTTATACCTAGAAAGTTCATACCTGTAACCAAGTATAACTTCTCTACCATAGAATAAAAATCAACTCTGTACTGTTTCCCTGTACAAAATTTAAATTAACTGGAGTGCTCAGAGAATGGTGAAAATGAGAGGTTCTGACAAATTTTATTTTCTGCTTAACCTGAGGTCAACCAAACAAATACATTGTATTCTAACTCCACTGAAAATCTTTAAATGCTTAGCCCTTCTTTCCTTACTGTGTAGGAAAATGACCATAATTTGATCTCTCTTTAATGATCCAGTATTTTTCTGTGCCTCAGGGTATCATGTTCAATAACATTTTACAATATCTTCCTAGGACTTTAGGTACAGAGAGTGAATTAGGGAAGGAAATTTTGCAAAGTTTCTTTCTGTGAACTTCATAGGAACATGTTTATCATTTGCCTCTTTTTTGCTAAAGGTTGGGTAAGATAAAACTTCAAGTAATGAGGTTATCTGTTAATTCAAGTTTTATCACCCTGTTTTCATTTCTTGTACACTAAGATAATACAATACTGTTAACTCATAAAAAATACAGTATGTGTTAAGGGGCTTTGGTTTGAAGGTTTTGTTATTGTTGTTATAACATTGTTGATGGGTTTGTGATGACCTTGACAAACCCCTCACTTAGAGATTGTTATGAACAATGATACTCATTCATAAGAAGATTAATCTGGGGTGAGTCAGTCTGGGGCCACAAAGAGGCAAACTTTCACATACAAGTGGGTTGAGATGGGTAACTCAGTCTCACAGATGTGTGATGGGGTTTGCATGTGATATGTGAACCGCATCACGTGCCTCCTTTCCGTTCTACATTCACTTCAGTACCTATCCTTCTCCAAGTCCAAGGCTAATCCTTATATTTTACCTTCTCTGCACGTTTTTCTCTTCCTCGGCACACAGCCTTGCTCGGCTCTCACCAGTTACAAAAGTTCCTTATCCCTTACTCTACCTCTTACCATTCTTTTGCCTACCAAGCTTCAAAATAAGTAGTTTGCCTCCGCAGACTCTTATTCCTCCCAACTGTGCATCTTCAGGACTTTCCATCATTATTTTTCTTAGCTGCCCAGGGGTCTCTAACACAGTTGGATCCTTCCATCTAGAAACTTGCTTTGTCAAACCACGACTTTACCTTTTCCTATTTTCTCTCCTCCTCCCCTCTAAATACTTCTTCTTGGGTTCCCTCACTAGTTCTTTTCCTTATGCCCTCTGAATGTGTGTTCCCAGACTTTCACCCTCAGCTTTCTCATTTTTCCTTCCATTTCTTCCTTCTGCTATTTCATCTGTTTCCCAAACTCTAACTGCCGCTAATATACTGGTAACTCAGAAGTTTGATATCTTTCTTGAGCCTGCTGGGCAACTCCACCTGGATATTCCGGAAGTGATCTCAAAATTAATACATCCCAAAACAAACTCATTAGCAAGATTTTTCTTTATCGGTTATTGGGGCCAAGCAGTTACCTAGTCACACAAGTCAATTCGCTTGACTCCCACTTTTTCCCTCAATCATTCAATTGATTTTGGCTTAAATACATATAGCAAATCTGTGCATCCCTCAAATCTGGTGAGCAACCTTAATGTAGCTTCATGGCCTTCCCCTCTTTTAAGTTGTTTATCGCTCCTATCCATCCTGCACTATGTTCTTTCCAAAACATAAATCCGAACTATTATTGCTGCTCCTTTGGGGATAACCTCCTCCACCCCCATCATGGAATAAAGTCCAGAATACTCTTCAGAGCACGTCATGTCCTTCACATCTGACCTTAACCTGTCACCCCCAATGCCTTTTCAACCATTTCTAGCAACCACCACCTCTTCCCTTCTGTTCCACACACTCCTGACTGTCTCATCCATCTGCAACTTCTACTCAGCCTCCAAGAGGCCTTGTAGTATCTCCTAAAATCACTTGTTACGCGGAATGATAATTAATTATTTACATACCTCCCACTCCATTGTGTTATGATTATTAAATAATATGTTCTGCTTAACAGTAGGGATCATGGTGTTTTCACCACTGTATCTACACCATCTAGCATAGTACTTAGACTCAGTAGGGGCTCAACATATGGATGGGAATTGAATGGTTTAGAGGTAAACTCAGTCTAAATGAGATAACCAGTCTGTCCTAACGAGCTCATCTTCATTGTCTATCCCTGTTGACAGGTATCATCCTAAACATAAGAGGCAGGTGATTTCTGATTTCAGACACAGGGTGTGTCACCCTGATTTGTGAGGAAGGGAATGCTCCGCCGCCCCCCACCCCTTTTCTTCATTCTTCCTGGGAGAACAAATTGCATTATGCAGTTGTGGCGCCAACTTGCTTTTTAAGGGCACACTTTGCTGTTCTGTTTGAATATCCTTGTCTCTCCTGTTGTTCTTTCTCTGAGCCTGTCTGCCCTTTTCCAAAAGTGAAAACATCACCAAGCATTTCTGTAATAATATGGTGTATATTATCACATTAGCTACAGTTATAATAAAAGTAGCTACATTATCAGATTATGCTTTGCCTCAGAGCCACAGAAATAATGGTGCTTTATCAGGAAATTTTTTATAGCCAAATGGAAATTCACTAATGCAATAGGAAGTTATCAAACATAATATAATTCAGGAGACCCAAACTGTTAGTGTCTCAATAGGTGAAGGGGGAAAACATCTATTTTATTGTAATGAAACTCTGTTAAAAGAGACATATTTATTATCTTTGTAAAAATGCTCAACATGTTCTTTTTCTCTTTGTATAATCATTTCTCGTTTCTTTTTTTAAAACTTGGATTCTTTTTGTGAAAAGTCTGTTTGAATGTCAGAAGAAAATAAAAGTGAAGGACGTCCCTTGTGGTCCAGTGTTTAAGAATCCGCCTTCCAATGGGGACGTGGGTTCGATCCCTGGTCGGGGAACTAAGATCCCACATGCCACAGGACAACTAAGCCCACGGGCCGCAACTACTGAGCGCATGCACTCTGCAGCCTGCATGCCACAACTGGAGAGAAGCCCACTTAACACAAAGAAAGATCCCACATGCCACAACAAAGACCTAATGCAGCCAAACAAATAAATAAATAAAATACATATAATGGTGTCCCTCAAAAAAAGAAGAAGAAGGGCTTCCTTGGTGGCGCAGTGGTTGAGAGTTCGCCTGCCGATGCAGGGGACACGGGTTCGTGCCCCGGTCTGGGAAGATCCCACATGCCGTGGAGCAGCTAGGCCCGTGAGCCATGGCCGCTAAGCCTGCACGTCCGGAGCCTGTGCTCTGCAACGGGAGAGGCCACAACAGTGAGAGGCCCGCGTAACACAAAAAAAAAAGAAGAAGGAGAAGAAAATAAAAGTGATCGGTGATCAGGAAGTTATTAAGTAGAAAAAATCATCCAAAAATTTAAAATATGGATTTATGCTATCAAACTGCTAAGAGAGTTTCAGAAAGGCTTCCATAAACATAAAACACACAACAAAGCACCAGTGTGCCTATGTATTGTGGAGAATAAGCTGTCTGCTCACATGCACAAACTAATGAGCAAGAAAATGTCAATACATAGCATGTCAAATAGTCAGTGCTCAAATTCCATCCAAACTTTTACCTCGATTTCCATCTAAAAACAGTGAACAAACATGCAAAATCTAGGTAGCTGCAATTTTTGCCTTTACTAAACAATGGTTTCATGACAGTCAGAATATCAAATTCAGAGAAAAAAATTAAATGGCTTTCCTGCTTCATAATACATCAAATTCTTGCTAGAATTCAAAGGAAGGATGAAGAGGTTTTTTTTTTTTCTTTCTCCAAAAAATATTTCCCTTAGTCCAGGACTGGGGGGAAAGTGATTACCTAAAAGGGCATGACAGAACTGCAGTTCAAAGACATATTCCCATGCTGTCATTATGTATGTGTGTGTACACGCATGTTAATATATAGTATGTGTGCATTAGCATATAGATGGAGATATAAAAATTAGATAGATAATAGATAATGGGTGATCTATCATTCTGGAACCTTTGAAAGGGAGATGTTTGTTTAAATGATCTTTTCAGTGGTGTACTCTACTGAGGTGTAGCTATTTCTCCTTTTGACCTGAAATTCTAACCGTTTGGGAAACACAATGATTAGATAACAATTGTGAGCCATAAAAATGCACTTAATAGACTGGAAATACTCATTTTGACCACTTGGACATATTGGCTATTTTACATTTTGATCAACGTTTCCCATCCAGTTTTGTTTCCAACCAAGATATTCCTACTTTTCAGGTTCAGGATCTGATTTGTGCATGGGGGCTATAGCTGTGTACACATCAGCACCTCAGCTCCCCCTCCATGGATGACACATTCTCCTCTCTAACGTCTAAATGTAGCACAGAAGGAGGATATGATCTGGGAACAATACAACCAGATACAATTACTGATAATTTTTTTTAAATCATACTTTCTAAATATAGTGCAAACCCATTTTTGGTATGTTTTCCTACACAGCAGGATAGAGATTGGTGGGGGTGTTTGGAGGATACAGGAAAAATGGGAGCCAATTTGGAATGGGGACAGGCAGTGTTAATTCAAAATTACATATTTAGGAAAAAAATCATCTTGGTCTGCAGTTTGAGGACAAAACTAAAGGAGTAAACAAACCTGCAGAGAGCGTCTTTGTAGAGACAGAATCAAGATAAAAAAAACAGTCTTCTGTCTTCCCTTCATCCTAGCAGGTGGCAAGTAATCAAGTTTTCATAAAGTGTGCAAGGCCTCCAACAGTGTTCTGAGTGCTCAAGTTCTTTTCCTTTGCCACTAGTTACTGTTGCTTCAGTCACTTAAAGGTATTTCTGTCCAGAGGTATACTCCCTGCCCTCCTTTACCTACACATTTGACGGTCTGTTTCTCAAAATACTGTGGCCCAATGGGGAAAAGAGGAGTAATGTGACAGCTCATGCAAGTGACATTATGGTCTTATTCAAATGACACCATGCTTGAATATCCTAATTTGATGAAGGGTAGCGATTTGTAATGAATCACTCCCCCTTTAATAATACTGGTTTTTTCTATCTCAACCCTGAAGTTTTGAAATTCCTGTCAAACTTACAAGCTCTTACACAGCAAAGGAAACATAAAAAACAACAACAAAAACAAACAAAAAATGAAAAGACAACCTACAGAATAGGAGAAAATATTTGCAAATGATGCAACAGACAAGGGCCTAATCTCCAAAATATACAAACATCTCATACAACTCAACAACAAGAAAACAAACAACCCAATCAAAAAATGGGCAGAAGACCTTAATAGACACTTCTCCAAAGAAGACATACAGATGGCCAGTAGGCACATGAAAAGATGCTCAACATCACTAATTATTAGAGAAATGCAAATCAAAACTACAATGAGGTACCACCTCACACCATTCAGAATGGCCATCATTAAGAAGTCTACAAATAACAAATGCTGGAGAAGGTAAGGAGAAAAGGGAACCCTCCTACCCTGTTCATGGGAATGTAAGTTGGTGCAACCATTATGGAACACAGTGTGGAGTTTCCTCAGAAAACTAAAAATAGAATTACCATATGATCCAGCAATCCCACTCCTGGGCATATACCCAGACAAAAGTATAATTCAAAAAGGTACACGCACCCCTATGTTCATAGCAGCACTATTCACAATAGCCAAGACATGGAAACAACCTAAATGTACATCGACAGATGAATCGATAAAGAAGATGTGGCACATATATACAATGGAATATTGCTCAGCCATAAAAAGGAACGAAATTGGGTCATTTGTAGAGATATGGATGGACCTAGAGACTGTCATACAGAGTGAAGTAAGTCAGAAAGAGAAAAACAAATATCATATATTAACACATATATGTGGAATCTAAAAAAATTGGTATAGACAATCTTATTTACAAAGCAGAAATAGAGACACAGATGTAGAGAACAAATGTATGGATACCAATGGGGAAGGGGGGGATGAATTGGGAGACTGGGATTGACATATATACACTACTGATACTATGTATAAAATACATAACTAATGAGAACCTACTGTATAGCTCAGGGAACTCTACTCAGCGCTCTGTGGTGACCTAAATGAGAAGGAAATCCAAAAACAGGGGGATATATGTATACGTATAGCTGATTCACTTTGCTGTATAGTATAAACTAACACAATATTGTAAAGCAACTATACTCCAATAAAAAAAATTGAAAACCATAAGACTCCTAGAAGAAAGCATAAGGGGTGAGCTCCTTGACATCAGTCTTGACAATGATTTTTTGGATTTGACACCAAAAGCAAAGGCAACAAAAGAAAGGTAGGACTACTCCTAACTAAAAAGCTTCTGCACAACAAAGGAAACAGTCAACAAAATGAAAAGGCAAACTACCAAGTGGAAGAAAATATTTGCAAATCATATATGTGAAAAGAGGATAATATCCAAAATAAAGAACTCATACACATGGCCAACAGATACATGAAAATGTGCTCAACATTACTGATCATCAGGGAAATGAAAATCAACACACAGTGAGATGCCACCTCAGACCTGTTAGAACGGTTATCATAAAAAAGACAAACGATAACAAGTGTTGGCAAGGATGTGGAGAAAAAGGAACCCTTGTGCACTGCTGGTGGGAATGTAAACTCATACAGCCACTGTGGAAAACAGTATGGAGGTTCCTCAAAACACTACAAATAGAAATACCATATGATTCAGCAGTCCCTCTTCTGGGAATATACTCAAAGGAAATGAAATCACTATCACAAAGAGATCTGTATCCCCATGTCCTTTGCAACATTAGTTACAACAGTCAAGACATGGAAACAACCTAAGTGTCCATTAGCAGATGAACGGATAAAGAAAATATATACACACATATACACACAATTGAATATTATTCATCCATAAAAAATAAGGAAATCCTGTCATTTTCAACAACAGGGATGGACCTTGAGGGCATTATGCTAAGTGAAATAAGTCGTACAGAGAAAGACAGATACTGTATTATCTCAGTTATATGCGGAATCTAAAAAAACCAAGTCATAGAAACAGAAAGAAGATTGGTGGTTGCCAGGGGAATGGGGAATGGGCGAAGGTGGTCAAAAGGTACAAACTTCCAGTTAGAAGGTAAATAAATTCTGGGTATGTAATGTACAGCATGGTGACTATGCTGTTTAGTGTATCTGAAAGTTGTTAAAAGAGTAGATTTTAAAAGTTCTCATCACAAGAAAAAAAAATTTTAACTATGCGAGGTGATGGATGTTAACTAAACTTATGTGGTAATTATTGCACTATATATATATTAAATCATTATGTTGCATAAACTAATACATGTGTTACATGTCAGTTATATCTCAGTAAAACTGGGAAAAAAGATTATAGGAAGCCAAGTCACAAAGACATAGACCTCCTTCTTCCTATCTTTATTATGCGCAGTATAAATTTCTTCAGCACATAAATCATCCTTTGAGAACCCTTGCCTGGTATCATTAGCCCAGAGAGTCAGCGAACAGGTCCTGCAATTGTAATGCTTCAGTTTGGTACCCAGCTCATGGATTTTCAAGGAACAAGAGCTAGGGCATTTTATTTAAACTTTATACACTTCAGTTTTTTCATCTGAAAAAGAGATATAGTAATAATAATAGCCATATGGAATTATTATGAATATTAAATGAGTTAATATGTGTGATGTACTTGGTATAGTGCAGGGCAAATATTATATATGGTATATTATGATTATTATAAGAAATTAATGTGTGGCTAGTTAATAATGGCTACTATGTGAGTTAATAATTCATATTAAGAATAAGTATAATATTAAATCTATTTAAAATGTTAGTATTTTGCTAAAATATGTATCAGTCTCTGTGCCATTTTAGCTGCCACAAAGGATATATTTTGCATACTCATTCTAAGGAAACAAAAAAGATCAACAGCTGCGGGATATAAGCTTCAGGATACCAAACAGCTTCACAGACTCACATGTTGCTGTCATGATTTCACTTCTGCTGTGTCTGCTGCATTGTAAAAATCTTGTCAATGGACCCATGTCGTATGTGGACCCAAGTTTCCCCTGGCACCCCAGGATCTTTAATCACTGTGGTTTGTAATAAGCACAGGCTTCTGGGATAGAGGAAATACTTGCACTTAGCTTTTTAAAAAGTATATTTTTCTGATCCCAAAGAGAAATAGGCCCAAATATAGCAGGAAGACCATGCATTGCAGCAAGAATATGGATAAGCTTCCCCTAGGAAAAGACGAGCTGGCTGAGAATGGGAGGATGGACACAGGTAGGAAGTGTCGTAGAGTCGTAGGCTCTCAGCAGGACCTGTCCTTGGGAGATGAGGCCATAGTAGGGGAGATAAATTGGAGGGGGTCTTATGCAGAACTTGGAGTAGGCAAAAGAATGATGTTATTAGACATTAGATACTTTGGTCGAACAGATTCTATAGTTGAGACAGGCTCTGATGACAAGGTAGATAGAGGTATTCATTAACTAGTTAAGCTAGTTTTAAAAAGTGACCAAGTAAAGACAGTTAGTACTTGGATCTTGGCTCAAATGTGGAGCACTGAATTGCCTTTAGGATGCTCTGTTCTTCCCTAGATGTGTGTGGAAGCAATTGCCTGTACAACAGTTTTAATCATACACCGTCGATCATTCTGAGAAGATTCCTAACCAGCAATTTAGAATAAGTTTTACTTCTATTTAAAGATGGTAAGAGTGATTATTGAATCACAATACTGGGACATTCTGCTTGACATCAAATGCTCTAATGATAACACACAGATTTTTCCTTCCTTACTTGCAAAAAAAAAAAAAAAAAAGAAAGCCAAGAGGCATTCACGCCACCATTTGAGAGTTCTCCTTTCTTCATTATTCTACTTTAATGATCTATTCAGAAATCAGACTCACGTCTACGGTGTTAGATCACAGCAGGCTTCATTCATTCACACCTTTCCGTGGTCCTTCTACTGTAATTTTTATTAAGGACAACCGTGGCTCTCTATGGAAGGGATTTGCAAGATTTCTACGATGCTTTTGTTTGGAGAAGGGAAAATAGAAGTCAAAACTCAGAGAAGACTTTATGAAGTCAGAGGAGTCATGGGGGATAGCTGAGTACACATGCTCTTCATACAACCTCACCATCTTATTTTCCATTCCATACTTCCTACTCACAAAGTGAGCTCTACCACTGTCTCCATTCTTGTCTCTTTATGCTTCACATGAAAAACTGGGGAAATATGTTCATGACTTTGCAAACGACCTTGGCAGCTTTACTTCCATTGGCTTCTATAAGTTTTAAGAATGAGGCCGTGGGGCTTCCGGGAAGATGGCGGAAGAATAAGACGCGGAGATCACCTTCCTCCCCACAGATACACCAGAAACACATTTACATGTGGAACAACTCCTACAGAACACCTACTGAACGCTGGCAGAAGACTTCAGACCTCCCAAAAGGCAAGAAAACCCCCACGTACCTGGGTACGGCAAAAGAGAAAAGAAAAAACAGAGACAAAGAATAGGGACGGGACCTGCACCAGTGGGAGGGAGATGTGAAGGAATAAAGGTCTCCACACACTAGGAAGCCCCTTCGCGGGCGGAGACTGCGGGTGGCGGAGGGGGGAAGCTTCGGAGACGCGGAGGAGAGCGCAGCAACAGGGGTGCGGAGGGCAAAGCGGGGAGATTCCCGCACAGAGGATCAGGGCCGACCGGCACTCACCAGCCCGAGAGGCTTGTCTGCTCACCCGCCGGGGCGGGCGGGGCTGGGAGCTGAGGCTCGGGCTTCAGTCGGAGCGCAGGGAGAGGACTGGCGGCGTGAACACAGCCTGAAGGGGCTAGTGCACCACGGCTGGCCGGGAGGGAGTCCGGGGAAAAGTCTGGAGCTGCCGAAGAGGCAAGAGACTTTTTCTTCACTCTTCGTTTCCTGGTGCGCGAGGAGAGGGGATTCAGAGCGCTGCTTAAAGGAGCTCCAGAGACGGGTGCAAGCCGTGGCTAAAAGCGCGGACCCCAGAGACGGGCATGAGACGCTAAGGCTGCTGCTGCCACCACCAAGAAGCCTGTGGGCGAGCACAGGTCACTATCCACACCCCCCTCCCGGGAGCCTGTTCAGCCCGCCACTGCCAGGGTCCCGGAAGCCAGGGACAACTCCCCCGGAAGAAGGCACGGCGCGCCTCACGCTGGTGCAACGTCACGCCGGCCTCTGCCGTCGCAGGCCCGCCCCGCACTCCGTGCCCCTCCCTCCACCCGGCCGGAGTGAGCCAGAGTCCCCGAATCAGCGGCTCCTTTAACCCCGTCCTGTCTGAGCGAAGAACAGACGCCCTCAGGCGACCTACACGCAGAGGCGGGGCCAAATCCAAAGCTGAGCCCCTGGGAGCTCTGAGAACAAAGAAGAGAAAGGGAAATCTCTCCCAGCAGCCTCAGAAGCAGCGGATTAAAGCTCCACAATCAACATGATGTACCCTGCATCTGTGGAATACCTGAACAGACAAAGAACCATCCCAAATTAAGGAGGTGGACTTTGAGAGCAAGATTTATGATTTTTTCCCCTTTTCCTCTTTTTGTGAGTGTGTATGTGTATGCTTCTCTGTGAGATTTTGTCTGTATAGCTTTGCTTCCACCATTTGACCTAGGGTTCTATCCGTCCGTTGTTTTTTTTTTTTTTCTCTCTGTCTTAATAATTATTTTTTTATTTTAATAACTTTATATTTTATCTTAATTTTATTTTACTTTATCTCCTTTCTTTTTTCCTTCCTTCCCGCCTTCCTTCCTTCCTCCCTCCCTCCCTCCTTTCTTTCTCTCTTTCTTTCTACTTCTACTAATTCTTTCTTTCTACTTTTTCTCCCTTTTATTCTGAGCCGTGTGGATGAAAGGCTCTTGGTGCTGCAGCCAGGAGTCAGTGCTGTGCCTCTGAGGTGGGAGAGCCAACTTCAGGACACTGGTCCACAAGAGACCTCCCAGCTCCACATAATATCAAACGGCGAAAATCTCCCAGAGATCTCCATCTCAACACCAGCACCCAGCTTCACTCAACGACCAGCAAGCTACAGTGCTGGACACACTATGCCAAACAACTAGCAACACAGGAACACAACCCCACCCATTAGCAGAGAGGCTGCCTAAAATCATAATAAGTCCACAGACACCCCAAAACACACCACCAGACGTGGACCTGCCCACCAGAAAGACAATATCCAGCCTCATCGGGCAGAACACAGGCACTAGTCCCCTCCACCAGGAAGCCTATACAACCCACTGAACCAACCTTAGCCAATGGGGACAGACACCAAAAACAACGGGAACTACGAACGTGCAGCCTGCAAAAAGGAGACCCCAAACACAGTAAGATAAGCAAAATGAGAAGACAGAAAAACACACAGCAGATGAAGGAGCAAGATAAAAACCCACCAGACCTAACGAATGAAGAGGAAATAGGGAGTCTACCTGAAAAAGATTTCAAAATCATGATAGTAAAGAGATCCAAAATCTTGGAAATAGAATAGACAAAATGCAAGAAACATTTAACAAGGACCTAGAAGAACTAAAGATGAAACAAACAACGATGAACAACACAATAAATGAAATTAAAAATAATCTAGATGGGATCAATAGCAGAATAACTGAGGCAGAGGAACGGATAGGTGACCTGGAAGATAAAATAGTGGAAATAACCACTGCAGAGCAGAATAAAGAAAAAAGAATGAAAAGAACTGAGGACAGTCTCAGAGACCTCTGGGACAACATCACACACACCAACATTCGAATTATAGGGGTTCCAGAAGAAGAAGAGAAAAAGAAAGGGACTGAGAAAATATTTGAAGAGATTATAGTTGAAAACTTCCCTAATATGGGAAAGGAAATATTTAATCAAGTCCAGGAAGCACAGAGAGTCCCATACAGAATAAATCCAAGGAGAAATACGCCAAGACACATATTAATGAAACTGTCAAAAATTAAATACAAAGAAAACATATTAAAAGCAGCAAGGGAAAAACAACAAATAACACACAAGGGAATCCCCATAAGGTTAACAGCTGATCTTTCAGCAGAAACTCTGCAAGCCAGAAGGGAGTGGCAGGACATATTTAAAGTGATGAAGGAGAAAAACCTGCAACCAAGATTACTCTACCCAGCAAGGATCTCATTGAGATTTGATGGAGAAATTAAAACCTTTACAGACAAGCAAAAGGTAGGAGAATTCAGCACCGCCAAACCAGCTTTACAACAAATGCTAAAGGAACTTCTCTAGGCAAGAAACACAAGAGAAGGAAAAGACCTACAATAGCAAACCCAAAACAATTAAGAAAATGGGAATAGGAACATACATATCAATAATTACCTTAAATGTAAATGGAATAAATGCTCCCACCAAAAGACACAGACTGGCTGAATGGATACAAAAACAAGACCCATATATATGCTGTCTGCAAGAGACCCACTTCAGACCTAGGGACACATACAGATTGAAAGTAAGGGGATGGAAAAAGATATTCCATGCATATGGAAACCAAAAGAAAGCTGGAGTAGCAATTCTCATATCAGACAAAATAGACTTTGAAATAAAGACTATTACAAGAGACAAAGAAGGACACTACATAATGATCAAGGGATCAATCCAAGAAGAAGATACAACAATTGTAAATATTTATGCACCCAACATAGGAGCACCTCAATAGATAAGGCAAATACTAACAGCCATAAAAGGGGAAATCGACAGTGACACATTCATAGTAGGGGACTTTAACACCCCACTTTCACCAATGGAAAGATCATCCAAAATGGAAATAGATAAGGAAACACAAGCTTTAAATGATACATTAAACAAGATGGACTTAATTGATATTTATAGGACATTCCATCCAAAAACAACAGAATACACTTTCTTCTCAAGTGTTCATGGAACATTCTCCAGGATAGATCATATCTTGGGTCACAAATCAAGCCTTGGTAAATTTAAGAAAATTGAAATCGTATCAAGTATCTTTTCCGACCACAACGCTATGAGACTAGATATCAATTACAGGAAAAAATCTGTAAAAAATACAAACACATGGAGGCTAAACAATACACTACTTAATAACGAAGTGATCACTGAAGAGATCAAAGAGGAAATAAAAAAATACCTAGAAACAAATAACCATGGAGACACGACGACCCAAAACCTATGGGCTGCAGCAAAAGCAGTTCTAAGAGGGAAGTTTATAGCAATACAATCCTACCTTAAGAAACAGGAAACATCTCGAATAAACAACCTAACCTTGCACCTAAAGCAATTAGAGAAAGAAGAACAAAAAAACCCCCAAAGTTAGCAGAAGGAAAGAAATCATAAAAATCAGATCAGAAATAAATGAAAAAGAAATGAAGGAAACGATAGCAAAGATCAATAAAACTAAAAGCTCGTTCTTTGAGAAGATAAACAAAATTGATAAACCATTAGCCAGACTCATCAAGAAAAAAAGGGAGAAGACTCAAGTCAATAGAATTAGAAATGAAAAAGGAGAAGTAACAACTGACACTGCAGAAATACAAAAGATCATGACAGATTACTACAAGCAACGCTATGCCAATCAAATGGACAACCTGGAAGAAATGGACAAATTCTTAGAAATGCACAACCTGCCAAGACTGAATCAGGAAGAAATAGAAAATATGAACAGACCAATCACAAGCACTGAAATTGAAACTGTGATTAAAAATCTTCCAACAAACAAAAGCCCAGGACCAGATGGCTTCACAGGCAAATTCTATCAAACATTTAGAGAAGAGCTAACACCTATCCTTCTCAAACTCTTCCAAAATATAGCAGAGGGAGGAACACTCCCAAACTCATTCTACGAGGCCACCATCACCCTGATACCAAAACCAGACAAGGATGTCCCAAAGAAAGAAAACTACAGGCCAATATCACTGATGAACATAGATGCAAAAATCCTCAACAAAATACTAGCAAACAGAATCCAACAGCACATTAAACGGATCATACACCATGATCAAGTGGGATTTATTCCAGGAATGCAAGGATTCTTCGATATATGCAAATCAATCAACGTGATACACCATATTAACAAATAGAAGGAGAAAAACCATATGATCATCTCAATCGATTCAGAGAAAGCTTTTGACAAAATTCAACACCCATTTATGATAAAAACCCTGCAGAAAGTAGGCACAGAAGGAACTTTCCTCAACATAATAAAGGCCATATATGACAAACCCACAGCCAACATCGTCCTCGATGGTGAAAAACTGAAAGCATTTCCACTAAGATCAGGAACAAGACAAGGTTGCCCACTCTCACCACTCTTATTCAACATAGTTTTGGAAGTTTTAGCCTAGCAATCAGAGAAGAAAAGGAAATAAAAGGAATCCTAATTGGAAAAGAAGAGGTAAAGCTGTCACTGTTTGCAGATGACATGATACTCTACAAAGAGAACCCTAAAGATGCTACCAGAAAACTACTAGAGCTAATCAATGAATTTGGTAAAGTAGCAGGACACAAAATTATTGCACAGAAATCTCTGGCATTCCTATACACTAATGATGAAAAATCTGAAAGTGAAATCAGGAAAACAGTCCCATTTACCATTGCAACAAAAAGAATAAAATATCTAGGAATAAACCTACCTAAGGAGACAAAAGACCTGTATGCAGAAAATTATAAGACACTGATGAAAGAAATTAAAGATGATACAAATAGATGGAGAGATATACCATGTTCTTGGATTGGAAGAATCAACATTGTGAAAATGACTCTACAACCCAAAGCAATCTACAGATTCAATGCAATCCCTATGAAACTACCACTGGCAGTTTTCACAGAACTAGAACAAAAACTTTCACAATTTGTATGGAAACACAAAAGACCCCGAATAGCCAAAGCAATCTTGAGAACGAAAAACGGAGCTGGAGGAGTCAGGCTCCCTGACTTCAGACTATACTACAAATCTACAGTAATCAAGACAGTATGGTACTGGCACAAAAACAGAAAGATAGATCAATGGAACAGGATAGAAAGCCCAGAGATAAACCCACGCACATATGGTCACCTTATCTTTGATAAAGGAGGCAGGAATGTACAGTGGAGAAAGGACAGCCTCTTCAATAAGTGGTGCTGGGAAAACTGGACAGGTACATGTCGAAGTATGAGATTAGATCACTCCCTAACACCATACACAAAAATAAGCTCAAAATGGATTAAAGACTTAATGTAAGGCCAGAAACTATCAAACTCCTAGAGGAAAACATAGGCAGAATACTCTATGACATAAATCACAGCAAGATCCTTTTTGACCCACCTCCTAGAGAAATGGAAATAAAAACAAAAATAAACAAATGGGACCTAATGAAACTTCAAAGCTTTTGCACAGGAAAGGAAACCATAAACAAGACCAAAAGACAACCCCCAGAATGGGAGAAAATATTTGCAAATGAAGCAACTGACAAAGAATTAATCTCCAAAATTTATAAGCAGCTTAATAACAAAAACAACCAAACAACCCAATCCAAAATTGGGCAGACGACCTAAATAGACATTACTCCAAAGAAGATATACAGACTGCCAACAAACACATGGAAGAATGCTCAACATCATTAATCATTAGAGAAATGCAAATCAAAACTACAATGAGATATCATCTCACACCAGTCAGAATGGCCATCATCAAAAAATCTGGAAACAATAAATGCTGGAGAGGGTGTGGAGAAAAGGGAACCCTCTTGCACTGTTGGTGGGAATGTAAATTGATACAGCCACTGTGGAGAACAGTATGGAGGTTCCTTAAAAAACTACAAATAGAACTACCATATGACCCAGCAATCCCACTACTGGGCATATACCCTGAGAAAACCGTAATTCAAAAAGAGTCATGTACTGAAATGTTCATTGCAGCTCTGTTTACAATAGCCCAGAGATGGAAACAACCTAAGTGTCCATCATCGGATGAATGGATAAAGAAGATGTGGCATATATATACAATAGAATATTACTCAGCCATAAAAAGAAACGAAATTGAGCTATTTTTAATGAGGTGGATAGACCTAGAATCTGTCATACAGAGTGTAGTAAGTCAGAAAGAGAAAGACAAGTATCGTTTGCTAACACATATATATGGAATTTAAGAAGAAAAAATGTCATGAATAACCTAGGGGTAAGACAGGAATAAAGACACAGACCTACTAGAGAATGGACTTGAGGATATGGGGAGGGGCAAGGGTAAGCTGTGACAAAGCGAGAGAGAGGCATGGACATATATACACTACCAAACGTAAGGTAGATAGCTAGTGGGAAGCAGCCGCATAGCACAGAGAGATCAGCTCGGTGCTTTGTGACCACCTAGAGGGGTGGGATAGGGAGGGTGGGAGGGAGGGAGACGCAAGAGGGAAGAGATATGGGAACATATGTATGTGTATAACTGATTCACTTTGTTATAAAGCAGAAACTAACACACCATGGTAAAGCAATTATACTCCAATAAAGATGTTAAAAAAAAAAAAAAAAGAATGAGGCCTCTTAAACCCTAAAGAAGGATTTCCTGTCCTATGAGACGAGTCGTGAGACTGTCCCAAGACTTAGCAAATGTATGACGTCTCCAGATCCTTATTCACTCTCTTGAAAGGTGTTAGAGGACTGTGCTTTTAGGAGGGTTTGGAGCATATTTAGTGATGAATGGTGAGTCCAGAGTTGGGCTCATGTTAACAAACTTGAACTTAGCCTCTCTCAAGTCTTTCTTTCAGACAATGCTGTAATCAGTGTCATTCAGTGAGTGCGCTTTGTTTTCCTCACTCCCGATAGTTTCTCGGCATTTTCAGAGAGTTCTCACTGCTGTTGCTGAGTTTTCCAGTCCCAGGAGATCCAGCAATTTTCCTCCATGTCTTGCTTCACTGGTGCCAGGTGTGCTGAAGTCTTCACTGAAAACCTGATGGTCAAATCTACAGTGTCCATAGGGTCAGTAAGGGTAGAAGCCCTGGTGCAGTCAGACAAATCCCCACAGCAAGGAGGATTTTCATTGCACTGATGGGGATCTGTACAAGTCACTGTCATTCTTTAATTCAACAAATATTTATTAAATAACTACTACGATTGAGGCACTATGGAAGATATAAATATGACACAGTTTGTTTTTAAGAAAAAACCTAATACTTATTAAATAACTACCATGTACCATATTTTACGTATGTTATTCCAATACAACAGCATTTTGAGCTTGGAAATATTATCCCTGTTTGACAGATGAAGAAACTGAAGCTTGAAGAATTTAAGTAAGGCTCAAGATCCTACAGTTGGTAAGGAGTAGAGACGCAACTGTGTGATTCCATGAGATAAAGTCATCTTAATGTGGATGAAAAGACAGTTGCTTGGATAACTAGAATTCAAGGCAACATGTGATAAGTATAACAAGAAACTAAAATGTTTAATGTCATAAGACTTCGGAGGAAAGAGATAAGAACCTGGCCCCACGAAAAATGAGCCCCTTCTTTCCCACTGGTTGGTAGAGAGAAGAAACACCTTTGAAATATATTGGAATTCAGTGTTGCATTTACTTAGGTTAAAGGTTTGTGCATAAGATTGTTCACATTTCTCTGCTTGGTACTGCCACACGTCGGTTTATCAGATCTCAAAATGCCCTGGTCAGGAGACCGGCTGGGGATTAGTGGTGCCAGGCCAACAAGAGCCCTCCTAACCCCAGGATAGTTTTCTGGTATCAGGAGCCAGTCCTGTTTTCTCCTCCTGAAAAACAGATATCTACAAATCTGAAGGAAATTTTTCATTTTTCCATTCCAAATGAAGTAATTATTGGTAAGTAGGTAGTAAACAATTGGCTGGCTATGTGAAAAAAAAATATGCAAACTATAAAATGTACTGAAATAAAATCATTTTTCCACATTGGGTAGCAAACTTTAATTACCTGACATCTTTTGATATCTAGTTCTCATGTTGGAACCCAAAATAATATAGTAATGAAACACATTTTATACAGTACATCACGGTACAGTACAATTCCCTCAGTCCCTCTGAGATAAGTGGGAATTATTTTCCCCAGTTAGAGAATATAAATATATATACATATATATATATATATATATATATATATATTTCTAAGGTTCAAGAAAAGTAAGTATCTTTCCAGGACCACAGAGCTAGTGAGTACAAAGCTAGACTTGTAGCCCAGATCACCCAGTTGCAAGTTGCATGCTCTTTCTATGCGTGATGTGGTTTCACAGTGTGTATGAGGATTGACTCTTTACTTTTCATCATCAAAGGTGGCACTCTAAGATGGCGATTTCCTTTGCCAACCTTGCCCTCAGCAAAATTCACATTAATTCACATAAATCTCAGCATTTCTTCTTTTAACATGAAAGTCTTGCATTTCACGTGACTCTATATCTATATTACTGAATTTCCATTATTATGACTTTTTGTTATTTTCTAGAATCCGTTATTCTGCATTTGTTATTTTCAGATTTTAAGTCTTTTTCTTCTGTCTACGCTAGATAACCACGCATAGGAAATGACACAAGTGAATAGAAGAATTGGATCCACATCTAGACATAGTAATGGGTTACTATTTCAGTAATAACCTTAAAAAGCCGATCAAAAAAAATCACTCAAGGAAAGCTTAGTTTGTTTGGGTAAAACCCAAATTTAGTGATAAGTTTTCCACACAAATATCTGAAATATTGGCATCCCCACAGTTCCAAGGAGAAGCGCATAGGCAGGTAAAGACGATATATATATATATACTTGCATCTGCAAATAAGAACAAGTGAATACAGAAAATCTCATAGTATTAAAAGATTTCCTGTATACGCCCAGTTTTGAAGCAAAAATTTAAGGTGTACAATATGATGATTTGATATACATGAACTTTTTACTGTAATCAGGCTAATTAACATATCTTCTCACGTCAGTTACCATTTTTATGTGTGATGAGAGTACATGAAATCTACTCTCTTAGCAATTTCCAATATTGACTACAGTAATATTAACTATAGTCATCATCTTGTACATCAGATCTCTAGACTTATTCATGCTATATAACTCCAACTTTGTACCCTTTGGCCAACATTCCCTCATTTCCCCCATCGTCCCGTCCTTTGTCACCACTGTTCTACTCTCTGCTTCTACGTACTCAACTTCAGATTCCACACATAAGTAAAATCATGCAATTTTTTTTCTGTGTCTGGCTTATTTCATTTAGTATAATTCCTCCAGGTTTATCCATGTTGTTGCAAATGGCAGGATCTCCTTCTTTTTAAGGGTGAATTATATTCCATTGTATATGCATACACCGAAAGTTCTTTATCCATCCATCTGTTGATAAGCACTTAGTTTGTTTCTATATCTTGGCTATTGTGAGTAATGCTTCAATGAACATGGGGGGTGTAGACATCTCTTTAAAGTACTGATTTCATTTCCTTTGGGTATATTCCCATGAGGAACTGCTGGATCATATGTTATTCTATTTTTAGTTTTTTGAAGAACCTCCATACTGTTTTCCATAATGGTTATATGACTTTATAGTCCCACCAATAGTTTACAAGTGTTCCCTTTTCTCCACATCCTTGCCAACTTCCTTCCTTCCCCCCTCCTTCCCTCCCTCATTCTCTTTCTTTTTTTCCCTTTCTTTCTTTCTCTCTTTCTTTCTGATAGTAGCCATCCTAACATGTGTGAGATAATATCTCACTGTTATTTTGATTTGCATTTCCCTAATGATTAGTGATGTTAAGTACCTTTTCATATACCTGTTGGCCATTTGTATGTCTTCTTGGGAAAAATATCTATTGACATCCTTTGACCATTTTTTTAACTGGGTTGTCTGGTTTTTAGTTATTGAATTGTAAGTGTTCCTTATATATTTTGGATATTAACTACTATCACATAGATAACTTGCAAGTATCTTCCTCCAGTTCGTAAGTTGCCTTTTCATTTTGTTGACTGTTTCCTTTGCCATACAGAAGCTTTTTAGCTTGTTGTAGTCCTACTGCTTAGTTTTGCTTTTATTATTATTTTTTCTTTGCCTGAGCTTCTGTTGTGACATTCAAAAAATTGGTGCCAAGACCAATGTCAAGAAGTTTTCTCCCTATGTTTTCTTCTTCAAGTTTTACAGTTTCAGGTCTTAAGTTAGTCTTTAATCTGTTTTGTGTTGATTTTGTGTATGGTATAAAATAAGGGTTCAATTTCATCCTTTTGCATGTGCATATCCAGTTTTCCCAACACTATTTATTGAAGAGACTATCTTCTCCCCATTGCATATTTTTGATGAAAAAACTCTGACCAAATATGCTTGGTTTTATTTCTGGGCTCTCTATTCTGTTGCATTGGTCTATGTGTCTGTTTTTATGCTGGCACCATACTGTTTGATTACTATAGCTTTGTAATATAATTTGAAATCAGGAAGTGTAATGCAGCCAGTTTTGTTCTTGCTGAAGATTGTTTTCATGATCTTCAGTACTTCCATACAAATTTTATAATTTTATTTCTGTGAAAAATGCCATTGGAATTTTGAGAGGGATTGTGTTGCATCTGTATATAGTTTGGGGCAGTATGGATATTTTAACATCATTAATTCTTCCAGTCTATGAACACAGTATATCTTTCCATTTACTTGTGTTTTCTTTAATTTCTTTCATCAGTGTTTTTCAGTTTTCAGTGCACAGATCTTTTGCCTCCTTGGTTAAATTTATTCCAAACTATTTTACTCTTTTTGATGCTACCATAAGTGGATTGTTTCCTGGATTTCCTTCTCAGTTGGAGCATTGTTGGTGTAAAGAAATGCAACTGATTTTTGTATGTTGATTCCATATCCTGCAACATTACTCAGTTTTTAAATTAGTTCTAGCAGGTTTTTTACATGTGTGGAGTCTTTAGGTTTTTGGGTATATCATATCACATCATCTGCAAACACAGATACTTTGGCTTCTTCCTTCCCTATTTGGATGCCTTTTATTTCTTTTTCTTGTCTGACTACTCTTGCTAGTACTTCCAGTACTATGTTGAATTGAAGTGGTAAAGTTGGGAATCCTTACTTTGTACTGGATCTTAGAGGAAAAGCTTTCAGGTTTTTCCTCATAGATTATGATGTTAGTTGTGGGCTTGTCATACCTGGTCTTTTTTGTGTTGAGGAAATTCTCTTTTATGCCTATATATGGAGAGTTTTTGCCATGAATGGATGTTTAACTTTGGCACATGCTTTCTCTGCATCTATTGAGGTGATCAAGTGTTCTTTATCTTTTATTCTGATATGACTAGGTTTAAAATTTCTTATTTTTTTATTCACAGAACTCAGTACCACAAAACCATTGATCTGCATTTATGACTATTATACCATGAAAAATAATTGTGAAAATTTAATCCACCCCTACCCTGTCACACTTTGGGAACACATTTATGTTCTCAAGACACTGGGCTTCAGTATCTTCACTTCTCCTGCTGATATGTATTGGGTTTAGCAAGGTGTTACCAGGCCATGAGCTTATCAGTTGGAGATAGTCTAGAAGGGCAGTTAAAATGGCCAAGTTTATGCAAAGTTGCAGAAAAGAGAACCTGCAGTAGGGAGGAAAAAACTCATAGAAATATGAACTTTTCAATCCCTCTTCCTTCAGCTACAGGATTCTGCAGGGGCCACTAGAACTCTGTTCTCATTTTTCTAATACTTGGCCTTAGCAGATTCAGAATGGAGAGAGAAGCTTACATTGCAATAATAAGATATATGAACACCATATTGAGCACTTCCTATTTGTCAGGGACTGTGTAATTTTTTACCTACAAATAGTCTTTTATGGAGCAAATAACATAAGATTCAACTTGTGAGGGTATATCTGAGGCACAGCGCTACTTCATGGAAATGGGTACACACAGAATTCCCCCTTCATTGCTGCCTCCTGCAAGAATGACCTTTGCTGAGACATTTAGCATCTTGGAAAGACAAAGTACAATAGAAAAATACTGGGTTGTTCAAACCCCTCCATCATTTGAGAGCTTTTAATAATTAACGATCAGATCATTTAAGAGTGTGTCATTTATCACTCTCCTTACCATCTTGTCATAGTTTTTAAAAAAATGGAAAATCTAAAACCAAACATGTAAAAATAATTTTCTTCCTTTAATTCATGAAAAAAACTTTTAAAAACTTTCGTCATTTTAAGAAAACAACTAAAAATAAATAATCAGCAGGACCCAAAATATTGGATGCAACTTTCTAACTTCTCTACCTCAGCTTACCTATCTGTGAAATGGGATTAACAATGGTGCACTACACCTGCAGAGGAGTATACATTTAATAAGCTTTTCAAATCTCTGCTTTGTAATTCTCAGAGGACAAGGCACTCTGTAAATATGAAGTAATCTTATTATCATGCCTCATTATCTGAGCTAATAATAACGGTAGAAAAGTTATGTCAAATAACATAAAATGGATATTGGAATAAAACTGCAGTCTGATTTTGCTGTTTCACTGTTCATTCTGGCAAGTGAGGATAAAATAAGCATGAAGGAGAAATAGATGGCAAACCCTCTGATCATATTTTGCCACCAAAATTCCAACCTAGAAATAACAAGTAATGATAACATAGCACAATTCCTGGTTCTGCCAATGTCTGAAATAAAAATCAACTCAGATTGAGCATGCCAGCTGAAAATAAATATCTTTTTTAAAAAATACCCTACTATGAAAAACCATAATGCCATCCTGATAATTGGCCAGTAGCATCATTTTTCACTACTTAATATTTAGCACATCATTAGCAAGAGTAAAAATGTCAAGAATCTCATACAGATATTGTTTCCATTATTGTGAAATGTTCAAGTGATTCTCATGCAAGGACAGCTTACTCTGTAAGTCAAGTGCATGGTTTTTACAGCAAACTAAAAATGTTCTATGACTGGTTGAAAACATTGGGCAGAACAGGAATGGTGCCCACATCTCACGACCTTCTAGTTAATGTTTTATTCTTTGCACATTTATTTTGAACAAACCTCAAGTCTCTTAGCCCAAGGATAAGTATCTGAGCTTTTGCAAAGTTGATCTGCAAAATCGAATCTGAAGCTCATCCCCAAACACAACGATAAGCTAATCCTTTGTGTTGGTACAGCGCAATGCGATTTTTAACACTTTACAAACTTTCTCTCATATACTTCCTTCAAACCAGGGGAGTATCTTCTTTTCTCTATTTTCCTTTTGCAGTTGTGCTGATGCTTCTGAGTTGAAGGAATAGCAAGTAAAACAATTTGTAAGTGTTCTTCATTGTCATCATAAAGAATTTATTAAAGACTCTTGTGGAAAACTGTGCTATGAAGTACTTTAAGATTATATAAAAACCATAGGTGGCCAATGTGACCAAACACCAGATTGTCACCAGGAGTTCAAGACAATGCAAGAACAACACTGGATCATCTTGCCTGGAGATCTGGTTTTAAGAATAAGTAACAAATTCTCTAAGCCTAGTTTCCTCATTTATCTACCTCCAGGGACAGATGTGAAGAGCTCAGTGAGATTAATTTATAAATGGTAAAATTTACTCATGTAAGACTTTTATACCTTCTCATCCACCCATATTTACATTGAAAAAGAGAAATAGGTAGAAGTAAAATACACAAGGGAATAGCAATAAATCTCTGCAAGACTTCCTTTGACATAGTTCTTTAACAAGATATTCTTCTAACAAACATTTCTTTCAGAAAGTTTCTAATCTCTAGCCTAGAGCTCTCATCATGAAGTAATGTCCCAAACATCATACCTAATTTGTTTTGACCACTAAATAGGCCACTACATGGTCCCTACAATAAGCCCCAAATTATATTATAACCCTAATTAATACCTGCAATGATGGGCAGACATTAGTTTGGTATGTGATGACCAAGGACTGCAACCCTTAATTGGCAATTTTGCCATACTCAGCAGTATTTGTTGCCCTCTGTCATCCAAATTACTTTGTTCCAACCCTGTCATCCCATTGGGCTTTAATGCCTACAGTGTCAGAAAAATCCAGCCTAATGCTTTCTTGGTGACTAGCTCTAGTTCAAGGGTCATAATGTCCCCCAGGATGTGGAGGGTCTCAGATCTACCAGGAAGGCATCACCCCACATTTTACAAGAGAAATTATGATTAGAGAATTAAATATGAAGTCCACTTTCTCAGGAATGGTGTTCAGTGGAGGGCACCTAGGTTTCCTAAAGCAAGTTCACAAGGCTTAAAGCTTCGGCCCTATGAACAATCTGTCTTTTGACATTTTTTTTTTCTCTCAGAGGTGTTCTGGAAAGCAGAGCATGTGGGAGCATAATAAAAATGAGTCATATGGGGGTGGGGGACCTCCCCACTAGGGGACTGGCATTTAGAGATAAATAGACTGTGAGAAGGTTACTGAAATTGCATTTTCACTGGCCAAGTTCGTTTTTTCAGTGACGTAGCGATGTAAAATAAAACACAATACAATGGCTACGGAGGATTGTTAGTGATAAATAGCACAGGAGACAGACTCACACGTACTATGTTTTTCCCACTGCAGATTAATAAAAGAGGTAGTTATCTAATAAAAAAATGACTGTTAATTGCTACCAGTTAAGTACTACTACCGTTAGTACTATTAAGTACTATTAGTATTGGCGAGATTTACTTCACCTTCTGCTGCTTGGAAATTTGACATCATTCCTGGCTTCTACCTCTCCCCCCAGTTACAATCCACTGGAAAAGAGAAAGTGACAAGAGCCATTTAATATGTCACAACACAGAGTGAGGGGAAGAAGTGCTGGAAGTGGGGCTTTTCAAAGAGAGTCGAGGAAATAATCCAGCATGATGATTACAGAATATGCTTTTTTCCTCCTTTCTCCCTCCTTTTCTGTAGGGGTTTATTTTGGTTTTGTTTTTCTCATTTTATTGCTGATGTGTTATTCCTGAAGGGTGTGTTCTTGCAGGTTTACGGCTCAGACTACTGAAATTGCCCTAAGCAACATTTTGATCCTGGAAGGTCACCCAGAGTGCTATACCTTTCCTTTAATGATTCAGGTCTGGGCCAGGCATTTCCCAGAATTGAGATGGTAATGAAGTCATTAGTTTCTTCCTACTTGAAGCCCTGGCTAGAAAGCAGAATTCTATGGGCAAAGTCTGAGTGGGCTTTTTTCATAAATCTCACACCCAGCTGAGCTGTAACACCTGTTACATTTTCCCAGGAGTTCGAGCCATAAGACCATTTCCAATCTATTTGCTCTTCTTCTTGCACAGGACACTGACAAAGGCAGGGGTCCCTGTTTTCTAAGGCACTGCTAATTGAAAATCTCTGGCTGGTGCAAATGTGAACTCAAACCCACAAGAGTTCCAAATAAGGCCCCCATGATTATTTCCTGCTCTTTTTAAAAATAGCCTTTATAAATGCAGGTTATACAAGATTAATTTGTTTGAGGGAAAAATAGTCGTTGAACCTCTTGCCCCCAATAAACTTTTACTTTCCATGCAGTTTAAAAAAAAAAGAAAAAGAAAGAAAGAAAAGAAAGGGAAAATAATAAAACCCAGAGATCAGCTAACCCTACAAGCCCTGTGTTTGTGAGAATTAGAGGGTGGGTGTAGGGTAGCATTAAAATGTATTTGCTTTTGTTTTGTGCTTTCAAAGTCTTCTCTATTTATTAGATTTGCACACAAGGATTGAGAAGAAAGTTGAGTCCAATGATTGAGCAAATGTAAAGTGATTACAATGGCACGTTTTTTAAAAAAAAAAAACTAGTCTCAAAAACCGAATAATTAAAATGGGAGGAAATTTTCCTGTAGGATCCTTGAAAGGAAAAACAAAACACATTCGTCTGTAGAAAAGATGAGCATTTCTGGCCCTGATAACAGTCTGTGGGAAAAAACCCTGAAAAACAATGTTATCAGATCTCAGACGACATTTGACAGAAAAAAGAATGACTAGAAATAAAGTTGATATAAACCCATTCACACTTATATATTCCTCTGGGAGTCAGAGCGCCTTAAGAATCTGAATCTTAAAGATAAAACTTTGGGGACCATAACCCACAAATCAGAGCCGGGAATCAAGCTGTTCCCTGTGGTCCTACCAACCGTGTTCTCTTCACCCAAAACCACTAAAGAAATGGACTGCCTTTGAATTCTGTACTGTGCTTCATTGATGTTTTGTGGTTTGGTGGTTTGTTTGTTTGGGGTTTTGTTGTTGTTTTCAAGTGCATTGCTTGTGGTCATTGTTGTGGTTTGAGTTGGGTACCTTTGTATGCCTCACTCTTAAGGCACATCCTCATTAACTACAGTCCTCCTAGCCTAACAATTGAGAATATGGCCTCCCACTCACTTTCAATTATGAAAGAGGAGTATGCATCAGCAGGAAGAGGGCTATCATTTCAATACAAGAGGAAAAACATAGCAAATACATTTCAGCAAATATGTTTTTAGGAAAAATGGTTGAGGAACTGTATTCCTACAGCATGTTGTTTTAGCTCTACTATGAAATCTGCATGCAGTTCTAAATCTGATTTTGAAGAGAGCTGAGACACTCAGAACCTTCAGAGAACACTTATTCAAACAGTTCCTAAAGCATATATGAATCCATTAAAAATAGATCTGGTTGCCTATTTATTGAAGAGGAAAGAGGTGCACAATATGTCACTAAGTGAAAAGCTTTTAAGTTGATCCATTTGTAAATTGCCATTGTTTTGGTAGGTCAAAAACAGTCAAGTATCTATAATTTCAACTTAAATACTATTCAAGATAATATGATCTCATTTTGTTGTTTAATATACACTCTAAAAAGTTATTGGTAGTTTTTCCTGGTAAGGAGATTGTGGGTAACTTTTAACTCATTTCTTCTATTGGTTTACCTATATTTTTTGCTTTTTCTGGAATAATCTCTGGGTTCTCCCTGGAGCTCCAGGCTGAAGATGAAATACTTCAGAAACATTAGCTATTCTTTTTTGGCTTCTGTTAATCTTCAGCCCAATTCTCAGACTACTTGTACTAGTCATGAGTTTTTTGGGGTTTTTTTTCCCAACCCATATCTCACCAATTCTGACTTTATCTATCACCAATTCTGACTTTATCTATATAAGCTATAGAGTCAGACAATTTAGTAACTTAAGAATTAAATTGGATTAGTGAACAAATCTATAATCGACCTTGCTTACTTTTTTTCTCACCTCAACCTGCTATAAAAACAATGTGTCACAATTCTTTTCAGAGTATTTTATGTTCCCGTCCACTGCACTGAAAATTAAAGATATGTTCCTACAAAGGAAAAGTCAAGCAAAACAATGATTCTTAATAAACTGAATCTAAATTTCTAGAAAAAAAATATGATCAAGGTGCCGGCCTCTTCTTTGTTAAGAAAGCAACACAGATTCTGTCAGAAATATCTTGTCTCATTTTCAGAAGTTTGAGTTATTTCTAGATTCTTCTATCTCCTTTCCACCATTTGCTTCTTTTGACTCCCTGCTTGTCAAGGGAGTGATTTTTTGACTCTGCGTGCATGATTGCCAAGTCTTACACTTGTTCCTTCTTCCTGTATTTGGTTATTGATGTCCTACAGGACTTTACTACCCTGTTTCACCAGTAGGTTCTGCCACATCTATTACAATACTTTCTGTATGATAGTAGGGCCTCGTTTGATCAATATTCTATTCTGTATGTATTGGTGATGAATATTGGTATTCGTCATCTTCCTAAGAGCTCAGGGTTTATTTTATTTTTATTAATTAATTAATTTATTTATTTATTTTGCTGTACGCAGGCCTCTCACTGTTGTGGCCTCTCCCGTTGCGGACGCGCCCAGGCTCAGCGGCCATGGCTCGCGGGCCCAGCCGCTCTGCGGCATGTGGGATCTTCCCGGACCGGGGCACGAACCCGTGTCCCCTGCATCGGCAGGCGGACTCTCAACCACTGCGCCACCAGGGAAGCCCTCAGGGTTTATTTTAAAAGGAACTATTACATTATTTAGGTTGGCAATACTGATCTATATTTTAATTAGGGAAAGTTGAGCAAAAATAATTTAAAACTCTCCCCATCAAGGGAGGTAGCGTGAAGCAGTAGAAAGAAAATTGCCATCAGGTAAGGCTGTAGCCCAGATTCTATGACTACATGTGACTTAGAGCATATGTCACTTAACCTCTAGGGGCCTTAAGTCAGTATCTGTAAGATAAAAGATTTTCAAGAGACAGAACTTAGGTCTTTCTGTTTATACTTTTGTTTGACTCTCAATTCATCAATCCACAGATCCTCTTTGAATTCCTACGTGGCTCTGAGGCAACATCAATTTTCCACGATGACCAATAACCAAGAGTAGTTGATCCACCAATGCTGTGGTTCCCGCAGTTCTGGAACTCCGTTGAATCTTCAGTTGCCTAGGCAGAGAGATTTAAAGTTTGTTCTTTACTATGTCTTCATGGCTCTTCTGTTGACCAAGGCTCAGCGAGAACTGTGCTCCTGACAGATAACTTGGTGGGTACAGGTAACCCTGCTGAATAAACTCCTCCTTAGAAACACCTGGTAGATTTGAGTTTCATCGTGTGCACTGATGTCCTGTACCATATTCAGGAATTTCCCAGACTCTCATTCTTCCCTAAATTCCCACCCAAATTGCACCCCACTGGAATAAGAATGGAAATCAACTTGGAATGTTGTCTAGAATCAAAAAGGAATTTTTTTTTCTCAGTTTCAGGTAATAAAAGTAAAAGGGCAGGGTGATCTTTGAATTTTCCCGGAGAAAAATTAAAATGTTCTTTATTAGTTGCTACAGTGCCCCAGGAAGGGATTCCCCACTCCCCTTTTTTTAAAATAAGAGCTTCCCCTTCCCTATACAGCCCTTTTGATACAAGTGAAAAAATTCCAAATTCCTCATTTGTTTAGCCTGAAAATCCCCTGCACATTCCCACAAACTACTTCCTTTTCTCTCTTTTTAGCAAGACTCCCCTCTCTCTCTTTAATGAAGAGAAGTTCAGAGGGTTTTTCCCATGAATAGATGGCAGGCACCTGGGAGTTATGAATTTTAAAGTGATCATTTTCTTTCAGCCCTGCCGGACAATGGGCATCTCCTTTTGACTCACTTTCACAGCTTTGAGAGGCTCTCAGATCAGCCACATTCCAATCGGACTGGAGTCAGATCAGAGCTGTGCTGGACCGCATCAAGGTCTCGCACAGAAAGACAAGGAGCAGATGGCCGGCACCGAGCTCTCCTCCCCTTTCAGCGCGCAAAGGCAGGCAATGTGGGAAAGCGTCTGCCCGGCATTGCCTATTGATCCCTGAATAGAACCACCGCATGCCACCAGCCTGTAGGTATGAACCTCTGTTAACAGATGGTGAGATCATTATGAGCAATTAATTCCTTTAATGTATCAGTGGGAACATGTTGGAAGGGATGATGCAAGCATTGAGTGAATAGTGAACTTCTCACTCCTGGGGGAGCAAGCAGGAGCTACCTTCGGGGGCGGCTGGGAGTATCTTCCCAGCCTGCAGCCTTCTGGCTCCGGACAGGAGCTGCGAACGGGCTGCACAGAACTGAGGTGTGGTTTTCATTAACTAATTGTGACTCCTTCCCTTCCGCGTCGTGATTAATGCCAGATTGGTCTCTAGATCATTTTTATACACAAGAACTATCCAAAAACACAGCGAGAAACAAAAACAATATTTGTCAGTTAAGTCCGACATGCATAGGGAATTATTTCACAGAAATCAGCAGAGTATCAGGTTATGGGTCACTTTCGCTAACCACAACTATAGTTGTGACAGTTCTCAGTTTAAAATAACGGTTTCTTTCAACAATGTTATAGCGGTGGTGAAAGTATGCTCATCCCACTGTCTGAGTCGGAAAACTGAATGTTTGGATGCATTATAAATGGGTAGATTTAAAAGAGGGTATTTTAAAAAATACGAATTCACATGTAGGGTGAATTTGAGCAAATGACACATGTAGCAAATCATCCCCCCTAGTATAAGATGGAATTTTTTTTTTTTTTAATTTCAGTAACAATGTGAAAATGACTGTCAGGGGCCAACTGGAAAAAATGGTCACCTTCTTATTTAGATATTTCTCTGATTCATTATCAATGAGATGATGGCATTTTTTGCATGTTTTCCGACCCTTAAAAATAATATTTCGTACTAGGGGTGTTTTTCTTTTACAGGCAAAAGAATCTTAGGACACAGTACAGATCATAGGGTAGCCCTTAGATTTTAAGAAGATAGAAAATACAGGAACAGGAAATACTGGCAACTATTCACTTAATTCATATTTAAATGACACTTTTTGCTTGTAATTAAGACACTTAAGTAGTGTCTCTGTTCATGAAATTTACATAACTGTACAATAGCTTGCCTAAATGAACAGCAAATGGCAGTTAACCTTGAAGTGTATTATCTTAATGAATAAATCTGGCTTTAATTCAATAAATTAAAAACAGAAATAATATTGCAAAAGACTTTTAAAAACAGACTTGCCATCCCCCATAAATACAGCATGGTACTGTTTATAGTTGGGTTGGAATGCTCGGACATTTTCCAGTATGATTTTAGAGCTCTAAAAGCATTCCAGTACACATTCACTATTTTTCCATCATTGTTTCCAAAGCAAATCAATGTCACTTTCTGGAAATCATCGATAAGAATATCTGAACACTGAATCAAGACACCTAAGCATGCTTATTTGAGATGGGTCTTCATCTGGGCTCCCAATTCCTCTACCTCCATGGGAAATTTGGGAATTTTTTTTCCAATTTTATATCGCGGAGGGTCCTATGACATAGAGAAAAGACTAGAGGAAAACATATTTCTTACATAGGAAAGAGACATTCCCACTACTTTTCCATTTAAATCAGACTTCCAAGGTCTGCAAATCCCTTCAGCATAAGAGAACCGACAAAAGATGCTGAATGCTTTCCTCCCAAAGTTTGTTGCATTAATCAGCGCGATCATGTTTCAGTGATTATATAGTTAAGGAGAAGAAATCATGCAATATGTTTTTATTTGCATGAAATAAGTTAATGAGGCACCACCTGTGCCTTGTATCAGTTTACTGGGGGAAAAAGCAGAACACAGGTGTTCTAAGAGCATCTTGGTAGATTTTATACATTAATTTAAAAACACTAAAACCTAAAATCATTTATCAGAATCCAGCAGTGTATATTGCTCAGGAATAACCCATATACACACAGTCATAAATAAAAATCATTGTGAAGAAATTCCTGGTTTCTTGGCAGCAAGGGGGAAAAAAAAGCTGTAATTCATTCTTTCCTCGTTCTCACAGTGTTCTCTATTGTACCATCTGCAATATACAATGTACATGCTCAGCCATAACCCGTAAGGCTGGAAAAGAAGCATTCACACTGTGAATTACCATTTTTCCCAGCATCGAGCTCTAGTCAAAGACAGCACAATAATAAACTAGAAGCTCCTTTGTCTGTTAACATTGTTCTTCATTACTACATGAAAAGCAAATTGTCTCTGTACAGAGGAAGAGTGGCACACACAGCCATGGGAGTAGGGGGAGGGATTTGCCTCTCTCGCTGACTGCCTCACATACACAGAGGCCACTCATCTATCTTTCCCCACCGGCCCACCCAACTGCGCCTTCCCAATCATTTCATCTGCAGGCACATTGGGAAGAGATCCCTTGTTCAGTTGGGTGAGATGCTGGATTAAAGACTCCTGGGATGCTTTTACACTGCATATCCTGAAGCTTACATCCACAGATTTCTTTCTTTTTTTTTTTTAAGTCACTTCAGTGTATCCCTTTATAATATTTGGGAGAAGTGATGCTTATCAGAGATGCTCTTTTTTTCCCCCAGGGCTAAATAGAGTCTGCAAGTTATTGTGGGTTATGGGGGCTCTTAAGAGCCAAATGAAAAGGCAGCAAGCAAACAAACAAAACATTAAGAGCAGAAGATGTATATATATATGTATATATATATATAGTATAACAAGTACATGGTAACAGTTACTGTGAAAGTTAAGAAAATACACAGATTAGACCAGAACTACCGGAAAGGGTCCTTATAATTGAAATAAGTTACTTATTAGAAATTAATGATTTTCTGAGGGTTTTTTTTCTTTTAGATGTAATAGATTCCAACAAATCTTGCAACACAAGCTTGCTTACAAAAACTATACTCAATTAAAAGATCGTAACTATCTTCTCATATGGAGGCCAATGGCCAAACCCAAGTCCATGATTTTTTTTTTTGTGGTATGCGGGCCTCTCGCTGCTGTGGCCTCTCCCGTTGCGGAGCACAGGCTCCAGACACGCAGGCTCAGAGGACATGGCTCACGGGCCCAGCCGCTCCGCGGCATGTGGGATCTTTCCGGACCGGGGCACGAACCCGTGTCCCCTGCATCAGCAGGTGGACTCTCAACCACTGCGCCACCAGGGAAGCCCCATAATTTAAATCTCAAAGAAACTTACCTCTTCATGACATCTGATAGGAGCCTCAAGGGATCATTTCCAGAGTGTGTTGCTAGAGAGGTCTGCCAGGAGAGGCTGAAGGGTGCTCTGTTACACAGGACGTGGGGAACCGAAATCATGTCTGCTAACTCAACTCTACTGACCAGAGTCTGGCTGCATGAACTCAATTGCTGAATATCCGTTCCAAAGTAGTTCAATTTGTGTGTACTGTTAAAAAGAAGTTGAGATCTCATCAGACAGGTAAAAATCATTGGGGGAGGAATGTCCAAATCAACTCTGGACATAAAACAGCTGTTTCTACACTGTTAGGTTTTGCAGTATCATTTTCTGCATGATTGCTAGTTTTTCTTGCTTGCCCATGGGAATAATACCTGGCTCACTAAATTGTCATGAGGCTTTAAGGAGATCACATCATAAAATAACTATAGTAGTTCTCTCTAATATAGTATGTTTTCAGTAAATGCCAGTTGTCTTTTCAGGTATAGATGAACATTTGATTTTAACTTAGGGGGGAAAATACTTAATTGCAAAGTAGTACATTCGCATTTGTTCTGTCCCTAGGAGACAACTTTTGTGTATTTTTAATGTGCAATACTTGAAAGACCACCTTGAGAAATGGTAAAATGTTTGTGGAGGTAACTGTGACAATCTTTCTCTACTCTGAAATTCTGTTATTCTAGAACATTCCCAAATATCTAAAGTTCATGTATTCAACCCAGAAATCGAGGCTATTCCCCTAGAGCCTGCAACTATATTCTGTCTAAAGAGAAACCCGCCTCTGTATTTTTACCATACACCACATGACTTAGGGCTAGTTTTGACTTAGGCTGGCTCATCCTGTGTAAACAAGACACTGACATCACCGGGACACAGAAAGGAATAAACTCGGTCTGTGCCCATGAGAAAGTGGTAAAAATACATGAGTCACATCAGAAACATCTGTCTTCAATCCCAAGTTAAGGACTTCCCAGGCTAAGGGGCAATTTGTGAATCACATGATCTACTCTCCAACTCAAACTGTGTGCTCATTTGTCTTAATCCTACTAAAACGTAAAAGGATAACTGATGGTGTCTCCTTTTTAATAATACTGCTTTTCCTTGAAAGTTTGCATGCTGGTTTCCAAATTGTTACAACAAATATATTTTTTCTTTTCTAATTTTAAGCTTGAATGCTCCCTTCTTAATTTGGAGTAACAACATTTGTTCCTAAACTCATAAAACACAGCATTGACTAATAGTCCCTATAGTTCTGCTTTTTCTGCAGGGGAGACGAGCTGAACTTCCTGACCGTGGCTCCGCACATTAAGACCCTTCGTTTTCAATCTCTTTTCTCACTCTCTCTCCAGGGGCTCTTTCTCCATCATTTCAAACAACACAGGTCATCTTGGTCTAAAGCATTTGTTCTCAAGTGGGGGTGACTTAACCAGGGGACATTTAGCAATGTCTAGAGATAATTCTGGTTGTTAAAACTGGGTGGAGGGGGTGATACTGTCATCTAGTAGGTAAAGGCCAGGGATGTTATTGAACATCCTACAATGCATAGGGCAGTCCCCTCACCAGCTCCCATAACAAAGAATCGTCTGCCCCAAATGTCCATGGGGCCAAGGTTGAGAAACCCTGGTCTAGAGGGGAAAAAAAACACAAAAAACTAGTTTTATATCATTTTGTATCTAGCTACTCCCCTAACCACTCTCCTTCATCACTAAACTTTTTCAAAATATCTCCCCTCTATCCATTTCCTATTACCCTCTTACTCCTTCGTCATCTGCAGTTTGTCTCCCAAACAAGTCACTGCCACTGTTCTCTTCAGGATTACTAACCTCTTTAATGGTCAAATCCAACAATCCAATGAACACTTCCCTCTCCTTTACTTTGACATCTCAATGCATTTGAATTGTTGACAGTTTTCTCCTTCTTATAACTCTCTCATCCCTCGGTACCGTTCATGCCACCCTCTTCAACTCTTCAGCAGCAGAGCATCTCATCCATCATCACAAACGCTAGCATCTCATGCCTCACTTCATTCTGTTCTACACTGAAATATCCTCCCGAAGAGCGGTTTCCCTGCCTGCCCTACCCAAAGTAGTACCATCTGATCTTTCTATCTCTTTAATTTGCTTTGCTTTATCCATAGCATTTATTGCCACCTGAGATTATATTATATATTTATTTTGAATTTGTTTCTTGTCTCTCCTCACCCCACTCCCGCTTCCCTCAGAATATAAGCTTTAGGATGGAGCAGGGACTGTGTTTTTGTTTGTTTGTTTTTTGCGGTACACGGGCCTCTCACTGCCGCGGCCTCTCCCGTTGCTGAGCACAGGCTCCGGACGCACAGGCTCAGCGGCCATGGCTCACAGGCCCAGCCACGCCGCTGCATGTGGGATCTTCCCAGACCAGGGCACGAACCCGCGTCCCCTGCATCGGCAGGCGGACTCCCAACCACTGCGCCACCAGGGAAGCCCAGGACTGTGTTTGTTTTGTTTATTTCTTCGTGATGAGCACCTGCCACTTAGCTACACATGCGTATCTGTAGAATGAATGGCTGGATTAAAGAATGGATGAATGAATGGCACCATGAAGTGTTTTTCTACCTGCCAGCCCTGTGCTTAGTACCATGTCCAATACTGGTTGTATCTGTCTTCTTAAAACATTTCTTTCTTTGTCTCCTAAGACATTGCCCTAAGCTGATACATCCCATTTCCATGACGACTTCTCTTTCTCCTTTGATGCCTCCTCTAGATGCTTGGCTGTTACTGAGATTCACTCCTCAGTGGCATGCCATCACTTTGCCTTGCACTCTCCTTGACAGCGTGTTCCAGTATCCCACTGGAGTGACCCTGCTAGGATGCTGTGTGTCACACTCCACATCTGTAGAACCAGCTGTATCATGGGTTGTCCTGGCAGACCAAACATGTTCTAGATCAATGCTGTTTCTGGTGACTTTTTCAACAAAGTAGAACAATTGCAAAGGCCTTGATACAGGAGGGGAAACTTGAATGTCTGGGGGAGTAAAGAAAGGCCTGTGTGGCTGGAATGAGGGGATGGGGGGGCACAACAGTGATAAAATATGACTGTGAAGACATTTTCATTGGAGGCTCCTTTATGTGCATGTAACTACCCAAGATGCAGAGACAAAGAAATTAAAGATGAGCTGAGGTTCCCTTCATCACTCAAGTTCTGTGATTTAGTCATCGCAAGCTTATGTTTTTGTTCCTATCAAACACTTTCATTTCACCCTGCAAATTCCCCTTTCCCCTGCTTCTTTTTTGAGGTTCCCTATGGTCAATTCCTCTGTCCCTGTTTACTTGAAAAAATAAGTTATCACTTATTATTTTTTCAAATAGTGATCTATATTTAAGGTGAATCAGAACAAGAAAATTTACTCCAAAATCTATTCCAAAGTACTGAGAATTCACATGGAGCTTAAATTATACATAGTGGAGAAAGGCACAAGTTTTGGAAACACCCATATAACTAAAAGAGATGTCATTTGCTTTTCCCTCTTTTACCCAAGTATGTTTTCTTCAATTTTTTTTTTTTTCCTTTCTCTGATTCATCTTTTTTTCTATCCAGCCTCTTGGCCTTTAAAGAAAATTCCTTGGGACTTCCCTGGTGGTCCAGTGGTAAAGGATCCTCCTTCCAATGCAGGGGACGCGGGTTAGATCCCTGGTTGCAGAACTAAGATCTCATGTGCCGCGGGGCAACTAAGCCTGCGTGCCACAACTACTGAGCCCGCAGGCCTCAACGAGAGGGCCCGCATGCCACAAACTACAGAGCCCATGTGCTCTGGAGCCCTCACGCCACAACTAGAGAGAAGCCTGTGTGCCACAACGAAGAGCTTGCACGCCGCAAAGACTGCCGCGGCAAAAGATCCCACGTGCTGCAAGGAAGACCCGGCACAGCCAAATAAATAGATATTTTTTTAAAAAAAGAAGGAAAAAGAAAACTCCTTAATGGTGGGCAACCATTGAAAGCAATCACATATAATCTGAGTTATCAAGGGGGATTTGAGAGAAAAGTAATTTCTGACCAGGAATACCAGCCAAGACAAAGATAAAGAAGCAAAGTGGATGTACGTGTGTGTACGTGTCCATGTGCGTGCCTATGGCAGTGTTTATGCAAAACCCTGGAATCTGAACTTCATGGGTGCCCTTAAAAGTCATCTACTTTTTAAATTTTCAAATACACACGAATCAAACAAGTATTACATGAATGAAAGATGAGTCCTTTTATAAAGGTGAAACAGTTACACAGATCATTTTTTAAACCTGGAAGGAAATAAGCAGATATTACTAAAAAGAGTGAGTTTAAACACTCTGGAAACTGTAAAACGTTAGACACTCGTAATATATTGTTGCTATTAATAAATAATTGCTTGTATATTTATTTCTTTGCACATTCAGATACACTGTGTGATTTAAATAGGATTATTGGGGGCTGCTTTAAATAGGAGTGGGAAGCCAATTCTAGAGAGAAACTACAGGGAAAAAAATTCCTTTTCTCTTCCTGAACTTGCCCCAGGAAGTTTATATTTGGAGTTTTTATTTAAATCACTGTTTCCTTTCTAATTATCCTCTATATTCGTGTATTTGGACATTAAGATAGAGTTTTAATATTCTGCTTAGAAAGATTCTTATATCTGTCAAGCTACACAATGAATTTAACTGATTAATGAATAAACCAGCTGACAACCATGGGTGTTTCTATTACCTGGGTGTAAGCGTATTTTCAACTAAGAAGGATAAAAGAGGTATTAGAGACCACTTGGGAATCATTAATAATAGTAGCATACATTTAGATGAAGGAAATTTGATATCAATTTTCAGAGAAAATAGTAGAAATCTTGCGATCTCTTCTGGGGGAAGGGGCGGTAGGTGGAACCCAGAACCTTGGTGGTTTGATTGGACGGTGTGCTACACAGTCTAAGTCTGATCCTTACAGAAATTGCTTGGTTTGCAAAATTGTCAAGGAACTAAATGACTTAATCAACCTTTCCCATTTTTATCTGCAGTCAATCTAAGCTTATTATTTATCAAACCACTCAAGTGACGGCCCCTGATTGAACAGAACATTCCACTGGGAACAACGTGAGTAGCCTTCCCTCCTGGGAGGGGGTATTCACAGACATCACAATGTTCTTTTTTCACCTTCAACCTCTATAGGTAGACACTTAAAAGCCATTTTGAACATTATCTCATTATCCCTTCACTTTTCAACTAGGAGTTGATTACCCTTAATTTACAAGGGGACACTGTATTGAGAAGGAACCCAGTTTCTCTACTGTTACATACAAAGCACTCTGTGTGGGGCTAAGAACAGAATTCAAACCTTCAGGTCATAATTTAGCCTCTGCTTCAGCATTTACATAGCATAATATTACGACTAGGACCCTCTCCACCTTTGAAAAATAATGGGGTATTATTGACAAACAGAAATCCCTTTGTGCTCATTTAAAATCCCAGTTTTTAAATCAGAGGTGGCCGTTTTTGAAAAGAAATAAATTCAGACTTTCAAATATAGCAGTAGCTTTATTTTATTTATGTTTCTAGTTAGAAAACTGCTCTGTTTAGTAACTATTCACCCAAACGGGTGAATACATTCCTCAAAGAGACAAACTAAGGTAACCCTGATTGTTTTGTTGACTTTGCTAAAGGCAATGGCCCAAAGCATTAGTAATTAAAATCCATTTAAAATTAATTTAACTTCAGGAGCTCCACAAACCCATAAAATCAGATGCATGCAAAAGTAACAGCTACAGATGCATTTTTGAAATCAGTGGTTTTCAAAGTGAAAAGGTAGACAACGGAAGGAAGGAGAGTGCAGGACAAAGAAAAAGGAAAGAGAGACAGAGAGAGAAAAAAGAAAGTGCTTAGTATTAGCCTGAGAAGCTTGCCCTCTGAGCTCAAGCCCACTGTTTCAAAGACAGGATGACTTCACTTGGTAAGGTTTCAAGTTACTGAAGCATCATTCCCCAGAATGGAGCCAAACTAGATTGAGACATTTGAAAATGCTTATCTGAGCAAACATTAAATTTGTATCCATTTCTCAAAACCAATCAGAGATTCCACTGACTACCATCTTAGCCTCACAGAAATTAAGCAAATACTTTCTGCATTGAAATGTTATCTAAGCTTTGCATCGATGGAATCTTTGACTACTTGCTCACAACTTCAAGACACGTGCTTTTAGATAATCAGATGTTGGTGTTTGGGGGAGGGATGGTAAATATATCTAAACACTGTTCAACTCTTATTTAAGAGGGAAAGTGTGGAAACTGCTTTACCAGATGCGGAAAAGAATGTCATCTACAGTAAATTTGCAAGTGTAGGGATTTGAGTGTAAGAGCTAGAGGTGGGGTAGGCATGTGGGAGAGCAAAGGACAAGAAGATGAAAATAAGAGTCTCCTTTTTCTACCTATTTCTTTCCCTTGCAAAATACGCTTCTGATTAAGTGAATGGCCCAGTACTGAAAATAAAAGTGCCTAAAAAAAGATTTAGACTATTTATAGAACCCCATTCTTGAAAAAGACTTTAGAAATAACCCAATCCTACCTCTAATTACATGTAGTAAATTCAGCTATGCCTCCCTGACAATGTTTGTTACCTTTCACCAGCTCACGTGTAGCTGAGGCAGACAAGTCTATTGTGGGCACAGACCAATTCCTAAAAGGTTTTCTAAATCTGAATTCTGCTCTCTTGAGCAACATAGGATACAATATTGGGCTCCACCATCTGTAAGCAATAACATGACAGTGGGGCATGGAGCTCTAGGGTCAGACAGACATAAGTTCATGTCCAGGGTTAACAGGGATAGCTGTGTAGATACAGGTAGGTTACTCAGCCTCTCTAAGCTTCAGTCTCCTTACCTGTAAAGTGGAATAATAAACATTTCCCACCTCATTGGCTTTTTGCAAGGATTACATGGATAACACATTAGAACAATACCTAGCATACAATCAATGCTTAGATAGATTAACTACTATCATGGTGGTAAAGGCTCAGTCAGATGGTCTTGAGTTCAAATCCTAACTCCACAGGTAAGTGGCTGTCCTTAGGCTAATTAACTTCTCTGAACTTCAGCTTTCTCATCTCATTTATTAATGGAGCCTAATGTTGTATTTGCATTTCTCTTTCAGACCCTCAGAAATAAGAGTATGAGAGAGAAAGTATCCTGGATGCCCAGGAATCCATTGGTTCTATTCCACTTATTCAGAACAAACCAGTAAAAACAATGTATAGCAAATAAGAATGCTAATGGTGAAGGTAGGTCACATGAAAATTTTCTTTAGAGAAAAATACAATTACATGTAATTCATTTACCCACTGATAACTGTTCTACAAACACTGGCCAAGTGCCTACAGATTGCACCAGACAGACCCCGCTCTTTGGGGTCGCATGGTTTCATGGCATCTGGGATCCTCCAACCTGCTTATCTGAATCCTATTTCTCTTAGATGGTCTTAAAATGGCCTCTAGGCGATTCATTCTACATAATCATTCATGTTCCCCAGAAAGGTAAAATTATATACTTCTTTAAAGTCCAGATGTCAAATTGAAAGAATGAACTACGTCCATCAAGATGGTAGCACATAACTGATCAATGTACAGATCCTTTAGACTTTTTGTTCATTTATAGTGTACAGGCATGACACTAAGTAACCTAAAACATCCCTTCTAGCTGTCTAGTTTTACAACTTATAATTGCGTTATTCTATTATTAAGAACTTTCTGTAGCACCAACTATCCAAGGCTATACATGTCACTCGGACAGCATCTCTTGGCTCAGTCATAGAGGGACCCCCTCACGGAGGGTTCATCTCTCAAACAAACACTCATGAGGAAATTCCTAATGTCCCAAAATATACGTGAGCAGCCTTTAAAAAATTCTTGCAGCACACACTATTGCTTTTGCCACCTGCTGTCTCTCCTACCCACTCTTATTTCTTCCAAGTTACAGAAACCCATTTTGTTCATATATTAATCACCATGTGCCTCAAAGAAGACCAGGCTCCTACCTGGTCCCAGAGGTTAAATGTTCATTGTTCTTAGCCAATCATCATTATTCTAATCCTTTTGCCAGTTATTGGTTTAGGAATGGGCAAGTGATTGAAATTCTGGACAATCAGATATGAGACGTATAATGTGAAAGGAAATGTACTAAGTGGCTCCTGGAAACTGTTTCTTTGCTGTTAAAAAGGCACAGGTAAGAGGAAGCTTCCTTTTTCCTACCCCTTCACTCGGCTGCTCAAGGTGATGCCTGGAGCTTCTGCAGCCATCTGTGACCACAGGAAGATAAATCGGAGGATAAAAGTAAACACACTTAGCAGAGCAGAGCAGAAAAATAAAGAACACCCAGGCCCTTCTTGACATTGTTGAGTTGCTGAATTAACCAACCCTGGAACTGCCTACCTCTAGTCGACTTGGTCTCTGAGATTAAAAAAAAAAAAAAACAGAGCTCTCGTTTAAGGCTGGGATTCTCCAACCATCATGTGCCTGCAAATAACCTGTGTGTCCTGTAAAAGTGCAGATTCTGATGCAGGTCTGGGTTGGGGCTGTGGATTCTGCAATTCCATCGAGCCCCCAGGTGATGGTGATGGTGATCCTGGCGGTCCTGAGCCCAAGCTATGAGTAATAAGGGTTGAAGTCACTTGAGATAAATTTTCTGTCATCAGTAGCTGAAATCATCCAAAATGATACAATCCTCAATCTAGCATTCTTTCTCATCACCTCTTGCCTGTGTTGATGAAATCGAATTGAGAACCTGAAAATTTAAACATTAATTTCAGTTGATGTTAACCCGCAGTTCATGCTTTGACTCAGTTCCACACGTTTCAATACCCCACAGTCACCAGCACCTTCTCCTTCTGTTCTGCCTTAAATAAGGCATTCATGGCCCCCGGCACCCAGCGTGTGACAAAGGCGCCTGTGAATGCTGGGTGCATTCGCCCTGCTCCACCAGGGAGTGCTTGCCAGTGCACCTGGCCCAAAGGTGAAGCAGCTGCGTGCACGTCGGTTCCTTCCCTGCCATCTCCAGCTCTAAAGAGAAATGCTTGAGTGCTTTTGCAAATCAAAACCTTTTCATCCTGAATTTGGTGATTCACCCTGAATGGCGTCTTCTTGGAAAGTCTGTAATGCACGATTGTGTAAGATGGGTAAAATTGGCCTGTCTCATTGACAGCACTCTTCTTCTCGTGGCTCAGGCTGGGCTGGGGGAGGTGAAAGAGTCACAATAAAAAGGGTTGTTTACAAAGGGCCTCCCTCCCTTGTTGGTGCAGCCATGCCTGTGTACCTGCGTGGGCTGAGCTGTCTGCATGCAGTTGGTATTACTGCCCCCTTTGTTCATTTCCTAGCCTCTGGATGAGAATTCGGTTTCAGCAGGTATGAAGATGGTGCTTGTTTATAAAAGGGCGAATTTACAAAGCTTCCGTACTTAAAAAAAAAAAAAAAAAAAAAAAAAGTTGGGGAGAGGCAGTCATTCAAAGGCCATGCCAAATTTGCTTTCCCCCAAAGCAGGGAGAGACAAAGGAAATCTCAACCATACCTCCCAGACACAAAGAACATGCGTTTGCCCTAGAAATCCAAGCGGGTGAACTCAGCTCATCATCCCAGAAGCTGGTCACTAATTCTATCCAGTTAAAAAATATATCTATAGTCCCTTTCAAATCGTGAAGAATTATCTTTGTATTTAGGGTCAGCTAACATTTCTTTTAGTGCCAGACAACCCTACACTATGAACTTTCTTATATATTATCTTATTTAATCTTTTCGACAACTCTGTCAGTTAGATATTTGAATTAGTAGAAGTCCAGAATCTGAAATGTACATATTGAGCCCAAGAGACCTTTACAAGAGGAAAAGGTAAAATTGCTTTGGAAAACTATGTTACATAGCGCTAGAGCAATCTAAGAGCACCAATACTTTTTTTTTTTTTCTCACAGAGCTGAAACAGACCTCCCCTTGGCTTCTGCCTCAGTAGAATAGTCATGGTCTTTGCAGACAGAAGGACTGATGGCCAGAACCTTCCCCTGGTACCTTGAAGCCCTGGATTTACAACCCACACTATACTTCCTGGGACAAAACTGTGGGTCAGAGCTTGTAGGTAGCCACCCAGAAGCCAAGTGCAGCTCATGGTCGTCTTTTTTGTGGCTCTCTCAACTTTGTTCATTTGGATTCATTGCTGGTATTTTTAAATGTTCATGTAAAAATCTGGATTTCAGAATTCTCCAAAGAAGTCAGATCGGTCTGTACTGGGTCGTAGGACAGTACTCTTGATTGCTAAGTAGGTGAAATTCCTTTACTCAGGGAAGGTGGTTGGTCTCCAACTGGCACACTGAAGCTCTCCTGCCATCTCTCCAACATGGGGGCCAGTGTCACTATCAAGTCTATGTCAGTCTACACCAAGGTTCCTCGACCCTGGAACTCTTGGCATTTGGGGTCAGATAATTCCTAGCTGTGGGGGACAGCCCAGCATCCCTAGCCTCTACTCACTAGATGCCAGTGGTAACCTTCACCCCAGTTAGGACAACCAAAAATGTCCCCAGACGTTACCAAATGTCCCCTGTGTGGGTGAATATTCCCTGGTTGAGAACCACTGCTTTACATACACCCAGTCCTCTTTGCTCATTTAAGTCACTAGCCAAGCCCCCATCCTCAGCAGAGTCTGCATCTCCAACTGCCTCCAAGTCGTCCCTTATTCCACTGATGATGAAAAGTCTACAAATACACACTGATTTCCCCTAACTTAAGGTTTTGTGTCCCTTTAGAATGAATGTCAGTCTCAGTCAGGCAGTATATTATCAATTATTTATATCTTGGATTTTCCAGATCTTTTCTTAAGGGCAAATTTGTACAGGGAAGTGGATGAGGAGAGCATGAAACCACTGTGTCCTGAAGGAAGGTTGATAAGAAAAGGCTATTTTAAAAAGAAAGGGCGGGCTTCCCTGGTGGCGCAGTGGTTGAGAGTCCGCCTGCCAATGCAGGGGATGACAGGTTCGTGCCCCGGTCTGGGAAGATCCCACATGCCGCAGAGCGGCTGTGCCCGTCGGAGCCTGTGCTCTGCAACAGGAGAGGCCATAGCAGTGAGAAGCCCGCGTACTGCAAAAAAAAAAAAAGACGGGGAAGGGAGTAGTAGATGGGCTACAACATCTTCTTAACCGCCAGCCCAGCAGGCATCCACGTGAAACAAAGCTTTATGAGGCTCACCTGTGCTCACACTGAACTTTCCTGCTCTGAATGAGCAGGAGAGTGGATTTACACACGCCCAGCCCCCAGCCGCGTGTCATGCTCCTGTTTTAAGGAGTTGTTCTGGCAAGGGGTCCTTCTCCAGAACTCATTTCCTCATGTGGGCAACACAGTTAAGAAAAACACACCCATTTGCCAGCTCCCCTCATTGTCTGCCCTAATTAGGGGGGATTTTGCTGTTCTTTCAAAATGGCTGTGGAGGGCAAAGGGATGCTGCAAGGGGAGTGACCCTCTGCAGGGGTGACCATTCCAAGTTCCTCTTAGCAGGGACCTCAGACTCTGTGCAGGGCTTCTGCGTGACAGGATCTGAAGAGAGTCATTGGGAGAACTTTGGGGTTAGATAAACCTAACTTTACAAATTGGTCATAACTGAGCAGCCACAAAACCACCTCCTACACCAAAACCTATGAAGTGTGGCTAACTTTCCTTTCCTTCAAAGGAAATGTGTTGACCTAAAAGAATGTACTAGAGCTCAAGAAAGCTGAAAATTAATGAACTCAAAAAGCTAGAAACAATAGAAAACTCACTTTTTAAAAGTAGAAAAAATTGATAAGAATAAAAGCAGATGTAAACAAAAAAGAACCAATAAAATAGATAATTGTTGATGAGTATAAAAAAGAAAAAGAGATCAGAAAAGAAGTCATAAATAAATAACATTAGGTATGAAAAGGGGCCCATAAATAGAGTTACGGATGAGATTTTTTAAATTCTAAGATACGAGAGGCCCTCTGCTCTGCACCAGTCAAACCCTTCCTGAAACATATTACTTCCTTCTGCACAAAAAAGCAAATTATTCTCCCATAATATCTTCCATGCATATCTGTACTGTAGCACTTATCACAGCATATAGTTCTTTCATTTGTCTCATCCACTAGCCCCAGAACTCGTTCATGGAAGGAACTATATCTTATTTATGTTGGTACTTTAGCTCTAAGCATGCCTGGCCTGTAGTTAGTGCACAATAAATTTTTGATAAGTGAACAAAGTCAGAGAAGAGTAGCGGGATGATGAAAGGGCTGAAAATTTTGCGATGAGGAAAGCCTGAAGGAAAGAGGGCTGTCTGATCCTCAAAAGAGATGTTTACAAAACACACTGTAGCTGCCTTCAAAAGTGGGAAGGGCTGTCATGGGGAAGAGGGTTACATTTTTCTGTATAGCCCCACAGAATAGACTCAGAGCAGCGGGTACAACGGAGATAAGATTCAAGAGGCAGAAGAGCCAGTTGGATCACTTGACTTAGAAGATGCCCCCCCTCCCAGAAAGTTTCTGTTTAACTTATTTAAAGGTAAGAAATACGTCTCATTTCTCTTAAACGGATCATAAATCTTCCTGCTTTTCTTCCCATATACCACCCCCCACCGCACCCCCAGCCAAGGACGGTGGATGGTCAAGGACTATTTTTTGTTCAGCTTCAGGATATAACCATGCATACGCTACTTCCCATATCTCTGTCAGATTTCCAATTTCAGAAATGAGCCTCGTCAGGTTAGTATGAAGCCTGATTCTAGCAAAACCTAATATTCCACTGAGCTGCCTGCCAGACACTGCTAGTATCAACATTCTGTTCTTCACTCTGAATTGCAATTTAAAATCAATTGGGCTTTTCCCCAAATATCTCAGCCACCTGTTTAAATCCTTTTCCTCTATGCCCAGCATGAACATATTTCTCCCAAACTTGGTATTAATGACTTCATCAACTGCATTAAATGTAGAGTTTAGACTGACTTTTTCACTGGATCACAGCTCACCAGCTATCTGCAAGGGTTTTGTTCTTGATGCAAACCGACTCTTGAGAAGCTCACCTAAAGTTATATTTTCTATGAAGACCGCTTTCAGACAAGAAATGCAATTACTAAAATTGCATCTGCTATTTGTAATTACTTAGGTCTACACCTGTGGTGAATTGGGAAGGAGGGCATCTTCTAAGTCAGAGAAGGGTAGCAGGATGATGAAAGGGCTGAAAATTTTGTGATGATGTTTGCAGGTCCTTGGCCATCTGTTCACAGACTGAGGCCAAACACCGATGGGAAATCCAGTGCACGTGGGAGGGCCCACACCCTCGTAGGTTTCTCTTTAGAGTGAATGGGGCGAAGTTTCACTGCATATTGGTAAACTCCTAAGTTCATGGAAGTTCTTTTCTTCCAGGGTAGAATCCACCAATCTCCCTCCTCAGGGTAAAATCCTGACTGCTGACCCTCAGGGAGAGGCAAGCATTCTGCCAGGGCCAACTACATGAATTACGGGGCCCAGTGCAAAATGAGAACGTGGGCCCTTTGTTCCAAAAGCAGGAAAAATTCCATTAAAGTTAGTAAAATAGAAAGCTTTTCCCCCTCTTCTGCAGTCTCTCTCTCCATTGGTCACGGTGTTTTTTAGCTGCCACTTAAAGTTGTTCTAAGTAAAAAAAAATTAAAATTTTACATTATTAGCATGAATTTTACTGTTCATCTTTATATTGTGCAATGCCAATTTTACACGCAATTATAAGAACATTTAACTCAGGCAGAATCACTAAAATTACATAATTTTTGTTGCATAGTGTGTACTTGCATGTATATTTCATTCTTACCAAAACAATGGCTGGACACACACATACAGCTGTTTTCATTTCACTTCTTGATAGGTTCTACCAACATTCTCTACCCTGACCTTACTGCTGAGTAAGTTAGAGCTGGAAGGAAAAGGAACTATGGCTTTGCCCTATCTTTCCCTTTCCTTCTTATCTTCGTCTTCATTGTAGGTGGTTTGGCTAATACAGGAAAGCAACAGGAGTAAGAAAGGGTGGGGTAGGGATCCTTGGTGGCCATATTTCTTAGACTGCAATTGCCCTAGTTCTGATTTAAACAGAAAGCGTGGTCCCTTGGGGTCTGTCAGTGCCTCAGTGTCCTCTCTTATAGACGAACACACTTACCTTGAATTCATTTTGAGGCTTGCTCAACTACCACACATCTGGATCCATTGGAATCCTGTGCTCATGGGACGTTGCAAACACTATTCTCCAATGGGGCAGCAAAGAACCATGGACGTGCACATTGCACCTGTCTCCTCTGCTCACAATCATGCTCCACCATCCCATCGAACTTCACTTACAAAACACAAGTTCAAAGATACAACTATTAAGAACTTCAAGATGGCGGCAGCAGAGTGTTCAGTCAAGCACTGGGCCTTCCTGAGTACTGTGTCTGAGAAGCTAGCCCTGTGGGCTAGGCATCGTTAGGCACACTTCCGCTCAAAACCCTCTTTCCAATTCACTGCCTCACCCTCACCCATGCTAATGCCTGGTTTCTCTGAGTCTGAACCTCTCCTGTTCAGTTTCTTCAGAGAAGAAATCTGCTCTATGTTTAAGAGCCAATCCACAAGGCACGGGGGAAGCAGGCCCAGTGTTGACAGGGGTTTCAGTGGGACAAACACAAATAGAAAGTTGGGGAGGTTCCTACAGCCTGAGTGGGGCAAAGGTGGGGGGTTAGGGAAGAAGAGGGTATAAATACTAAACCAGTTAATGGCCACCAGGTCTTGGAAAATTAATCTATTATCGACACATCAATTTCTTTCTTTAATTGAAGATTATTGCTTCTATTAAAAAATATTTTGCACCTTAAAAATGTCTTTGTTAAGTCTGGCATGTAAACATTTGTGATTTCTCCAGTGCTTTTGTTGGAGTAATGGGAAATAATGGATTCTGGAGTTTACAGACATGGCATTGAACCCTGGTCCTGGCACTCCCCAAGCATAGCTATAGATAAATTATTTAACCTCACTGGGTTTTGCTTTTCTCTTCTGAAAACAACAGAGGTAACAATATCTATTCTCAGGCCATGCTTGCAAAAATGAAATGAAAGTTGAAATCATATAACATAGTGCCTAATACTATTCTTGACGTGCAATGAATACCAGTTTCCTGCCTTGCATTGTATATTATAAGAATCTCTTACGAATACATTTAAGTGAACCAAATAGTGAATTGAGAATGATAGAGGGCAATATAGATTTCTTATCCTCCACAGACAATGGATAACAGATGATACATAAATACACAATTTTCCTTATCACACTGATGACTTTGCCTTTATATGTGGGGTTAAACAATAATGCATAACTGACTTTTATTTCCACATTGTACACAGGTAAATTTGATAGGATTTGATCAAGTATAAGTTATTTATTTGGGTTTTCTTTATGAGCTTGTTTTCATTTTGTTTTTATTGAGATAATGTTGGTTTATAACATTATATAAATTTCACATGTACAACATTGTATTTCTACCTCGGTATACACTACAGCGTGCTCACCGCCAAAAATGTAGTTTCCATCCATCACCATACAGCTGATGGTGTATGGTGTCCTTAAAGTATGCTCCAGGTGTGCTTAAAGTGTTTCTTTCTATGCTACTGTTTGCAGTTATTCCATTTCAGGTCACCAAACGATGGCTATCATGGGGCCATGTTATAATCCAACCATGAATCATGTCCACATTGGGTACTTGTAGGCATGTCTTCAGTGCTGGTGTGCTGGGTTCATCCCATATCCTCCCTTTAAGCAACTGTGTTTTGCTTTTTTAACATTCACGATAGAGAATGTCAGGGATGCTAAAGAAATTACTCGGGAACCTGTACGTGTATATGTGACTGGTCCAAGGCTTAGAGCCAAGTAGGGAACTGAAACATCACAGGTGTCAGACTTTCAGTTCGACCAGAAGAATAAAACCCTGCAGAAATGTCAGGAAGTTACAATGCGTATCCAATACAATGTAAAATGGTAAAAACTGCAACAACACAAACTTAACACAAACTAGTCCATGACCAGGTGGTAGGTATGTGATAGTGGGAGGAAGGGATGTTAGAAGGTGATCGCTCTGGGTTGTGCAGCTCAGCAGGGAAGGTGGCTATCTGTCCAGATAGAGAAGGTGAAGCAAAGCCATTACATAGGCAGGAGACTATCCGCATTATCTCACAGAAAAACACCTTCATGATTCTCAAAGTTAGGAGTAGTCCTGTAGTACCTATCCTTTATGCATAACAAATTTTGGTTTTGTGCCTTGCTTTCGATATTATAAAAATCTCTTATGAGAAACAATGGCTTAAAGTGCAGGGAGTAAGTAGGATGGAAAGACTTGTTGACTCTCACTGAAAAACGTGGGAAAGTTCGTTTTGCTCTTGTCTACCCCCATCTGCTCTGCAGGAAAACAAATGCCCTGGTACTGCTACTAAGCACCTTCCAAGGAATTGATGAGAAGGAGAGGAAGCCTTTCCAGATGCTCCAGAGCTTCGGAAAGCAGTAAGGAAACGTATATCATGCCTTGCCAGAGAAACAGGACATCAAGTAAAAGTCTAAAGGATCTCCAGGAAAAGTTCCAACCAGGACGACCCATGAACCCATGAGCAAATTAGAATCTCTGCTTTTAATTCTGACAAGAATATTCCAGAGTTTGCCAGTGCTTGCCGGTGAAATCATCACCATCCTTCAATATATTCTTGGATCCAAGACTGGCCTTAATAGTAGATGGTGTAAGTGACCAATTATGAGTTTGAGAGCGCTGGAAATCCCCCTACCCCTTGTAACTGCCGTTCTATCACTAGAAATTCCTATATTTGCCCTCATATCTGCAAGAGCACACAATAAAACTTTAATGCTGTTTAGAGGGCTATCTAGTGTTGGTATTGGCTAACCCTCAGAGGACATTGCCCTCCACTGGTGCTTTAACGAAGAGGAAAAATTAAAACAAGTCTCAGACTTTCTGAAAACCAGAAGAACAAAAGGCTCCAAGGGAAGCAGAGGATGGTCAAGATAACCAGGACTTCCTTCTCCACAATACGCTGTCCTTGGGCCTCCTCTTTAAAAATAAAAAACAGACTTGCTTCACTTCTAGCAGTTAAATTTCCTTGTAGTTTTTCCTGCAGATACCTTGCTCAACAATGACTCCATTTCGCTAATAAACTACCCAGTACTCCTATCGTTGCCACTCACTGCACAGCTGGAATAACCGGGTCACACAGAAACACCTGCCTAAAATTCCATGGGTCATCAGATGCCCAGACAACTGCAAAATTCCCAGTCCACGGACCCAGAATCTCACGAGCACAGGAAGAGCGAGAGGGTAACTGTCCAGGTCTATTACCAGCCCTTGCTTTTCAGCTAGCTTTCTTGGCACACTTGTTTACAGAGAAATATGGCTCCCATCGTGTGTGTGGGTAGAACATACAAGAAGTAGTCTTTTTTTTTTTTTTTCCTCCTTGATAAACAAAAATAACCATGACTACATCAACGCAAAGTAACTGCACACATTTTTTTTTTCATTCTTTGGATTTGCCCTTAGAAACTGCCATCTACTAATAATAGCAGTTGAATAATTTTTTTTTAATGGACTGGCACAGACAATCTTGTATTTGACTCCCTGGAACTGACAGTATTTTCTTTGGTTGAGGACCAAATGGAAAACTATGCTTGGTTTCTGAGACACAGGAACTCTATTTTGAGAAGGAATCAAACACCAAGGGATATAACAAGTGTTCTATGGCAAATCTGAGTCAGATAAGCCTTTTCTTAACTCCCCAATTTCAGTCCAAAATAAACTTCTCTAAGGGTTAAGTCAGTATGTGAGGTACCTCTTCCTTCCAGCATCCTCTCTACTTGATGAGGCAAAAGAAAGAAGACCAAGAGTGTAGCTGCCTCTTAGAGGATATTCGTGGAAATCAGGAGGAAAATAGAAGAGGACATGTATAGAGAAGGTTGAAGAAATTAGTATTCTTATGTCAGAAAAAAAAATGGTGTAAATGGGAATTTAATTCTTAGGTTCCTCACATATGAAAACAACAATTATGACAACAACAATAATAATAGCAACAATTTTTTCATGATTAGGAAAAAATACCAATGGGCATACAGAGCAAAGAGTATTCTGAAGTCCTGGGAAGCAGCTCAGAGCAGCCTGGGAAGGCAATATGGAGGCTCTGGGCAGAAAGACTGTGGTCTAGAATGAGAGGACTGTTAGCTCTGCTTGAGCATTAAAAAAAAAAAAAAAAGCCAATGGGGTAAATTCATCTTTGAGTATGTAAGGGATAAATAGCTGCAAGATGCCATCTGATGTTCTGTAATAAGGGCAGAACACAAATTACTGCATCTGAATTGCTGCCACTATAACAAAATAATGCAGTCAGGAGAGTGTAACTGGAAGTTAAATCAGGACTCTTCATATCTCTCTTCAAGTGAGGTGTTGATACCCTTTAGATATCAGATACCCTAAAGAGTATGAAACAGCTCCCCACACCCAGAGTTTACAAAAGAAATTTCTGAGAATTGGTACTGTACCTCCTTAGCCCCATCACTTATTTTGAAAATATAAAAAGGATGGACAAAGGGGAGAGAGAGAGAAACAGTTAAGAGACTCAGTGGAGAAGGTGGTTACCTTGAGTCTGCCCACTGAAAGGGGTGGAGGGGAAGAGAGAGCTTCTTCTGTCCTCTCAGCCTAGATGGGGTGGGGGTGGGGGGGCTTCCAAGGGACCATCGAGAGATCTGGAAATGGGTTTCCCTACGTCAGGCGACACAGAGGATTGGTTCCTGCATCACTCCTGAGAAAGCTGAAACAGTCCAAGGAGGTATGATGGAGGGTGATATTGGGATGGGCCCGCATTCCCTAGTAAGGATGTGTCCATGATCGCTGTGGAGCAGATGTAAACCAAAGGGCTTTGCGTCGGGTCCTGTACCTGAGGGTGGGCTGTGGGGGGAGCATGGTGGTGTGGTGCAAGGACCAGGATGCTGGAGATGAAATCCATCAGAACTACATTCTGCCTTGGATTTGGTTACGAAGATTGAAGGAGGGACATCTTGGCTCTAAAAACTAAAACAACGTTGAAAGATTTAAGTAAGACGTAAGAAAAAGAAGGAAACAACTTGATTTTTCAGAGCAAAGCAAGATGAGGAAAATTCAGTTATAAACTTTAATGTAAGGTGTATACTACTGATAGAGAGAAATTAAGAGTTTTGAGACAAAACCAGCTGTCAGACAGGTAGAAAATATGATATAGCTGTTGAGAAAAGAGAATGCTCCCGGAACAGATGGGTGCACCTCTGAGCTTTACAAAGCATTAACTAGCTGTTTAAATAAGTCCTTAGCAGATGTTTTCAATGTAATTTTGGAGGTGAAATGGAAAAAAAAACAAAGTCCAAAGCACAAGGGGAACTGATATCACAAATAAGAGACATTCTTGAATGCAGAGTGCAAGTTATTGTCAAACTTTTTCTTTTTTTTTTTAAGACTAGCCACAGTATTTGTAAAATTGGAGTACATTACCAAATTCTGCAATTAAAATCATGTATATTGCATTATTAGCCTTTAAAAGAAGGAAAGAGACACATTGAAAGGAAAAGATGGCTTACCAAGGAAGCTACGTGGTATGTACAGCTATTCATCTTGAGACCAAAAAGGGGAGGAAACCTCCATACCTGCATTGCTACTTGTAAAAGGTTTGTTTTTGTAATGGTTCCCTGTTTATAATGAATAAATTCATTAGGAAGGAGATAGACCACAAAAGGAGAAAGGAAAAAATGCTCACTGATCTGTGTTGAACATATTGATGTTCAATACTGTGTTAAGAATATATGTATAAAGAAGAGAGTCGATTACATTGCACAGACAATAAAACAGGGCAGTGAGTTTTCTTGTAAGATGGCTCACATACATATATACACACTTAGGTATATCAGCAAATGTTTATCAAGTGCCTCTACATGCCAGGGAGTGAACTAGGTGATGTACGGAGAAGATAAATAACACCTCGTCCCTACCCTCAAGGAGCTGACCTTCCTTGCTGGCTGTTCTTATCACTACTAGTATCTATTGTTATCTGACTTTCCCTACAAGTGCTACATACACCCACACCTTAGCCATCAACCTGTAGGGATGGTGAAGGGGGAATTAAATACGGGGAGCTAGAGAGATGAAGTGGAGGCATCTACGAAGACTCAGACACCACACAAGAGAGGCTAGAGAGGAAAATGTGTAAGATCATCACTCCACTGGGATGGAGACCCATATATCTAACCACTCAGCCCATATGCTTCAATACCTTGACTACATGTCATCATTTAAAGTGGAAGGAGAGAAGGCATGGGAGAGGGAAGGGAAGATAGCATCCATGCCTGTAAAATCTAGGCATATGTATTGAGAAATGATATGAACAATCCAGGAATGAAAGACATAGAAATGGAAGGAGGAAAGAAAGGATTAACTTATTTAAATTGTCATTTTCAGAATTCACGTCATTCAAGGGGTCATTAAATCCAGCATGGTGGTTTAGAGCACGGGTTTTTGCCTTTAAACAACCCAGGATTAGAGCCAAGGCTTTGCCACTCACCAACTGTGTAACTTCTAAGGTTCACGTCCCTCATCTGCATAATGGGAATAAGAACAACACCCACAAAGTGTTGCTATAAGGATTAAATCAGACAAGGCACACAAAGAACATTTATCCCAGTGCTTGGTACTTATAAGAACTCTAGGGACTTCCCGGGTGGCACAGTGGTTAAGACTCTGCGCTCCCAATGCAGGGGGCCCAGGTTAAATCCCTGGTCAGGGAAGTAGATCCCACATGCTGTAACTAAGAGTTCGCATGCCACAACAAAGGAGCTGGCGAGCCGCAACTAAGGAGCCCGTAAGCCACAACTAAGACCCAGCGTGACCAAATTAAAAAAAAAAGGGGGGGAGGGAAAAAAAAGAACTCTACAAATGTTTTCTACTATTATGATTATCAGAGCATCTTGTTTGTGTGGCACTACAGAATTGATCATTGATGCATTCAATAAGAAGTTATTGAGCATCTATGACATGGCAGACACTGTGCTCAGGATACAACAAAGGATAAGAGAACCTAGTTCCTACCTCTCATAGAGCTCAAAGTTTGGGAGGAGAATTACTCTATAAATGTGATGTTCTTGGCAACGTTCTTGGCATCGAAAATTTCAGAAGAATCCTTCCAAGACTCGTGATGGATCAAACAACTCTTACAAAATAAATAAGAAAATCTTCCCTATATGAAAACTAGAAGGGGAAAAAAATGAATTCAAAACACATGAGCCTGAGACATGATGGAACATTTATCTGACACTGGATCTTCTGGATTAATTACAATGACCACGAGCCTTGCTCTTGTATACTCGATTCCTCTGATGGTTCCCTTCCTCTTTACCTTCACTGCCACTCTTCTAGTTCCTTTCTCAGCATCTCTAGCAAGTACTAGACTCTTTTCTGGGTTTCTGACATCCGGGCTCAGTCCCCTCTAATCGTTCCTCAAACATCCCTCGACAGTCATTCACGTCATTTCCAATCATCTCATGCCCCTGTTTAAAACTCCCCGACACCCTCCTGTTGTCCACAGGGTAGAAGCCAATGGCTGTGCATGGCATACATAGCTGTTCATGAACCAGACCCTTCTTATAGCTCAGGTCTTGCCAGGTCCTCTGCCAAAACTGGTATTGTCTTAATTATTTAAAGGTTTCAAAAGGACCATATTATCTCACCTCCGTTCTTCCACATGCTGTCCCCTCTGCCCAGAAGACCCCCTCCCGCTCTGTGGGATTCCTCTCATATTATCAGGGCTCCTCAGACCTTGATGATTCGGGGAATCTTAATGGTTTGTCACATTTTGTTTGTTTCTGTGTCCATCCCTCCAACTGAACTGCAAGCTCCTTGTGGGCCAGTTGTCTTATACTTTGGTACCCCAACATCTATAATATTATGTACCTCAAAATAGATGCTCAGTGGAAAAGTATCTATTTTTTTCACATGCTTATTTACTTGATATTCATAGAAACTGTGCCCTTTAGAAACTATGGGAGATTGGAAGAGTTGGTTTGGGACTTGTGTCCCACTGTCAAATGATAAAACCAGAATTAAGAAACATCCAGTAACAAGTTGTTACTTAAATTCTTGCAGTGTCTTCATGTTCTCTCTTCGTTCTATTAGTCCACGCGACCTCTGAGTACAGGGATGTAAACCAAGAAAAACTGAATAATAAAAGTAAAAAACAACAGCAAGAAAGCAAAAGGGATTTTTAAGTGTAAGCTGAAAATGAATCTAACTCATGATTCTCTATTTGTTAATCGCCTCTCAGAAAATGTACTCCCAGGGGCTTCCTGGTGGCGCAGTGGTTGAGAACCTGCCTGCCAATGCAGGGGACACAGGTTCAGCCCTGGTCCGGGAAGATCCCACATGCCGCAGAGCAGCTAGGCCCGTGAGCCACAATTACTGAGCCTGCGCGTCTGGAGCCTGTGCTCCTCAACAAGAGAGGCCACGATAGTGAGAGGCCCGTGTACCGCGATGAAGAGTGGACCCCGCTCGCTGCAACTAGAGAAAGCCCTTGCACAGAAACGAAGACCCAACACAGCCAAACAAAAAATAAATTAATTAATTAATGAATTTTTTTTAAAAAAGTACTCCCAAAGAAGAATTTTCTACATTGTTTTCCATCCTCAAACCAAACAAAAATTTTCATCATTGATGACCTACTCGCTCTTCAAAACTTTAATTCTTTTGCTATTTGTAATCAACTTTAAATTTCCAAAATGTCATTAAGTATTACATTTAGTGATATAACAAAACCACATGCCAGGTAGAACATTGCCTGTAGGACTCATGGTTGGTGATGCCTGGATGATCCAGATAAGGAAGCAATATTGCTTTAAGCCACAACAGCTCTCAACAGTGTCACTGGTCACAGGGAGAGAGGCAAATTCACAGGCAGCACCGTGGGAGTTAATGAATGGCTGGCCAGATGGTGCCTGTCAGAAGGTGTTGACTCTTTAGACAACTGGGACTGTTTCTTGGAAGTAAATGAGAGCTGCAACAGAAACGGACTGCATCTCAATCACACAGAAGCAGAGAGGCCCACTGTTAATGAAAATGATCACATTGCTGGCATGTTTTTCTTCTTATGATTTTTTGTTTGTTTTACATGATAGACATGGAGAAGGGTCTAGCTGAAAATATACTATTCATAGTAAGTTATGCTATGGAGTAAATATGAAAAGCTATATATAAACTGCATATTGGTATTCTTAATTAGGAAATATCAAATAGAACAAGGAAAAACTCTGAAATAATGGTAAACTTGCCTGGAATTAATAAGGGTATTTCAATGACTATACCATGTACTGCTTAGAAAGAAGTAATCGTGGAAACACAATGACCTGCCGATGTTACTGAAAGACTTTCAAACGGCAGAGCTCACGAAGGACACGCCGGCACTTCTGACCTTCTAACATAACACAAAGAAACCACTCCTCCCCGTTTGACCATTTTCATTTGTTGCTTTTTGCAACAGGTGAAATTTTCCTATTACATGCTCACTGATGTCTCTGATGGGTAAACCCTGACACTCAGTGATAACTTCCTAGCAGGTAGAACCAGAAGGAAACTTCATTGACTTTTTGTTGTGATCCGAGAACATTCCATCTGTTGTGTTACCGTCAGGTACTGCATGAAATCAACTATATAAATGCCAACCCTAAACTACGGGTAGGCAGTTGGATCGAAGTGAAGAAGTCAGCAGATCGGACGATCCACTTATTGGCTATATGACGTCAGACAGGTGCTTAACCTCTCCGTGCCTCGTTTCCTGGTTGTAGTGAAGATTATGTGAAATGAATGAAAGGAACTTGACGTAGAAGCTGGCATGAAATGAAAGCTCATATGAATTGCTCTTCCTTCCTGACTACAGAGAGCACTCCGTCGCGTTCATTCATTCATTTCGTTCTTGTTTTTCCATTCTCCTTGACTGCCAACTGTGCATCTGTTTTCAACCTTGCATCACCCTGAAAAGCCTTCTAGAACTTCAGAGATGTATCTAGAAATTTGCCTTGTTTGTCATCTAGCAAAGGAAGCAACGACTATATGAGGATGATATGGAGATACTGACTATCAATACTATCATCTTTTGCTGCTAGACTCAACCCCCTCAGCAGGGGTCGATGTGGCGGGTTTTTCCATTACAATGTCCTCTGTGCTGGGTATTGAGCAATTCTTGGGGGCAGAGCTTTCTCGCAGAGAGTTTAAACAATGCAGTCAGCAGAAATAGGTAAAGTTAGCGCTGACCAAGATATGTGTCATTTCTTTTCTTTCTCTTTTAGATGTGTTTTTTTTTATTTGTTGGTTGTGAGATGTGCATCTGATTATATACACATACACATTTCTCATGGCATAGGTTTACCCACTCACTCAGCCTCCACCTCCACCTGCATGAAAGACTGATGTAACTATCAAGATGTGGAACCAGTTGTTTTGATCACAATAACAATGGCATATTTTTGTTTCCAATAGACTTAATAATGAAATAGAATGAATAACAGAATGAGAAAGATTTTGACAATTTGTACATGTGCATTCTAAAAGCAAAGGAAGGCAAAGAGAGTACTGAACTCAGACATGAACATTCAACGGTACAACACAATTAGCATGGCTTAGAATACAGAGGTGATGCTGACGTTGTTTACAACACTAGTTCAGCCAACCTGGAATATGATGTGTAGTGACCACTGTTTAACCGTGGACTTGAAAATGTTATTGTATCTATCTCAGAAAAGTCCCCAGCTTTTAAAACTTACCTAAATTCCAACTTCAGACATTCAACCATGAGGCAAATATCCTAAATGCTAATTCTGAGAGACCAGAATTCTCCTGATACTATTGGTGAGTTTGAGTTGAGTCAGTGCTTTTGCAGACAATGACCTGTGGACAGTATTACTAATATCAAAAAGCAACAATATTTCTACATATTTGTCTCATGTCACGCTTCTCTCAATACCATCCTTTTATCTGTCTCACCAGTGTCACTAGTGAGACAAGAATTAAGACCAAGTACATTCAGCACTGCTGAGGATTTTCACTTTGAGAGCAATGCATGCATCACTGCAAATCAGTTGGCCTCCTAACTCTAACCCAATAGACTTGTCATATATCCATAAGTACCATTTACAGAACTAAAAGTGATTCCCTCACAAACATCTGCAGACCACCGATATCTAGTTATTTAGAACGATATGTGCACATTGCTTGTGAGATGGCCATCACAAACATGAAACTAAGATATATATGTGTCAAATAGAAGTTGAATTTTAATACAGCTTTCCTCCCTAAAGAGCCGTGATTTTCACATTTCAAGTTCCAAACCAGGTTTAGCTCCATCTTGATCCCTAATTTCCCATTAGGGCAACAGCTTGTCTCCATTGGGCTAAAAAGACAGAGAATTGAGACAATGCTCTGGATCATTTGGGCCAAAATCCGCTTTAGCTTCATATATTTGTGCCGAAGAGCATTTTGGCCTCATTTCTCTTTTTCACTTTGCATTTGCAGACCCAAGTAAAGAAGAATTAAATACTGAGAGATGATGATGTCAGTTAGAGTATTATTAGGCCAGGCTGTAAGAAGACACTCAAATTAGCTAGTGTATATCATTCATCATGGCTCATCGAATGAGACTGAGCAATTTAAATACAGGAACTTCTGGTCTTCTGCCCCACCATGGTAAAGCCACTTATATTTAGGTCAAGTAAATGTCTAACTTCTAAGTCCAGTGACTAGAGTAAATGTCCCTGTCACCCAAGCCTGTCCTCATCCCCTGCTCCCTGAAATTTTCCCAAACTGCCTAAGAATTCCTAAAATTCCTTTCACATGGGGCAAAGTTTTTCATTTCAAAATGTCACTGGGAAGAAGCTATGTGTTTACTCATTTTTATATTAAGGGATGGATATCCGTAGGGGGGTAGCTCCTCCTTATTACAATGTAGAGCTGTTAGAACTCAGCACTGGAAGAACAGTATCCTAGTGAAGAAGGTTGGCCTCTCGGGGTGTTGGTTCTCCCTCACCCCACCCTTCACCAGAGTTTCACCTCTTTGAAGTTCTCTTCTTTCAGTTTCCATAGCCAGCCCCATGCTGACCCCCAGAAACGCCATGCTCCCCTTTGATATTCTAGGCCACGCATGACTAAAACCTCTTTTCTCAGTGTCTCTTAGCATAGCTGATACTGACTAGAATACTCAAGTCTTTATTCTATATTAAAGTTCAATGCTGATGAGGGCAGGGGAAATGGAGGAAACAAGAAATGGAAGGAAGAAAGAGAACGAACAGTCTAGGACTCTTTGTCTAGAAGGTTTCCATGCCTAGGAGCTATGTCCTTTCATTCTCACATCAATCATATAAGGGAGCTTTTATTTTTCACGCTTTATAAATGGTACAACAAGATGCAGAGAGATTTAATAACTCGCCCAAGATCAACCGTTGGTAAATGGCAAAGCTGGACTCCAAACCCAGGTGTGCAGGACCTTAGGCGCATACACCTGGATCACGCAGAGCCCCAAAGGATGCCCGCAGCTTCCAGGTTAAGTTGCTTGGGATTCCTAACTCCCCATACCCACCCTATTCTGTAAGGAGAGTACCTCGCCAATATCTGGTTAAGTTCATGTGTAAAACCAAGAGAATCATCCTGCAGCTGCCCTGGATTTGACTCTCTGGTTTCTGGCTGTCCAGCCTGAGACACTCCTTTCAAGGTGACTGGTTCTCACTTAAATCCAGTAGGTCCCTGCCCTTTACAAACAGAACACAAAACAACAGTACCTTTTAACCATACAACCTTCCACATGACTTCCACACAAGAGTTACACACAAATGTAATAATAGAGTGCTTCCCCTCAAACAACAGTCTTGTATTGTTTTCGGAGGCAGGTACTGGGTACAAAAAGGAGGAAGAATGTAGTGGAAGCCATTGTAAGCATATACAGGTTAAAGGAAGAGCAGGCTGGGGTAATGCCAATCAGTCCCTTTCCCCCTTTCTCTGCTAAGAGCCTGCTCATTTCTGAAGGCTCATCACAGATTCTTCCTCGTCATGGAGTTTTTTTCTGAAGTCTCCATGTGGTCCAAATTTACCCATTGTCTCATCTTGTAACATTTTGTTTATACCTTTATTACTGCCCTAGAATTATGCTGTATCATGGTATTATTAGTTGGTTTTGGTCTTCTACCCCAAGTAAAGTAAAAAGCTCCTTTGAGGAAGGGCTGTGCCTTATCTCACATAGTTCTTGAGGCATGTTAGAGCCAGTAACAGCAGTAATAATACTAACAGTAATGGGCAGCATTTATTGAGTACTTACCTTGAGTGTCCCAGCCTCACAACCCTTAAGATAAGGGTTACCAGTCCTTTTTTAGATGTAGGAACCAAGGTTCTAAATAGCTAAACAACTTCCCCAAAGTCATGCAACCAATATATGGCTTCAGTCTCACATCTGACTAATCCCCAGAGGATGTGTGTGTTTTTTTTCCAGTGACCACTAAATAAGTGTTTACTGAAAGAATAAGGATAGTAAAACTTCACCTACTTCCCAATTTTGTTCTGTAAATGGCCCAAAGTAAATCAACAGGCAGAAGAGGTGTTTTGGTTGTTGTTTTTACTATCTAATATGGCCCTAAGTGAGCCCCATTTCACAGGCTTGTATTTCCAAGATGCTCAAACATAAAAGTGTATGAATATTACGAATATAAAAATAAAGAGGAGAATGTAAGAAAAGGTAAAGGTGATCAAAGTGTATAAACTTCCAGTTATAAGATAAGTAATTCCTAGAGATGTAATGTATAGCATGGTGACTATAATTAACAATATTATATATTTGAAAGTTGAAGAGAGAATAGATCTTAGAAGTTCTCATCACCAAAAAGAAGAAAAAAAATTGTAACTATGTGTGGTGATGGATGTTAACTAAACTTATTGTGGTAATCATTTTGCAATATATAAATCATTGCAAATCATCAAATCATTATATTGTATACTTAAAACCAATACAAGGTTATATGTCAATTATATCGCAATAAAAATAAATATGTATCTAAAGATATAATTTTTTTTAAATCTTAATCTCTGTCAGGATTCAGGTGCCCCTTCTTATACTGAAGAGACTCTTATCTCCTAGCAAGCCAGCCAACTCACCAGTATTACATGATGGTCAGTCTCTGTCAACTTCTACAGATGCTCTGTAGATGCTCAAATCCTGTGGGAAAGGGTAAAACGAATCTGAGAATTTTCTGAGATCCATATTAGTATGTATTAAGTGATGCGAATTCAGTATTGTCATTTTTTAATGGAATGAAAAGTCTGTAAGGGAACTAAGTAGTCTTCAGGTTATTTACTGTGGGAAAAAAAATAATTCTTCATCCCTCAATGAATCTTCATGGCACTGCACACAAAATCTGCTTACCAGAGGTCAGTGCTATGAATGTTAAATGACTTCTGTGTGAGAATCCTTAGATTTATCCTTGCTTTCTATACAAAGACTGCCCCTGTTCCACTGAGGCAGAGACGAGTCTTATACCTGGTGATAATATTAATCAGACATGAACAGATGAACAATGAGGGATATGGAACTGCCATTACTAATGGTGGAGAAATTAGAAGCAGAGAAAGAAAAATACAGGTAATAAAGTCACACAAACACACATAAGCACATACTTGGGAGAGGAGATAGGAAAAGAGTTACCATGTTCATTATATTGTGAACAGGGCAATTGGTAACTTATATAATAGCCAAAATGATGATTAATCTCAATTGATATTATAAGGTTAAAAAATGGTTTTTGCCCATTTGCTCAATCAACTAATCAAATTAGTTTGTTCTAACAACTTATCTTGGGTCATTAATTATTAACCGTGTTAGGCTGTTGCGAGGGAAAAACTAAAAGATACTTATTTTCCTCAGGCTTTCAGTCTCCTACACTGCACATTTTTTACATGCTTACCCTGTGCCAGGCACTGTTCCCAACTCCCTTTGTCCCACTAGACCAAGAAATCCTTGAGTGTAGGAATGTGAAAAAACCATTATGACGCAGCATGGTCAGTACTAATCAGAAGGATGGGCTTCTGGAAAAGCTTCCCAGAAGAAATATTGATTGAGATGATCTTGAATAACGGGTAAATGTTATGTATTGGAGGCAACAAGGGCCTGAAGACAGAATGCCACTTTTAGAAAACAGTAAGAGAGTCCACATGATGGAAGAGCAGCATCTTTGAGGAAACAGAAGTTGAGGTAGCTGGAGTGGGGGGTAGGGGCCATGCACAAAGGGTCTCAGATGCTATGATCTGGAACTGGGACTTTATCCCATCAGTGATGGAGAAATACTAAGGGAAAAAAACGCATGCACAGAAAAATACAGCCAAGAGCATAAGGGAGCAAAACTATGAAGAGCTAATGATTAAGAGCTAAAAGTTCAGTGGGCCTGTCTTGAAGGTTGAATAAACAGAGAAATGAGAAGATCAGTCGGGGCAGACACAACAACCATTCCCAAATCCCCTTCTCTTGTCTTGCTTTCCTCCCGCTATAAAGACAAAAGATCAGGATACTGGCTTTCTAGCCTCCTTTAAGCTAAGGTTGGCCATGTGACCAGTGCCCATGAGATCCTGATCAGGCCACTGAGCTTAAGAGAAAGTCTGCAAGAGCTTCTCGCATACACAAACACAAAGGAATTGGACAAGCTACTTAAAGACTTTTCTTTCCTAATAAAGGGAAGGACTTGGGCTTCCCTGGTGGCGCAGTGGTTGAGAGTCCACCTGCCGATGCAGGGGACACGGGTTCGTGCCCCGGTCCGGGAAGATCCCACATGCTGCGGAGCGGCTGGGCCCGTGAGCCATGGCCGCTGAGCCTGCACGTCTGGAGCCTGTGCTCCGCAACGGGAGAGGCCACAACAGGGAGAGGCCCGCATACTGCAAAAAAAAAAACTATTACCTAATTAGCTCTAGACCAGTTTACCGATCTTAAAAGGTCGGTAAGCACTATGTTAATAATAGTGAGTAACAAAGTCATACTGAACTAATACCACAGCAGCATTTGTAAATCCATTTTGTAACACCCTCCTTGTATTGTTACATGCTTTATTGTTTCCTTTTTCTGTGGTTGCTAATTGTTACATAGTTCTCTGCTGGGGGCTGGAATCCCTTAATACATCTCTTAGAGATTCTTAGTTTCACAGTTTCTGAAATGACAACAGAGCTAAAACAGAAGGAAATACAGTATCAAACCTCTGCTGGTGTGATTTCATATAGCTTCCTGAGAATGGTAACATTGTGTTTATCCATTTGCATATCAACTCCAACCTGTGCAGGAATATCAATTGCTCTCCATAGCTGCTCTCATCTTTGTTTTTCTGAATGTAAGGCATGCCAGTGGTGCATGCTGATGAGCTAGTATCCTCTCGCCCACACACACAGAGGAATTGTACTCATCATTGAACTTCAATCTGTTTGAGAAACAGATACCTTTTGATTTGAGGATTTGAGAGCAGGTGTAAAGTTTTCTATTAATAAAAGAAATGACAAATCAATACAAGATTTTATTTAGAACTAATGTATTTTTAATAAGTTTACTTTGACAAGTATATAATATGCTCTCATCACTGATTCTGATGAATACATTGATCGGCAAATGAGATGCTGGAATGTGGAATGCATTAGCTCAGGCGTCCTATTTCAAGGGCTTGAATTTTGATAATCAGAATCTAATCATTTAAATGCCTTTTAATTGTCAAGATTTGATCGACAAATACGATATATGCCTGAAAATACGCATTCTAAACAGAGCACGGCATAAAATCTAAAAAAAACTGGTAGCTTCTATCTGTAGGAAAAGAATCCAACAAGAGAGAAGCACTAAAAAAAGATGGCTTAAAAAATGGATCCAAGTTCTGGAACAATATAACTATAATGAGGAACAAAGGTTCAGTTTAGAGAGGACCATACCCACAGCTGCCGCCATGAAGGCCAGGACATTGTAACACTGTTCTATATTCTCAAGGCTGATAATGAGTGCTCTGGGTATCCACGTTGTGGCTACAAGAACTGCAGTTCTTTGTACATCCTGTGCAAGAAAGAATCCTTTGACTTCTGGCTGCAGCAATGATTAGCAGAATCTAGATCTGGCATCTGCTCAAAAAGACCCATCCTATTTTTAATGTGACACACTGGGATCCTGATTGCCTTATGGCCTGACATGCCCCATTACTTTCAGGATCGAGGACTCAGCATCAAAAGTGTACTCACATTTCTAAATGTTTTAAGAACTATCTGAAATAGGCTAGGACTTCTAACATAATGAGCATATTTGTACAAACAACCTAGAGTTGCATTGGACAGAAGTGCTAAAGGAATAGAGGATAAGCTTGAAAGAGAGGTGCTCCAGCCCCACTCCAGGTAAAAAACATATTCATATTGAGCGTTCCTCTTACATTCTGGATAAAAATCCTTTTTTGACAAAGTTTAAAAACTGGTTCTAAAGTTCATGCATAAATACAAAGGACCTAGAATAACCAAAACAATGTTGGAAAAACAACAAATTTAGAGGACTAACATGGCCTGATTTCAAGACTTATTGAAAAGCTACAGTAAGAAAGTGTACTATGGTGTCAATGTAGAAAATTAAACGGATGCAATAAAGAATCCACAGAGAGACTCACATATCTATAGCCATTTGGTTTTTTGTTTGTCAATACTGGTGTAAGAAAAAATTGAATATCCATATGCAAAAAGGTAAAACTTGACTCACGTCACATCTAAAAATTATTTCAAAAATGGATTATACATTCAAATATAAAACCTAAAATTATCCAACTTCTAGAAGAAAATCTTACTGACTTTAGGTTAGGCAAATATTTTTAAACTGGGACTCAAAAAGAAAAACTTGATAGAATAGACTTCATCAAAACTGAAAATATTTGCTAAATTTGCTGTTCAAAAGGTACTGCTAAGAAAATGAAAAGGCTGGCTACAGACTGTGAGAAAATATTTTCAGAACATATATCTGATAAAGGACTTATATTCAGACTCTATTAAAAATTCTTATAACTCCATAAGAAAAGCAAACAATCCAATAAAAAAGGCAAAAGGTACTAAAGAAGACACAAGGAAGACAAATAAGCACATGAAAATTTTCAACATCAATAGTCATTAGAAAAATGTTCATTAAAACCACTAGATACCCACTAGAATGGCTAGAAGAAAGAAAATTTTCTAAAAACAGAAGATGCCAAGTGTTGGTGAAGATGTCGAGCAACTAGATTCTTACGCATGGCTTGTGGGGATGCAGAATAGAACTGCCACTTTGGAAAATAAATTGGCAGGTTTTTTTATCAATTCAAATACACACATACAATATGGCCCAGCAATTCCACTCCTAAGTACTTATCCAAGAGAAATGAAAATGTGACCATACAAAGAGTTGTACTCAAGTTCAGAGCTGCTTTATTCATATTAATAATTGTCAAAAACAGGAAAGAACTCAAATACCCATCAACTGATGAAGGGATAAACTATTAGTGGTATATCCTTACAATGAAATATTGTTCAGCAATAGCATAGATGTTCTCAAGAGGCTTATGTTAAGTGAGAGAAGCCAGACACAAAAGACTACATATTCCCTTTAGATGAAATTCTAGAAAAGCCAGACAAAAGGATAAAAAACAATACATACATACTGCAATGATTTTTTAATATGCACAAGAAATCAAAAGATATACATAAAAAATGTTGACAGGGATTGTCCATGAATAGGTTGGTGATTCTTTTCTTAATTATTTTCAACAATTTCCAAATTTGTATGAGAATGTACTACTTTCATAATATGGCCTTTAAGTATACAGAAAGGCATGCAAATAACACATACAAATACCTTTCCAAGGAAGGGACTGCTAGCAAATTTATCATGATAGGTAATTTGTTCCACTCTATTACATCTACCTGTTTAGTTCATGTTTTTCTTATTATTGAAGAACTTTTCAAAAATATTTCCTCACCGTGAAAGTAATGGTCCGAATAGCTCAGCTTCCACAAAATGCAATTCATTTCATCAAGACAACAATGGCTGGGAATACTACCTGGGCAGGTAATTCCACAACTGAATATCAGTATTGCTCAGGTATGGAACCTTTCTCATTGTAATTGGCTTCTTCAAATGCTACATTCAGTTTGACACAAAGATAGTTCCCTGTGACAACCAGCTTATTAGCGTAGTTTTTTTTTTTTTTTTTTTCTTTTCTTGCGGTTCGCGGGCCTCTCACTGTTGTGGCCTCTCCCGTTGCGGAGCACAGGCTCCGGACGTGCAGGCTCAGCGGCCGTGGCTCACGGGCCCAGCCGCTCCGCGGCATGTGGGATCTTCCCGGACCGGGGCACGAACCCGTGTCCCCTGCATCGGCAGGCGGACTCTCAACCACTGCGCCACCAGGAAAGCCCTAGCATAGTTTTAATATGAGTTAAAGCTACAAAACTATACAAGTCATTTTCTTGAAAGTAATTGCAGAATAAGACATTATCTGTTATCAAAGCATAAGAAATGTGTTGAAAAACTAAGAGGGCTTCCCTGGTGGCGCAGTGGTTGAGAGTCCGCCTGCCGATGCAGGGGACACGGGTTCGTGCCCCGGTCCGGGAAGATCCCACATGCCGCGGAGCGGCTGGGCCCGTGAGCCACGGCCGCTGAGCCTGCGCGTCCGGAGCCTGTGCTCCGCAACGGGAGAGGCCACAACAGTGAGAGGCCCGCGTTACTGCAAAAAAAAAAAAAAAAAAAAATACTTACAAAGAAAACTGATGCTGTGGGAAATTTTAAGAACATTTCATATTTACAACTCAAAATATGAGAAAAATGCCTGGTGCATGTTTTGGGGAATGTTCATGCAAGATAACAGACTTTGAATATAAACAAGTACCTAGAAAATATTTTTGAATTACGTAAAAGGATATCTGTCTTTTGAAAATGTACGGATTTGTGAAGTAACTACCAGTAAATACCTGAGGGGGTATAGTTATTGAGCCGAGCTACAAAGCTATGCATTTCTCCCAAAATACTCTACTTTTGCTGACAAAAATACAAAATGGAAAAGGTAAAAATTTTTTGCAATTAAAAACAGCCTGTGTGAAATCAAACTCAATCACCAAACATTATACATTATATAACATTCATTTGAACCACTAACTAAAACACAAGCCAGTGCTTCATCGAAGAGATAATAGCAATAATATCGAACATTTGGTGAATTCCTAGTACATACCAATAACTATCCTAAGAATTAATGTTTTGTATTCATTTAAGTACTTAGACTCAGAAACAATACTTTATATCTGACTTTACTCAGAAACATTAAATTGTATGATTGGCTTTTCTTGACCACCTCTTCCTAAATCCATTATCGAAAATATTTAAATTAAGTGACAATGTGAACACTATTTTAATGTGCCTCTTGTGGAACAAATGATCTCTTTCAGACAAAGTTACCATTAATATCAGAGGAAATACACTTACCAAACATTCCTTGGTACTATTCTAATCCTACCTGATATTTTTCGACTGATCGTTGCTCTACATTATACAGTACATTTTGTCCCATTTTTACAATTCTCTTTTATTTGCATTACTTATTCTATTTATTGTCACATATTAGTGTCCATCTAGGATGTCTATTTGCTTCATTTGAAGGTGATGGTCCCTCCAAATCTAAAAGCTCCTGGAGAATAAGGGACAGTTCTAATTTATCTTTATTTTCCTGGGGCCCAGAACAGAACACTGTAAGTGGTTCAGTTGCTTTGAGCTGAAGACCGTTAAGCACTAATGCTCAGAAAGAATTTTCCTCACCTTAGGATGCAGTCTAATAACCTTGGGAGAGTCTCAGGTGTGAGGCAATATTAAAGTGCAAGGCTGTCTGCACAGGTAATTAATAGAAGGCAAGCAGGACCGGGCTTGTTCCCTGAGAAAGTTCAATCGCGGCGTCTTTAGTGGGGCAAAACCAGTTTCCAAGTACCGTATTAAATGACCTTCCTTCCTGCCCTGGCTCAAAGCAGGTGGAATTAAGAAGCATCAGACTTCTACGTGGCATGCCCAGGCCCTGCTCTGGCTCATTACTAAGTAGATAACTTCAGGCACCTCCATTTACCTTGCCTAGTCTCATTTTCCCCTTCTGTAATTTTGAAATAACCTCAAAGGTCTTAATGAAGCAATATAAGTAAATCACTTCCTAGCCTAGGAAGCACTCAATCAATGACAACTATTATTATTACCTCTCTGTAGTCCATTGGTAGAGGAAAGCAAAGCGGATGTTTCATTTAACCGCAGACTGGTCAGCAGATGGTTCTGTTAAGGAAGAAAACAGAGGACCTCTCAAAGGCAAGTACGGCTGGATTACTTTCACCTGGTGAACCTGTAGGACACGGTAAGCCTATCAAGGGCTTCCTGTTACTGAACGCAAGTTCATGTGCCCCATGACGCACAGTGAGGCCAAACAGCAGAGAAAGGTTTACCGCAGGGCCATGCAAAGGAGAAAAGCGGCTCCTGCCCAAAACACCCCAACTCTCTAAAGGATTTCAGCAAAGCATTTTTAAAGGCAAGGTGAGGGAGGGCGTGGTTAGTTGTTGCAAATTTCTTGGCGTCAGAATCCTTTGATCTTGCAGCTGTCCAAGTAGGTCAGGTCACGATGTTCCTGTAAACCTCCAACAAGACAAATGTTATTCTCTGTTGTGGTGCTTTTTATCTCTGTATGAACGGACTCTTAAAGGTCAGAGCCCTGAGAATAGGCTATCCCATATATTTCAGGCTATAGGCAACATTCTTTTACAAAAGGGGCAGAGCCAACATGCCCAAGCCTGAGCAACAAAGCACAAAGGTTAAAGGAAAAGGAATAGATCCAATATGGAGTCAGATTTGTTCTTACATTACTGTTCACAAAATAGTTTTTTTCCCTGCCCCCTGGAAGGAGAGTCACTTTTTCTGAGTTGGTGGGCGTCCTGCAGGCTCCTCTTCCAGCAGCTCCAGGTGGATGTGAGCCACACAGGCACCAGCCCAGGTTCAGCTCCAGCTGCCGTGACCTTGAGCCTTGAGCCTTCTCCCAAAAGCCTGATGGTTATAGGGTGGAGGATCCCCTCCAGGCTCCTGGTGAAGCCACATCTAGCTCAGGAGTTGGAGTTAAAGGTGGATATTTCAGGGAGAGGGGCTGATAAAGGCAAAGAGGTAAAAGTCCCAGCGTTTAAGTAGTTCTGTGCTGCGTGGGGAGTGGGATGGATGTGGCCCAAGATCTCTGGCTTCCAAGGTTGAAAATTGGTGCCTTCCAACTCTCTGAGCCTTGGTTTCTTCAGCCAGGCACATTTTCCATCACAACCTTTGCCTTGCCTACCTCAAAATACTATTTGATAATCAGAAAAACGAAAAGACGCACAAAACTGTATTTTGGAAATATAAGTGCTCATGATTTCCTCAAGTGCCTACTTGAGAAATAGTCAAGAGATGTTTCTCTCAGGCTACTTGAGGCTCTTAGACAAGTCACTGGACTCAGCTTGTCTGGAAAATGGGAAAGACAACTCCATCTCGCTAGATTTGTGGGAGATATGAAAATACAAATACTCTCACAGCCTTCTGCAAATTCCTAGATCAGCAAAAAATGCACCTTAATTAATTAAATGTTTCTCCCAAGAGAATACCTCAAGTTTATTATATCTGAGGCATACAGAAAGAGCCAGAAATGTTTCTGATGCAATATCGAAAAGCAGAATGGGCACTGCTGTCTCTCTCCCTGGTCCCTCCTGGCTGCATCTTTGGGTTTGTGTTTTCTCTACTCCCATACATTTTTTTCTTTAAATTTGGTTGGAGTGTGGAACCCAGTTTTGCCATTCCTTGCTCCCTCTTTTTTCTTTAGGCTGTTCTTTTCCTAACGGATTCTCCATACTCCATTAAACCCCATACTTTAGGATTAGAAAGACCAAACATTTCTCCAGGGGACCAAGCTTGTCTGGTCCTGATCCCTCCCAGGTCTGCTCTGGATGTGTTTGCTCAGAGGTGGCGGAGACCTCATTCAGTTCCTGGTTCCCTTAGGGATTAAGACTGAAGGTTCGCCAAGGGTGCATTCAGCTCACACATCCCTTCAATCTCCGTAAACATTAAAATGCAGCAGGTATTGTGCCTGCAAACCTCTGTGCAAAAATGTTCTGCCCGTGCTGACCAAGGAAATCAAGTCCATTAGAGCCACCAGAGCTCATTCTCACTTCCAAGAAGAGAAGACTCATAAATACTAGGCAGCTGTAAACAACAAGCAAAAATTTTTTTTAAATGTATTCTCTTTGGCTTTTGAATCTCTTTGGCTTCTGAATATGAGCAAAGTCATATGGTCTTTGACATCAGAAGAATGAAATTGAGCCACTGAGAAATGAGTAGATGAGGATTTGAATAGAACAAAATATTCCAAACCTTATCAGAAAATGCTGGACCATCCCACTCTATTTTTCCTCATATCCAACATCCCCCAAACCGTATATTCTTCCCAACAACACAAAAATGAGGGGAAAGTCATTTAAAAGATGCTTAGACATTTAGCATCACACAGAGTATGAATATTAAAGCTTTAATTTATATCTAATTAAATCCCAGTGTTTTATGGGGAGGCAGCATAGCATAGCTGTTAAGACCTTGGTCTTAGAGCCCCTCTGCTCCCCAGTATCTAGTGACCTTGAGTAAAGTATTTTAATCTTTCTGAGGTAGTGGTATATGATCAGGGACATACAATGGCAATAATTTGAGTAATTCTTTTGCTATATCATTCCATGGACTGCCTCGTACCAATTCAGAGAACTCATCCTTAAGCTCCCGTTCTTCTGGAACCACTTCTAGTGTCAAAATCTGTATCAGTCAGTGTTCCATTAGAGAAGAAGAACCAGTGGGAGATAGATGATAGATAAGCAGATAGGTAGATTATAGATGATAGATAGATAGATAAGTTATTACAGAAAATTGATTTACATTTGTGAGGGCTAAATCAGCAAGCCAGAAATCCACAGGCCAGGCCATCAGGACAGAAGCATCATGAATGGAATGAAACTCCGTGGGCACAAGCCAACACCGTCATCCAGGAGCAGAATGTCTTCTCTCTGAAAGGGAAACCTCAGTCAGTCCTGACTTTAAGTTCTTTCAACTGATACAGTCGGGCCCAGGAGGGCCAGATTATCCACGTAATCTCCCTCACTCAAGGTCCAGCGATTACAATAACTAATTACATACACAAAATACCTTCACAGCATTGGTGTCTGACTGAATCACTAGTCCAGTGTAGGAAGGACTAGTCTAGTGGACTCTAGTCAAGTTGACACATGAAAACATTATCACAAATGTTTAAAAACTCCAATACCTTGGGCTTCCCTGGTGGCGCAACGGTGGAGAGTCCACCTACCAATGCAGGGGACACGGGTTCGTGCCCCAGTCTGGGAAGATCCCACATGCCGCAGGGCGGCTGGGCCTGTGAGCCATGGCCGCTGAGCCTGCGCGTCCAGAGCCTGTGCTCCACAACGGGAGAGGCCACGGCAGTGAGAGGCCCGCATACCCCCTCTCCAAAAAAAATCCAATACCTAGGTATAAACCTAAAAAAACACAAAATTTACAAGACCTCTGCATTGAAAACTACAGAATTACTAGGAGAACTATGTTAGAAGATGTAAATGAATGGAAAGTTATACCATGTTCGTAAATTGAAAGTCTCAATATTGTAATGCTAACAATACTCCCCAAATTTAGTGATAGGTGAACACAATCCTACTTAAATCCTTAGCAGACCCATATATATATATATATATATATATATATATATACACATTGACAAATGAATTTTGGCAAAGAGGCAAAAATCACGAAAACAATCCTGAACCACAACAAAAAGCTGGATAATTTACATTCTAGATATCAAGACTTATTATAAAGATATATTAAGACAGTATAGATTGCCATAAATATCAAGAGAAGAGAATAGAATTCAGAAACTGAAACATACATATGAGGTCACTTGATTTAGGACAAAGGGGCCACTCACTGCAATGCACTGGGGAAATGATAGAATTTTCTACAAATGGTTCTGGGTCAATTCGATAGCCATGGAAAAAAGTAAATCTTTATTCTTACCTCATATTATACACACACAAAAACCTGTCCCAGAGGGACTGTAGATCGTGTAAACGTGAAAGGTAAAACAATAAACCTTTTAGAAGAAAACACATGAGAATATCTTCATGACCTTGGAGTAGGACACGATAAGCACTAACTGTAAAAGTATGTATATTTTTACATTTGTATAGAGATATATATATATTAAATTTAAGAATTTCTATTCATCAAAGGGCACCATTAAGAACAGAAGAGAATGTAGAAATAGACCCACACCTATACAGTCAATTGATTTTGGCAAATATGCCAAGAGAATTCAATGGGAAAAGGAAAATATTTTCAACAAATGGTACTGAAATTACTGACTCACCCTATGCAAAGAAAAAAAAAATCAATTCCTACCTCATGCTTTATTTAAAAAAAAAAAAAAAGAAAAAACCCTCAGGATGTATCATACACCAGATGATAATGGCCTAGTTTCTGATCTGAATGCTGATTATAGGGTTGTGTATGCTTTGTGAAAATATTTCAAGCCATACACTACAGTTCTGCGTGTATACTACACTTCTATAAAAAAATATTGTGTGTGTGTGTGTGTGTGGATAAATAGATGGATTGTATATACTTTACTTAAAGCCCTAACCTGTGGGCTATTATTATAAACTATCTCTAATCCACACCCTGGTTCCACAAGGAAGAAATCTCCCCTACCTTTAACTTTAGTAGTATTTATTTGTGTCGTAGACATTTGGGCTGCTATAACAAAAATGCCACAGACTGCGTGGTTTATAAACAACAGAAATTGATTTCTCACTGTTCTGGAAGCTGGAAGTCCAAGATCAGGGTGCTCGCATGGTCGGGTTCAGGGATCCAATCTTATCCATCTTTGTATGTCCCATACCAATTGCACATCTTTACTTTGGGTGTACACACAGTACTCACAAATTATATATAAACCCAGATTTTTGGTAGATAAATAAATAAACCTAACTGAATACTTTGAAATCAAAAAAGCATCATTTTAAGCCTATCCTTGCTTTGAACTCACACACTGCCAGAAAAAGTGAGAAATTTCTTCTCCTTCTTTCCTCGTTCCCACCCTTTCTACTAACAACAATAACAACAACAATAATATTGCTTAGTAAATTATAGACAATTTCTATGTTTAATCATCTTCATATCAACATACTTTCTCTACTTGTCACACACTAGATTACACATGATCATATTCCATCACAAAAGTGACATCTCTTTTGTGGAAAATTTGTTTCTTTTGACTCTTCTGTGCCCTGGTATGTTTGAACATAAATACTCATGATCATCCAGGGTTAATAGGCCCCAGGTAAGTGTCATGCCCATTATTAACCCTGCCCTTTTGCTTATGAATCTCTCTAAATATTTCAGGATTGCAAATACACTTTCTTTCACATGAACTCCAGTTGATTGATAGGGATATATTGGGGTCCTGTACTGAGAAAGATTCTAAAGTTACCTTCAGTAGCAGCAATAAAATTAGTAAAGGAGATTGGACAAGTGGTACACATACTACATATTTGCCACCCCTTTTCCACGGCCTTTAATTATTTAATCCCTAAGTGAAAATTGAAATAGTCACTCTTTTATTCATTAGTTCTTCCACTCATTCAAGATATACTTTTGAGCACTGACTACACTAGGCTCCTAAGAGCCAGTATGATTAGAGAATTAGCTAAGTGCTCTAGAACATTACCTCATAGGGCCTTATAAACAAGATATTCTTTTTATGGTTTGTACCATCATTTTAACAGTGTCGATTAATGATATTTCATAACACTTCTCTTTGTTTAAAAAAATGTATTGTGTTTTAAACATTATGATATCTCATTCACCTTATATAACATTCCTGTTAATTGCAAAGACATATTCCTATACCCATTTGACAAATAAGAAACTGAGTCATAATAGAGCATAATGTACCAAACCAGAGAGCTGAATCTGGGTTTCTCTAACCATAGAATGTTAGATAAGAAAAATGTGCTGATGATCATTCTAGTATTTCTACAATAATGTTTTGTTTTTGTGACTTCCCAAGAGAAGTCCCTTTCATGATCTTTTTCTGCTCATTCACTGCATGCTTAGACTTTGCTAAGTATGAAAAGGCCAGCATTCAAACACAGGCAGGGAGTAAATTCAAATAAAATTGAGAAGCTGGCCCCAGAATTGTAATTTTAATTTTCTTCTAGAAATGCAGAGCTTAAATAGTTGTATTTTCTCCTTTCCTTCCCTTCAAGTTGAGTTTGCTTTTTGATATGTGTTCAACAAGCATACACACATGCTGATTACCCTTCGTACCTGCTAAGTTGGAGAAAAGGAGTATGTGAGTGAGTGTGTGTGTGTGTGTGTGTGTGTGTCCAATAGGAAGTAAAGAGAGAAAGAAAACTTATACAGAAATCACACAAGAACATAGCTTGGTGTTGCTGTTCTCATTTGTTTCTCTTTTTTTCTCTTTTCTTTGTGGCATGGCAGCCACAGGACACTAGGAATGGCTAGAGAGAAAAGTTTTTGGTTCCCTGTGACCCTCAGTCAGAAGGCATGTCATGTAGATGGACAAAACCCTAAGATTTGGGTCATTTATTTTGAAAATCTGGTACATTTTACCAGCTGAGCATTGGTTACTGCTCCCTGAAACCAAATACATTTTCATTTTCTAGCTCTATTTTCCATGCAACTTCCCATGAAAAGAAATATCAGGCTCTCAGGAGTGATTATTTGGATAGGTAAAGGCTAGTCCCACATCCTTAAGACCAAATGACATCTCTACTCTAACCTAAATTAGACCAGTTTTGACTTGTGAATTGCAGGGTTCTGAATATTATTTTAGGTCCTCTCTTTAGATTCACTCCTTTCAATTAAATATCTTTCCTCCACGTTGAGAATTTTAAAATATTGCCCAAGTATTTCCTAGTAAAGCATTATCCCCTAAGTATTTCTTAAAGAATTGGCTAACTCTTAAAATTGTCACTCTACCAAACATTTGTGAATTTAATTAATTCATTTTCTTGACTTCATAGGTGTGATATCACACGTACAAATTATAATATACAGATCTACTTCCTGGCAGGGAGCACCTTGAGTTTAGCACAACAATCTCTTACACCACACACACATCATTCATTAGCATGTGCATGAGACCCCACTCATTAATTGGAAAATTAAACCCCCTTGTGTATAAATAAATCACACCCCTAGCTATAGAAAGGCACTTATTTTTATCTTTACATTTGCATTTCAGTACTGTCTAATAAATGCAATTGGACAGTTCTATAATATCTTTCATTGTAGCAAAGATTTGGCTTTGCTGGGAACAAGTTCCATATGCTGAACTCTGTCCATTTCAAGCCCAACAGAGTAGTGTTAGAACCATCATTATCCTTTACTCGGTCACTAATATTCCACGTCAAAAGACGCATGATCAAAGTGGAGGAATGTTGTGCAGGCACATAGGTCCTACTAGGAGGGAAAACTTTTGGCTGAGTCTCAGGCAAAACGGCCTCTTGAACTCCAAATGTCACCCTTACCTGCTTCTGTCTGTCTGAAATAGTGCATAAGCTATCATCAGTCTCTGTGTTCTGACTTCCTCAGCTGTAAAATGGGATAATAATAAGACTGAGCTCATTAGGCTGTTGGGGGGAGTAAATGAAATAACAGACATGAAGTATTTGTCACAAGACCTGCCAGAGCAGAACAGAAGCTAGAAAAAAAAAGCTGAGATGATCTACCAATTAATTGGAGCCACTTAAATCTTGATAATGAGGCCCTACTGTGTGTCAATCACTTTAAGGGGTGCTTTTCTTACATCATCCCAAGCAATCCCCACAATTCTGTTAGACAGTTACTATTCCCATTGTACACATAAAACAATGTTGCAGTTTATAGGAACCTGGTTCAGAGAGTTTCAGCAGTTCTCTCCAGGTTGCACAGATTCTGATGCAAGGATTCTGGGATTAAGGTCTATGCACTTTCTCTGATAAAAAAAAAAAAAAAAGCTGAAGAACAAATGCAGGAGAACTTTTTGTGCTAGAAAAATACCAAAGCCCCATAAATGTTTTTTCCTCAGAGAATTTTTATAGATAATATTTAGTTTAATAAAACAGGAAAATTTTTTTTTTTTTTTTTTGCGGTACGTGGGCCTCTCACTGCTGTGGCCTCTCCCGTTGCGGAGCACAGGCTCCAGACGCGCAGGCTCAGCGGCCATGGCTCACGGGCCCAGCCCCTCTGCGGCATGTGGGATTCTCCCGGACCGGGGCACTAACCCATGTCCCCTGCATCGGTAGGCGGACTCTCAACCACTGCGCCACCAGGGAAGCCCAGGAAAATGTTTTTAACAATATCATCAAGTATGGAGAGATTCAATGATAGAAACTAGAATATTAGGCATCTTTAGCATTGAATAAATGAGTTTCAGAGTAACTCTGTTACCTTGCCAGCCATCTCAGCTCAAACTTGTCCTGCTTCACACGTGGGGGATAAAGATAACCAGTCAAATTTTCTATTTGTCAAAATTTCCTGGTAAAACTGCCAGAATGCCTAACTTAGTTTAAAAAAAGAGAAAGAAAGAAAAGGGTTGGTTTGGGATACAACCTACAAAAGAACAAGGATGCTTTTATCCGCATTTATACAGAGATTTTTTAAATGTTTACTTGTAATATGATTAGTGTTTGAAAAGATTTATCTAGTATAAAAATAGTTTTAAAGTTGTAAAAAATGTTTTAAATAAATAAGAGGCTCTGAGAACCATCTAGCATTTACAACATTGTTAAGTACTGATTGAAGTGTCATTTTAGTAAAGCTCCTAACATTTCTTGCATAAACTAGTGCCCTTATATGTCGACATAAACACTTTCTCCATTGCAAACAGTATGTATTCTTGGCTCTTAACAAAGATGGATACCTCGAACAAGGGATTAGTATTAGCATTTCTTCACCAAATGGTGAAAATTCATTATGACCTTTTCCTCTAATATATCCTTGTATAATCTATATTATATTTAGACCCAAGAAACTAGTATAAGAATTTCCATGGGGAGAAAGGTGGCATTTTATTGTAAGTCAGAGAGATTTTTCCACACGGGCACTGCTACCCTTCCTGTATGTATAAATTAATAGAAGATTTTTTTAAAACTTAGTTTAAAATATATATATATATATAAAACATATATAAATATATAAAACACAGAGAGGACATTAATACTATTTTGTATTTTTTCTCAAACTCAGTGCAGTCCTGTTCTTTGATTTGTATGTTTTTGTATCTATCACCACTCCGAGTACCTAAGATGCTAAAATGCTGGATTCTGAGACATAACCATTAGGATAGTTGTTACATATTTAATTTCATGCTCCACTCAGCATAAAGCAGTGGTGGGACTACAGACCAAAGCAAATTAAGTGGCTTCTTAGATAATTTCCTGCTTAATTGAAAGCAGGTAGCTTTTTAAAAGTAATAATTGGCATTGTTTCAAATGATTGTAAAGTTCTTTCTTTTTTTTTTTTCATACATGGTTATAGGGTAACATTCTACTTAGTCCAAGCACAATGGGTTGGGAGTCTCCCACTAAGTCTAAGGGACAAAAATGTGACCTAGTTCTGGTGACAAATGAATGGAACACTCCATGGAGGCGTGTGGATAAGGAGCAAGGTGGAGGAGAAAAAGAAAATACACACATATACACATATATGTACACATAGCTATATCTTTTTTTCATTAACATGTACAATAAATTAGATTTCCTTTCTATCACCCTGCTTTACTCTTAGCATTGGTTTAATGTTAGCAAGTGGTCAGTTATGTGATTGGTAGCCCCAGTTCATATCTAACAGACAGGGCTTCCTCATTACAGTATAAAACTAACCTTCAGCTGTGCTATACTCTATATGACTATAGGAGATGCAGTCCTAGAGTGAGTGAGTGTGAGCATACTAATAAGGAAGACATAAAGGAATTAGTTTTGATATAAATGCCTCTATAATAAGTAGACTATGGAGTTCCGTTTTGCCAGGAGTCAGTATTCAGAACTTTTCAAATAAATTAGATCTGCTAAAAACCTTTTAAGTTACAAAAAAGAGGGAATGCTTTCTTGTTGCCTAGATGTAAGAGAAAAACAGAGAGTCAGAGAGAAAGAGAGACAGAATGAGGCAGAGAGAGGAACAGGTGTTCTTCAGAACCAAACATTTTAAAACACTACAAGGGAAATACACACACTGAATTTTTACATTCAATTGCCAAGACGACTCATGCAACTGCTAATGGTGTACATCAGCACCCTAGAGCCATGGGATAAGTGCTAGAGGTGCATTTTTGGTATTTACTAAAACTCTAACTTGTCCGAGTCTCTCTCTCTCTCTCTTTTTTAAAATTGAAGTTACAGTGGATTTACAATGTTGTGTTAGTTTCAGGTGTGCATCATAGTGATAGTGATTCATTTTTGTTTTGTTTTTTGACAGATTATACTCCATTATAGGTTATTACAAGATATTGGGTATAATTCCCGGTGTTATACAGTAAATCCTTGCTGTATAAGGATAATAATAAGAGGATATGAAGTTCTAGAAAGAATATGAAACTGAAAATTCAAATACTGGCAATAACTGCTCTAGACACTAAGGATGGTGCTAAGAGAACTCCATCAGGTACCTCATAAGTTATAAAGATAGTCTGAGGGAATATTAGTTTTGAAACTGGTTAGGTTCTCAGTTTCTTCTCATATTTTGGCATATTTGACATATTTTGGCATTCTTCCAACATTACTCTCCTCAGTACTCAATACAATTTTTCAGAGATTCCTAAAGGAAAAATCAATAGTTGGTTGTTGCTTGAAAAGATGATGCCTGAGTTTCTGGCTTGAGTATCTGAATTAATGGAGATGCTGTTTAATGAGACAGAGAACACAGATGAGAGGGAGAATTTAGGCCTGTTGAAATTGAACAGCCAGCGACACATCTAATTGGAGATATCCAGTGATAATTAGAGACCCAATCCATGAATCTGGATTTAAGAGAGAGATCTAAAGACATACATTTGGAATCTTTTAGTTTTTTCATACCGCTTTGAATTGGACAACATTATCCAGGGTCAGTACATAAAGGAAGAAGAGTGCAGAACCTCACATCACACGAACATTTAAGGACTAGGTAGAAAGAAAGAAAGAGAGAAAGAAAGAAAGAGAGAGAAAGAGAGAGAGAGAGAGAGGAAGGAAGGAAGGAAGGAAGGAAGGAAGGAAGGAAGGAAGGAAGGAAGGAAGAAAGAAAGAAAAGAAAGAAAGAAAGAAAGAGAAAGAAAGAAAGGAAGAGAGAGAGAGAGGAAAAGAAAGAAAGGAAGAAGGGAGGGAGGGGGAGGTGGGAGGAAGAAAAGAAAGAAAGGAAGAAACTCTCAAAAGAAAATGAGAAAGTAAAGAGAAGTAGGAAGAATTTTACTTAATGAAATTTCCAGGCCCTTAACCTCTAACTTTCTTCCAGCCTTTCACTTACTGTTTGTGCTCTACTGCCTTCCCTATTCAATCCCATTACAATCACTTTTACCTCTCCTTTGCACTGTCAATAGTCTTTCTTATCGACTTAAACCACTACCCTACCATACTTTCTGCTTTGGATCAATTTTTAAAAATCCACATTTTTATAATATATTTACAACGATATCTTCCCTATAACTACCTTTCTGGCTGTTACTGAGCCTAAGAATAAGAGACTTCCAAGGTACGCCCTCTGGCTCAAACACCCAGCCCAAGTATTTAGCTTGCATAATCACTGTATAAGTGCTATATTGAGTATGACAATGGGAAGAAATACTAATATTTAAACATATATCATTTGTTAGTCTTGCTCTCTGATACATCTTTTACGTATATTTACTCTTAAAAACCATGAATTAATTTTACTGGCTTTTAAAAAGCTAAGAACCTTACCCCAAATCTCATTAAAATACAGATATCCTGCTTCCAGAAGTCTTGTCCATGCCACCAGTGTCAGCTGCCTTCCAAAGAATAAGAAGGTATTATTCCCTCCGTCAAAGTATTTTCTCTGTTGGGAAAGATGAAAATCCACTTATACTAAAATAATTTGAAAATGGTACAAACCTAACAGAAATAGATACTGAGACCCCTTCATAATCTACAATGTACCACAAAGAGGTATAGCTCAATGGTTCTCAACTCTGGCTGTACTTTTTTAGAATCACCAATGGTGGTTTTAGAAAACATTGGGTCTTTCCAGAAAGATGCACCAGAAGTACTTTTCCCTAGTCTTTCTCCTAAGTACAACTAAAAACACATTGTGAAAAATAAGCATAAAATGACTGAAGACAAGGTGAAAAGAAGTAGGCAAACCAGTAGGGAAACTACAAAATGCTAAGGAAAGGAATCAAACAAAGTCTAAATAAGCGGAGAGACATACTGTGTTCCTAGATTGGGAGACCCCATATAGTAAAGTTGTCAATTCTTCCCAAATTGATATACAGTTTAACACAATTCCTATCAAATATCCCAGCAAGGTTTATTCCAAAATGTGTATGGAAAGGGAATGGAACTAGAATAGCTTTTAAAAAACGTACAAAGCGAATGATATCGGAGGAATCAGGCTACCCAATTTCAAGGCTTATTACATAGCCACAGTTGTCAAGACAGTGTGGTGTATATGGAAAGATGGATATATAGATCAATAGAACAAAACAGGGAAGCCAGAAATAGACCCCCACGAATACTACCAACTGATTTTTCCAAAGGTACAAAAGCAAGTTAATGGAGAAAAGATAGTCTTTTTCAACAAATTGGACATTCACAGGCAAAATATGCACCTTGATTTAAATGTCACACCTTATATAATAATTAACTTAAAATGGATTATAGACTTGAATGTAAACTGTGAAACTGTAAAACTTTTAAAGGAAAACATAGGAACAAGTCTTCAAGATCTAGGACTTGGTGGAAATTTCTTAGACACGACACCAAAAGCATGACACATTTTTAAAAATCAAAATATTGGACTTCCTCAAAATTAAAAACTTTGCTCTCCAAAAGAGTCTTTTAAGAGTATAAAATGACTGGGACAAACTACTTGCAAACTGCATGTCTGATAAAAGACTCATATCTAGAATTTATGAACAACTCTCAAAACTCAGCAGAAACAAAACAATCTAATGAGAAAATGGGCAAAAAACATGAAGAGAAACTTCACTGAAAAGAATATGTGGATGGCAAATAAAGACATAAAAAGATGTTCAACATCACTAGTATTAGGAAAATGCAAATTAATAACATCATGGTGAGAAATCACTGGACACATATCAGAACAGTTAAAATAAAAAATGCTGGCAAGGATGGGAGAAACTGGCTGTCTCATGCATTACCGTTGGGACAGTAAAATAGTACCGCATTTCTGGAAAATAGTTTGGTAGTTTCTTAAAAAACTAAACATATACTTACCATATGAGCCAGCAATCACACTCCTGGGCATTTATCCCAGAGAAATGAAAACTCATATCCACAGAAAAACCTATACATGAATGTTCATAGCAGCTTTATTTAGAACAGCCCCCAAGAAAGGAAACAACCACAATGTCCTACAATAGGTGAATAATTAAACTGTGATACATTCATATGATGAAAAACATCTCAGTAACAGAAAGGAATAAACTATTGTTACATGCAACAACTTGTAGGGATCTCAAGGGCATTACGCTGAATGAAAAAAGCCAATCTCAGAAGGTCACAAGCTTGTATGAATCAATTTATATAACATTCTCAAAAGGACAAAATAATAGAGATGGAGAATAGACAAACGGTTGCCAAGGGTTAGGGATGGTGTGTGTGTATGGCAGGAGACTAAAAAGGGACTACACCAGGAAGATCTTTGTTGTGTTGGAATAGTTCCATGTCTTGACTGTGCTAGTGGTTATAAGAATCTGCAAGCGATGAGAAGACACAGAATTATAGGAACACTTTATACCAATGTCAATTTCCTGATTTTATAACTGTTCTATAGTTATGTGAAATGTAAACAATGGTGGAAACAAAGTAAAGGATATATGGAACCTCTTTGTACTATCTTTGCAAATTCCTGTTAATCTATAATTCGAAATAAATTTAAAAAAAAAAAATAGATGTCCAGGCCATACTGCAGGACAAGTAAACAAAAATCTCTAGGTAAGGAACCTAGCCAGCTGTATTTTTTAAAAGTTCATGGGGTAATTCTAAAGTATGGCTAAGGTTTGGAACCACTGGCAGCTCATGCTATTACTGAAACTACAGGGACTGAAACACCTGTGATTAAGTCTAGTTGAAGATAGGAAGGAAGAAAATAAATATGCAAATCTATTTTAGGTCTCTTGAGGGTCTCCCCCCACAATGTTGAAACCTGGCATTTAAGAGAATCCAAATAATGTGGATGGGATAATCAGTCATCTATTATGTTATAGACCATTTTATACAAAAATGCCAACCCCAATAGACTGTTCTTTTGATTCTAAAGCATTTGGTATCGATGTTACAATTTTCAAACGCTAAGGAGCAATTACAATCACATTTAAATATGCAGCAATTTTAGAAAATTAATGTTTCACTAACTCCTCATTTTTGATGGGTAACAAAATGAGTTCGAGGGTTTAAAAAAAATAATTTAACAAACTGCTGACTGCTACCAGCAGTTTCCTGGGAAACGTGAAAAGTAAATATTCCAATCTTGAACGTGAATTCTAATATATTAGTTATTTTTACTAACGATCATTAACTACCACGTAGTAGTCTCAGAACTGTGCCTAGTGTGGTTAGTAATCATTCCTTAGCACCATCATGAAAAGATACTCACCGTGTATCTATTCAATTGGGTCAGGAGATTGAAAGTTTAGGAAAGAGTCCTTCTCTGCCTTCGAAGGGTTTAAAATCCGTTTGAAGACAGAACCAAATATATAAACAATAAATAAAGCAAAGATGGATATGCTGAAATCTGGACTCATAAAGGGGCCAAAGTGCTTGTTTTTACTGGAGGTATTTTTGCAAGAGCTAGAAAGGGAATTTGTATCCTCTGGGCTCAAGAATCCCGCAGATGAGCAGCTTCGGCAATGCAAATTTATGCTATCCGTGGGAGGGTTTCGCTTAGTTCTCAGCTGTGGACTTACTTCCAAAAATGCAGCTGTTCTGAAGCAAGAGGTTTGTCCAAAAAAAGTGAAATACAGCATAAGGTATTACCTTCCATCCAACCCTGGTCAATAGCTAACTACTTCCCTCCCTTCCGCCCTCCCACACCCACCTCCGCCACCTTCAGGGCTTAAAGATTTTTGTATGGGGGGGGAGGGTGGAAGTGGGTTGCATACTGAACTATTTGCCTTACTTCGAAAACCACCGGCCTCTTCCATCTCTCCTCCTCTCTCTCTCTCTCTCCCTCCCTCTCTCCTTTTCTCCTAACCTCGCTCCCTCCAAATACGACCCTCACGCACCCTCCATTCTAATTTACAGCACTACAACTTCCCAGATCTGTTTTCTCTTCTGGAAGGATTTATCCTTTTGGAAGCGTTCAGTTCCTAACTGTCGTGAAGTCTGATTTAAAAGCAAAATAAGAAGCACTACGTTTTAAGAGGGGATAGTGCAAATTCTTATTAAAAAGTTGTTTTGTGATTGTGGGAGATAATCAACACCTACCCCGGCATTCTCTAAGACAGCTGAGGTTTACCATTTTCGCTATTCCGGCAATAAATATTTCCTCCTTTTGCTCTACGCCTTTTGGCAGGAGTCTTGACTCTGCAGGTGTTAGCGCTGCAAGGGCTGAACCCAACCGCCAATAGGGCTGCCGAGCCTAGCATGGGATGCTGCCCAGCAAAACACAGAGCCCAGGGAGACCGCGACGGAGAAGGGAGGCTGAGAGCACGCTTCAGAAGAGATTGGGACTAGAGCCCTAGAAAACTAGAGAGAGTGCATTTCCCGGCAGGGGGAACCCGCAGGAGCCTGGAAAAAGAGAAAGAGACAGAGAGAGAGAGAGAAAGAATGAAAGAAACCCACCCCCGCGCTCTTGGGCTCAGCGCGAGCGAGAGAGCGCGCGGGCTGCCGGGGCTGCTCCAGCTGGAAGTCATTGCGCCGGGTGGCGTCGGCGTTGTCACGGCGACCGCCCTGCCGGCGCCAGCGGAGGGGAGGAGGCGGGCTCGGTGAATGGGTGACGTCACGCGGCCGGCGCCAGGCAGTCTGGGCGGCCGAGCCAATGAATCAGCTGTCGGGGGAGAGAGCGCGGCGCGCGGGAGGAGGGTGCTGGAATGCGCCGGGAGCCGCGCGGCCCGGGCGCAGGGAGGCGCTCCGCTCCGTCCCGCCCCGCCGGTCCCGGGGCGATTGGCGCGTTCCTGGCGAAGCTGGGCTGGCGCTCCCTTTTCCTCGCGCCGGGGCTGCCGCTGGGACCCCTAACTTTGTGCCAGTTCCCCCACCAGCGCGCGCTCTCCAGGGAGACCCGGGAGCTGGGCCTGGTACGGTTAGAGAGGACTTGTTTTCCAGCTATTGTGACTATGCCATTTACTCATTAAAAAAGGGAAAACAAAATAAAACTTGTCCTCGTAGATAAAGTGGACTTTGAAAGTGTTGAATTGCTTCACTGTGGCCTTACTGTGTGCTCTGCATTGTGCTGGAATCACAAAAAAAAAAAAAAAAAAAAAAAAAAAAATCAGGGCTCACAAGAGTTTAAGATTGTACAGGGAAGAACGAAATGTAACAAATTCATGATTCAGGCCTGGAGCCGACTGCGTTTTCTTCCATTATTGCATTGTGCTGTACTATACAGTGTCTTTAAGCGTCTGGAAGGTGAAGGCTCCAATTTTTCAGTGCTTTTGTTTTGTTTTTCCTCTGCCCTGTCTTGCTGTCCATTAGACAGTGACCTCCAGAAAGCCAAGTACTGGGTCATGGCTATTTTAGCAGCCCCAGCGTTTAGCACTCTCTCAGACAGGGTAAGCAATCTAAATTGTGATGGATAATCTACAATGCAAGAGCAAATAATCTTTGAGTAAAGGCTTGCGTCAAATGAATACCCCTGAATTCCTAAACATCTATTTTGGGTGCTTACTTGTTGGCTTTTGGTGGTGTCAAGAGTGGTGATGCATCGTTACTGAAACTGGAAAACTAAAGAGTATGGCCTGAACGTTAGAGAAGATGTCCAATCTGCTGCAGTCATTCCCCTCTCTGGGTTTCTTCATCTGTAAAAGGAGTAGACGTGGTGAGATGTTCTCTTAAGACCCCTAAAGTTCTATAAGCCCATCATTGTATTTATCAACCATTAAAACTAAATTTGAGTTTACTATTCCTATTCCATTGTGGTAAACACAATGATCATTCATTCAAACACAATGATCATTCATTCAACGAACAGTTCAGGGTGCCTGAACTCAGTATGTGAGTACTAGAAGTTTTGGTTGAATTTTTTTTTAAGTTAGAAGATAGGATCTCTGACCTGAAAATCTTTAAAGATATGCAAGTAAGAAATAAACTAGAGGACTTCCCTGGTGGCGCAGTGGTTGAGAGTCTGCCTGCCGATGCAGGGGACGCGGGTTCGTGCCCCGGTCCGGGAAGATCCCACATACCACAGAGCGGCTGGGCCCGTGAGCCATGGCTGCTGAGCCTGCGCGTCCAGAGCCTGTGCTCCGCAACGGGAGAGGCCACAGCAGTGAGAGGCCCGCGTACTGCAAAACAAACAAACAAACAAAAAAAACAAAACAAAACAAAGAAATAAACTAGAAACCAAAAGAAGACGCTAATAAGCTGTTACAGACCAGTGCATCTCAAAGTTTGATGTGCATTCAAGTCACCTGGCATCTGGTTGAAATGCAGACTCAGGTGCAGGTTGCAATTCCAGATATATTACAGGCGTCCAAGTGTTGCTGGCCCATGCACCACAATTTGAGTAAAGAGCATCTACACTACAAAGTAGTAATCATGTCTTAAGTAAGTATATGATGGGTGTAAGGTGGTGTTATTTCCTGAAAGCCTCTGGAGGAGGTGAGTTTGAGCCAAGTGTCTGAGGATGTGACAGGCTGAGGGGAATGAAAACACTTTCAGGAGAAGAAACAGCATAAATAACGACAGACACTAGAGGGAAAGGAGCAAGAAATTAGTAGGGCAGTGGAGAGGATTTTGTTTGACTTCAATTAAGAAATATTTTGGAGAGCTACAAAAGATGAGATTGGATATTTGCTGCTGGGGGATGGGTAGTATGATAATGAAATAGGGAATTTACAATTTTAGAGCTGAAAAGAACCTTAGACATTATTAGCCCCAACTAATTTGCTACAGATGAGGAAACTGAGTAGCAAAATGATTCCATTAGGTAATGGCAGAGCTCGGTGTGGAAGCCAACCTGAAAATTGTAGATTGCATACATTCTGTAGATAGCAGAGCTCTTGATGGAAGGAAAACCATTTGTTATTGTTGGGCAAAGTGGAAATATGAAGGAAGAATGAAAGCAAGAGAGACAGACCTATAGGAAATAATTTAATAGTCGAAGCATGGAGTTTCAGATAAGGTCTGGGAGATGAGGAAATAAAGGGAAAGATTTAATCTGAAAAATTTTGGTTTTATGTAAGTTATAATGCCTGAAACCAGCTGATTAAGTCATCTTTTTTCCTGTAAGAGAATTCCCTCCATCCTTCTCATATTCCAATCCAATGTTTTTCAAACCTGACTCACATAGGCATCACCCCAGTAACTTAAAAAAAAAAAAAAAAAATGCCTGGGCTCCACCCCACATGAATTTAATCAGACTCTCTGGGAGTAGAGTCCCCGCATCAGAATTTTTAAAAGCTCCCCAGGTGATTATAATGTCCAGCCAGTGTTGAGAATCCCTAATCCTAATATATAGTCAGCAGCTCATTTCAGAGACTTCATTTCTGCTCCTGAACATTTCCCCTAGTGCTAACTATTATACGGTAGTTACAATATCATTTTTAATACTTGGTAGATTTTGTGGTGGATTTTGATGGTTTATAGCACATTCTCTATGCTCAATGTCTTCTATCCCTCATTACTGTCATGGCTTAGTTGTGAACATATCCTGATATCTCTCATTGGCAAGAAAAGGAAAAGTGATTTGGCACATTATTGGATGGAAATGATAAACCCGGTCTATGAAACTATATGGTACCATAGTGTGGCAGTGTGTTGCCTTATAGTTATTTTATCTTAGCTTTAACAATCTACATTAATAGCCTCTTTAGGATTACAGCTGATGAAAGAGGTAAGTACGTAAAATACCTACTTGGGGGGCTTCCCTGGTGGCACAGTGGTTGAGAGTCCGCCTGCCGATGCGGGGTACACGGGTTCGTGCCCCGGTCCGGGAGGCTCCCACATGCCGCGGAGCGGTTGGGCCCGTGAGCCATGGACGCTGAGCCTGCGCGTCGGGAGCCTGCGCGTCGGGAGCCTGTGCTCCGCAACGGGAGAGGCCGCAGCAGTGAGAGGCCCGCGTACCGCAAAGGAAAAAAAAAAAAAAAAACCTACTGGGACCCGTGGAACCTTTATTTTCAGTCTTCTCTCGAAAAAGTTTTAGTTTTTGCTGAAAAAATAATCCAGAAAGTGAAAAGTCCTTGTGGCTTTTTCTTTGGTGACTAACTTAACTTTTAAACTTGCATGGATTCATTCATTTCCCTAAAAATAATTGAGTACCTACTATGTGCAGGTATTTTTTCAGGTATGAGGATGCCAAGAAAAGAAAAGCAATTTTTCTGTCTTCAAAGAGGAAAGGATAAGCACAATTAATTTAAGGTATTTTATTTATTCAGTCTGGACATTTAAAAGGTACTTGACTTTTCCACACCATCTTACAGCTGCATTCTGTATTTTTAAAAATTCAATTCATTCAGTTAAAAAAAAAAATCTAATGCATCTATGTGTTCAAAAACCAGATGAAAGAGAATTTTCCCGTTCATTCTTGTCCTACATCTGCCTAATTTCCCACTCACACCCCACAGAAGTTGCTATTGTTAATTTCTTGTGTACCGTTCCAGAGTATTTCTATGAATATACAAGCAAAGAGAAATAGATTCTTATTTTCCACATTTTTACATTGTTTTGTAACTTTAATTTTAAAATATTGCAAGGTTTTTTTTCTATATCGGCCACATTCTTTTTCATTTTGTTATACCTCCATAATATTCTATTGTCTAGAAGTACCATAACTTATTTATCTTACTCCTATTGATGGTGACCTACGTTGTTTACAATCTTTTATTACAAAGCTGCATAAATAACCCTGTATCTGTGACATTTTACACGTGTGAGTTTATTTGTAGGAGAAACTCCTGCAAGTGAAATTACTTGGTCTCTAAAGAGTGTATTTAACATTCCTGACTCTTTCTTTAAGCTAAATTCCTGGGCACGGGATTGCTGAATTGAAAGGCGTAAATATTTTTAAGGTTTTGATATTTACTGACAAATTGCCATCTGAAAAGTTTGTGTTGATTCATATTCTCACTTGCATAGTAAGTAAGTACCCATTTCTCTGAAACCTTGCCAGCACTGGAAGTGAATTTTTTTCTTTTTTAATAAATCTTTGTTCATTTACTAGGTAAAGAATGGTTATATATATATATATTTTTTTTAACAGGCATTTCTATAACTCTTAGATAAAATTTGATTCCATTCGCCACTGCATGATCAGGGACTTGTTTGTTCATTTCACTTGTCCAGTTTTGAAGAATTTTTATTTTTCTTACTGATTTTCAATAAATGGCTTATATTTATTAATATAACTAATAATAAGGGCACATATTTATTAAACCTCTACCTTGTTCCAGGTGTTGTGCTGTGAATCTTTAATTGGTCCTGTATATTGTAAATATTTTATCTGAGTTTGGTATGTGTCTTTAATCCTTATTCCAACAGTATTTCCACCTAAAAACTTACAGAGGCTTTAAAAATTATGTGATAAAATAAATTAATATTTTATGTTTTTTGTCACTTTCCTTTAACACATAAAAAGTCTATGCCATTCGAAAATCAGATTAGCCTTCATCTTTATTTTTTCAAATTCCTGAAGGATTTTGAATAATTTTTTTAAACCCAGATCATATATACACACATAAACATGAGTATTTTCAGTTATCTACCTACAATGTAACTATCTTTTCTGTTTTAATAAAACATTTATATCCTTTTTTTAAAAATTATTTAAAAAAATACAGATAACTAAAAAAGGGGGGGGGACTCAGATTATCCACAATCTCACGAACCTGAGACAGTCCTTATTAACATTCAGAGTAAATCCAGATGGTTTTCTATACACAAATATCTATGTATAAATATATGTATATAAATACATATATATACACACATATATATTTTACAAAAATGGCAGTACACTCTGCATATATTTTGTAACTCACTTCCCCCACTCCCCTTAGCTACACACAGGTGAATATCTTCCTATGTCAATAGCTCTACATCCTCATCATTAGTCATCCATTGTATGGAGGAGAGCTCTCTAATGAGATAATTTGGAAGGCAACCTAGGCAGAAGCATTCCAGGAGAAACCTCACAGGCCTGTTCCATGTTCATCTGATCAGAATTTCCTAAGGCAATTTAATTCTATTGTTTCTCAAAGACTTTCAGTTTCACTGAGGGCCTAACTGCCAGGAAAAATGGCTAACATAGCGGTCAATCATTAACCTACCCCAACAAGAGACAGCTCAGAAAGAAAAGGAAAATCCTTTCTTAGCAAGGCATGGCTCAAAATAGTCCTCTAGACTTGCTTTCTTCAGTTTGCTTTCTCTCCTCTTTCCCACACTTCCTTCTCTTTCCCCTACCCACTTGACATGCATGTCTCCTTTTAGATAATTTTAAACTTATGCCCCTTATTCATTTCGTAACAAAAGTAATGACAGGATTTGCTCTCCCAGAGATCTGACCTTAGGTTTGTTCTAACTGCAGCAGTAGCATAGACCCTTCCATCAATTATGAATGTATTCATGTGTTCAGAGGCTACAGTAGGCCAAAGGTAATGTTACCTTATTCTGGAGACTTACCCTTATAAATAAATAATGAAATGTTTCTGTGAAATGCCTTTAGCAAAGGCAGGAGAAAGCATTACTTCTCAAAAGACTAAACATTTTAAAGATTAAAAACTTTAAAACACCCAGAGTTCCTCAAGAGAATATAAACCATTTATATGAAAAGAAAGAAAGAAAAAGAAAGACATGAACTGGAAACTCTATAATGCTCAACTGAGTAGCCAAAGTTCTCTAGATGGCAAGTGTAGAATCTAAGTGAACAATCAGGAATTCCCTGGCGGTCCAGTGGTTAGGACTCAGTGCTCTCACTGCCAGGCCCCTGGTAGGGGAACTAAGATCCCACAAGCCACTGGCGGGGCCAAAAGAAAAAAAAAAGGGGGGAGTATAAGTGAACAGTCAGAGAACCTAAAATAGATTCTTGGATATGCAAGGACACATCTCTGTACCTCCAAACATTTTCTTACATTGTACATTTAAAAGAATAAAATCTCTACACTTAAAAATCTTCACTCCCTAAAAAGTAATTCAGATAGAAGGCAGAGACTGAAAAAAAAAAATCTTCACTCCTATCTATTAAGCATAATATTAGAACATGGCAATAAATAATTTCAATGACAGTGATATAACCTAGTGGTATGTATGATAGATTTTTATTATTAAACATCTTTTTTCTCTGTTTCAACTAATTCATGTTAGGCTTGTGTATTAAGCTAGATATTCAAGTCTAGGTAGTAATTCAGAGAGCTTCACGAAGCACAGTTAAGCAGTAGCTTCCAAATGATCTGTTCTGTACTGTGTATTCTAGTCCTCTTTCTAGCAAAGTAGAAAATACTTTGTGGTTGCCACTAGAGGGCAAATAGCCTCCTGGACTCCTCTTTGACCAAAGAGTTTCTCAGTCCAGGCAGTCAAAGTTTTCAGTTTCTCATATAACCTAGTCTTAAATCTTACATTGCCAACTCTTAGCCAACCCACAGCCTCCGCAAGCTAAGAAGTTTAAAAGTCGAGATTTAAATGTGCTCTTTTACCATTTTACCAAATGGTCCCCTTTGGGATGATAGATCTCTTCCCTGATCACTTCCCTTCCAACCTTCTTATCCTAACCCTTTCCCATCTAGATCTTAAACCACACTGCTCTGCCAATAAGGTAACCTAACCTCACAGCACTCAACAGCAATCTTAGACCTTAGAGTGGCAAAAAATGCACTCTCCAGTCTGATTGATTTCTGCTTACCTTTCCCATCTCATATCCTACCACTCGCACTGCACCAGTTCAGAATTGCTCACAGTTCCTTAAACATGCCCTTGTTCATGCCCTTGTGTCTTTGCTTGGGCTTCTATCTGAGATGCTGGCACTGCCCACCACACATTATTGAAGACTCAGCTCAGACGTTACCTATGAGAAGCTTTATAGTCTCTGCTGATCCCCTGCTCACCCCTCTTCCTTTTTCTAAGCAGTGGATTTCGTTTCTCCCTCCCGTTAGCTCCTCCGTGTGTACAGAGACATCTTGTACGCACCTCTGTTAACAATGCTAACTCTGCTACTGTGATTATGTCTAGTAGAATATGAATGTTCAATCTACTTTGAAATGTAAACTCACCTGTTTTGTCTTTTCTTCGCTGCATTAGAAGTTGTTAGGAGTTCTGGAAGAAAGATGGAATGCAAACAACCCCCCTCCTCTCCAGGAAGCAGACACCAGGCAATTGTGGTTTTTGAAGACTGGGTTCTCTCTGCCCTTGAGTAAGGAGGTACAAGATTTCTGCTGATAAAAATTTGGATTCTGTTGCTAGTTAAAAGAAGCAATTAGGACTTTAAGCATAAAGAAATATTTGGAATCTGGAGAGGCTGAGGTAGACCGGAAAAGGTTCAAAGAGGCCGAACATCATTGCCCAGAGTTAGGAAAATGATCTGAAATACAGCTGCTGCCTGGAGGTGCCCAGTGAGTGAGCTTAGCAAAGAGCCCCATGACAGGCAATGATGAAGTACTCAGGAGTGGTGCTGAATAAACCCTGCACAGCCCTCACCAAAGGACTGTCTAGTTGAGTGGGAGTTCTACTTCAACTAGAAAAATAATCACAAGATGTGATTCTCAGCCTATGATCAAGTATTTTTGTCTTTTTATTTTTCAGACCAAAACAAACTACTCCTAAAAACTATCAAAGATCACTTGTCATGGTGATCATTTTGTAATGTATATCAAGTCACTATGTCGTACACCTGAAACTAGTAATATTGTAAGTCAATTATACTTCAATTAAAAACACAAAAACCTTTTAACAATCATTAAAAACAAAGGAGTGTCTGAGAAATCATCACAGCCAAGAGGAATCTTAAGGAGACATAGCAACTAAATAAAAAGTGGTGTTCTGGATGGGATCGTGGAACAGAAGAAGGACATTAAATGAAAACTAAAGAAATGTGATAAAGTGTAGACTTTAGTTAATCACAATGTATCAGGATTGGTTTGGAAATTACATTTATATATATAATATCAAGGTAAAATGTTAATAATAGGGGAAGCTAGTGTGGGGTATATGGAATCTCTCTGTTCTACCTTTCCAATGACTTTGTAAATCTAAAACTGTTCTAAAGACTAAAGTTTATTTTCAAAAGAAGGAATAGGAGGAAGAGGAAGAGAAGAAAAACACAAACAAACTAACCTGTGAGAATGTCTCCTCCAAAACCTTTGGAAAGCTAGACATGCCCAGGGCACCTGGACCCATGAGTGCCTTGAGTGCAGGGACTGGTCAGGTCATGCTAATTGATATCCCCAGTACCTGGTTTTAATAAGTGATCAATGCATAACATAATTATTAAATTAATATTTCTTTCCAATAAGAGAGTAGCAAGAGAGAATGTTTTTCTTGTGATGATAAATAAAACTGCAAAATGTATTGTTTGCTTAAGTTGAAAAAAAAATTTTGTAGGACTATCCAGTTCAACAATGTTTGTCCTGACAGTTAGAAAGAGTATTGTAAGACTACCTAGTATCTTAGCACAGAAAATAAAACAAATTCCATTCTTTAAGAATATTGCCATTTTTCTGATGTTAACCTGGAAGAAAACCATACTTTTCATAGTGAGATGTTAAAATTGAGTCAGAAAATACATAAACAGAGATCAGGTACAAAACATCCAAGTAGTTTTAAGTAAAGAACAAAGGTTAAATTTGTTTTTCATATGAAAGGAAGCAAACATGTTACAATTCTCCTAAGTACTAATATTTGAAGTACATAGACTGAAAATAGAATGTGCTCATATATTTTTATATAAAAATTGTTGTCTAATATGTTTTTTTAGTTTAGCGCAGGTCTCTTGGCAAATGATACTTATCAAATAGCATTTTATCCAGAGGGGTATTTCAAAATAATTTGGAATATAAACTGAAAACAATTTTTTTGCATAGCTCATGAGATTTGTCAATATCAATATGGTAAGGTATAGTAGAAATGTACACTCAAAGGAAGAAGGTGTGGAAGAAAAGATGGCCAAAAAATAAAGGTTTCAGATAATGAATTCAAAAGCTTTTCCTCTGCCAGCATTCTGTGCAGTGACTGAAGCAACTGGGGGTCTTGCTGATGACTCAGGACCCTGCTAAGCTGTCTTGCTTATCACAAGGGAGGCTATCAACCACACAAACATAAGGCTGTAACCCTCTCTCCTTGGCAAGGAGGAAAAAAGCCTAATAGATTTTTAGTTTGAACAGGCAACTCCCACTCATATTTTATTCTGGACATATTGTGAGAAAGGTAAAAAGGTCAACTTTTTTTGTACTTTCAGAATATATTTAAATCAGTGATGTTTTAAAATACACTCACTTCCAGATATATATTAAAATATATTCAAGATAATATATTAATTCCAGATGATGATTAATTACATGAAGTAGATTCTATTTCTCTCCCAAAATAAAATAAGAGGAATGAAGAAGAGGAGAGAATGAAGAAATACATGTGATGGGAGGCAACAGGGTGGAAAGGGCTCTAGGTGGTTTAGAGAGGAAAGAAGATTGGGTGGAGATATCTCTGTGCCAATAACTCTATGGTTCTACTGTGCTTGGGAATTTCACATTCATTTTCTAATTTTCTTAACAATTTCAATAGATCAATTCTTATCCATAGTTTAGACATGAGACATTCAGAGAGTTTAGTAACTGGTCCAAGGTCATTCACCCAGTAAGAAGCAGACCCAGGTATCAAACCTAGATCTACTTGATTCTATACACTATGGAACCTACCATACTATCTCTCAGCATTTTCCTGTCAAAACTTTTCAGGTATGATTTGGGGTTGGAGGTTTTGATAGGTTAATTCCCATGTATCAAAGCTACTGGAGGTCCAAGTCATTGTTGAAGCTAATGGAACTTCATCAGTTCTCTCAACTTTTTTTGATATCTATAATCTTTGCTATGCTTTGTGGTCTACAAAGAAAGATTTCATTACTTCTGCCAAATGCTTTATGCTATACTATAAATCAGGACAATCTTCAATTTATTGCACTGGTACCATTCATGCTACATCTGCACTCACAATGTTTAGAGCAGTGCTCAAAATCTAATATTCTGGTTGTTTTTTATGGCTCAGATAGTGTTTTAATTCTGTATATTTCTTTTGGTTCATTGTTATTGTTTCTAGTTCTCTGAAGACACTTTTCATCTTGTCTTTTAATTTCTTAAAATAGGAATGGTGGTCTGTATCTGAAAAGTCCGTTATCTGGATCCCATGTGGTTCTGTTTGTCTTGTCCATTTTTCTTTTGGATTTTGGTCACATCCTGTCTCCTTGTTTACCTGGTTATTATTGATCATCAGACGCTGTATATGATAATCATCAAGAGATTTTGTATGACGCTATATGCCTCCAGAGAGAAGGTGCATATGCTATAGGCAGACAGCTAGGTTAGCGGCACTAATAACCCCTAACCTCCTTAATCTAATCAGCAAATGGAGGCCATCTGAAGTTGGGTTTCAGTGAGAATCGGTCTATTTCTAGTTCACTGTTATTCCTGGGTATAGCCCTTCTGGGTCCAAACTGACTGCCTGAGACATTTACCAAGATCTCTACTCCTTGGCTAACACTACATCCAATTCTGGGGCCCCTACCTCCATGTGTCTGTGTCCAAAGCTCTCAGTCCTCACCGTCTCAGCCAGAGCTTTCAGAATCAGCAATCACATTTGAGAGAAAAGTGGACCCAAATACCAGGTTCACCTCTATGGACTTCCAATCCTCTCCCAGATCTTGACTTCACAATTCTTCACAGTCTTGCTGGCTTTGCACTGATTTTATACTTTTTTTTTTTTTTTAATATTTAGTCCAGCTTCTCTAGCTGCTCTCAGTGGAAAGGTTGGTCCAAAACAATCTATGCTGTGGTTGCTGGAAGAGAATTCACCCATACAGTATCAATCATTTTAAAATTTATTGTCAGTGTAAAAATACAGTTTCTATGAAAAAGTTGAGATATTTGGCTTCTCAAAAAAAAAAAAAAAAGAAAAACCTACAGCAAACTGACCCTAAGTTCCTGCATGTCAGCTATCTGTTGAATCAGAGTAAGGGCTGTCACTTTGAGATGGGTCAGGCATGATTCTAGTCCACAAGTGTTTCCAACATTCTACTTTATTGCACCAGCTGCCTTTGTTCGTTTCTGCTACTTACCTGGCTCCTCTAGGCATTTGCTTTTGTGACCCCCGGTTCAAGTGACTATTTATAAGTTAGGCAACAGAGACCCAAATAGGCTAAATCGAGTTCTTTTCCCAGAAAATTAGCACCCAGCAGCAACAGAGATTTTGCTTACCCCCACTAATAACCCTCAGAACTAAAGATATTTCTGTCCACATAATACAGTTGAGGTAGATCACACAACTTCTTTTTTTTTTTTTTTTTTTGCGGTACGCGGGCCTCTCACTGTTGTGGCCTCTCCCGTTGCGGAGCACAGGCTCCGGACATGCAGGCCCAGCGGCCATGGCCCACGGGCCCAGCCGCTCCGCGGCATGTGGGATCCTCCCAGACCGGGGCACGAACCCGCGTCCCCTGCATCGGCAGGCGGACTCTCAACCACTGCGCCACCAGGGAAGCCCACACAACTTCATTTTTATAATATATTCCATAATGAGTTTGCATCCATAAACATTTCTCTTTTTTACTTGCTAACTCACAAATTTTGATTATCTAATCATGACCAAGCAATTCTAATCTATATCAATTGCTTAAAGACTTACAGTTTCTTCTTTGAGTCTCATTTCCTTGTTTCCTCAGTTGGACTAATTAAATGATCGTGCATGGCATTTTGCAAAAATTAATTTGGGTAATAGTGAATATTCAGTTTGGGGGGAAATATCAACTTTCTCATGCATTCTATCCATGATTGGCAAATGTTCATTGTCTCTCACTCATCAAATATTTGAGCAGACACCCTTTGCAAGGCACTGTCCTAAATGCTAAAGATGCCAAGATGAATAAGACAGGGGCCCTGACCTATAAAACTCACTGTAGTAGGGAGATAGACACGACAAGCAATCATACAACACTCAGTGATAAATACTATAATTAAATTATGAGCAAAGAGCTATAGGAGTGACTATGTATGTCCTGAGGAGTAGGGAAAAAAGGCTTCTCAGAGGAAGTAGCATTTCAACCTATTCCTATATGGATGATTTAGACGTTGGTCAAGCAAAGAAGAGAAAGGAGGGCTTTGTAGTTTCTTGCATAAACCACATGGCCCTATAAGTTCCCTCTGCTTTCCCTGCTTCAAATTCTTTCCTCCAGCAATCCATTCTCTACACTGATCTTTCCAAAGCAAAATTTGATTGTTGGTTCCCCATCCTCTGCACGATTAATTCAGACCCCTCAGTTGGCATCCAAGGTCTTTGTCATCCCAAGCCCCCAACCACACATCCAGTTCCAGTCCCTGCCATGTTTCCCAGGCAAGGCATGAACACTCAAAAGGCCATGCTACCTCATGCTTCCATGTCTTTTGCATGAGTTTCCTCTTCTCCGTGCAGGTCTTCTATGCTTCTTTCCCCAGCACTCTGGGAATACCTCTATTAGCACTTATCCACTGTACAATAAAGCCTGGCTATCCTGTCTGGGTTCATGCAAAAGACTAATGGGTCCACAGAGCTCAGCTCAGGGCTTAGCACAAAGTAGTTCTCAATACCTGTTTTGGGTGAATGAACAAACTAAAGAAACATTGTGATGCTTACTGTAGCTACAGGTCAAGGGATAAGGGATAAACTGGAAGGAGATAAGATACATAAGATAGTAACTAGGTATGAAGATAACTATATCTCAGAAGATTATATACACATTTTCATGTAGATGATACTGCTAAATCTCTGATACTGCCCTTTGCTTAAGTCCAGGAGTGTATCACAGTTAATAGAGTTTTCAATGTTTTGACTTAAAAGAGCCCTTGCTAAATTCTGACAATAAAGGGGAATACCAGATGACCTGAGATTTCCATCAGATATATAAATTGCCTGAAGTAAAACATAATGATGGCTAAATCTTTGAAGTTAAGGTTTTTCCAAGGCTTATATCTGTGCTATTTCTATTTATTCTTCCTGATTCCAAACCTAAGTCTCTATCCATTAGATCTGAGGTCTTTATAGCTCTAACACTGGTCCTAATTTTCCTCAAAGGTTGGAGCTCTAGATGCAGTTTGGTATCCTGGATTGGCTCCTGGAAAAGAAATAGAACGTTAGTGGAAAAATGGGTTAAATTCAAGTCAAGTCTGTAATTTAGTTAATAGTAATATAACAAGGTTAAGTTCTTAATCATCACAAATGTACCATAGTTATGAAAGATGTTAACATCTGGGGAAACTGAGTAAAAGGTACATGGGAACTCTCTGTTCTATTTTTGCAACTTTTCTGTACATCTAATATTATTCCAAATGAAAGTTTATTTTTTAAAA